>NC_047118.1:4549909-4863487 GCF_902500255.1 Thalassophryne amazonica
AGCCATTTACAAAATGAATGAATAACTAAATGATCTCTCCATATCAAAACGTCTGATATAGAACATGATATAGAATAAATAAAAAGATTGAATCCAAATCAATTGAAAGTTAAATAAAATAAAAGCTAATCATAATTTTAACATCCAGTTTTCTTTTATGATATGATACACTGTATTGTCCCCTCCGGGAAATTTGTCTTGGACTCGAAGAGCTGCACAGATAAAACTGCCATGGCATAGTTACATAACTCATGCATGTTGCACATACCCCTTTTGCACAACAGTCTTGCACAGATGATTCATGCATATTGCACATGGGGCTGTCACAGTGGCATATTCGTAGAGCTGCTCATTGCAGCATTGTTACATTTAAATACGGCCGAAATACGTGCATACTCAGCCTTTAACAGTGTTTGTTCATACTTGCAGCTGCATGTGTTCGCGTTTTAACGTGTGCACACAGTCGCGTGTGCCATGCTGCACCAGTTTCAGTGCTATTTTCTGCCTCTGTGGAAGTGCGCTCTGTTCTCTGCTGCATGGTGTGGTGCGGCTCAAAAACAGAGTCATTTAACATTATTATTATTATTATTATTATTATTATTATTATTATTTTATGCAGCGAGTGCTCATTTATTTCAGAGTCACAGCTCTTTTCAGCTTTGATCAGACTGATCGATCAGGGCATTTGATGAGCGCACCGACGTAGTGCATTTATTTTAAAGAGTCGCAGCTCTGATTAGAGAGAGAGTGAGTGTGTTTATTTTAAGGAGACTCAGACTCCTCAAAATAAAAGCGCTCTCGCTCTCTCTCTGTCAGAGAGAGAATTAAACAGGTTTAATTTCTTCCGACCTATGCGCGTAGCCCGCAACATACTGCTACATATTGAGAAAACTCCTCGTGAAGTGGGCGTAGAGCTGCTTATTACAGTGTAGATGATACGCTGTAATGAGCAGCTCTGCGAAAACGCCACTGTGACAGGCCCTTAAAAGGAAAATCATGACAATGAATAAATAACACTGAGAAACTATTATTTAAAACTGTAATTGACGTGGGTACGAATGAGTTCTTAAAGCGATTCAGTCTACATTGAGGGACTCTGTATCACCTACCAGACGGTAGGAGTTCATACTCAGGGTAGAGGATGTGAGAAGGATCCGACAAAGCTCGCTGTGCTTCTTTGAGAACAGACTGTTATATTAATACCAGGACTGCAGGGAAGAGTTTTCAGTCAGGGGATGGACACATAAACTTTTACAACTTGTGTATGTCTTTTATACAGTGCGTCTGGAAAGTATTCACAGCACTTCACTTATTCCACATTTTGTTATGTTACAGCCTTATTCAGAAATGGATGAAATTCATTTTCCCTCAATTCTACACACACAACCCCATAATAATGAATTTTTTTTCAAGTTTATTAAAAAAAAAAAAAAAAAAATAAGAAATCACATGAGTATTCAACGCCTTTGCCATGAAGCTCAGAATTGAGCTCAGGTATATCCTGTTTCCGCTGATCATCCCTGAGATGTTTGAGATGTACAGCTTAACTGGAGTCCACCGGAGGTAAATTCAGTTGATTTGGAGCACAAACCTGTGTACATATAAGGCCCCACATTTGACAGTGCATTTCAGAGCACAAACTAAGCATGAAGTCAAAGGAATTGTCTGTAGACCTCATAGACAGGATTGTCTCGAGGGACAAATCTGGGGAAGGGTACAGAAACATTTGTTCTGCTTTGAAGGTCCAAATGAGTACAGTGGCCTTCATCTGTAAATGGAAGAAGTTCAGATCCATCAGGACTCTTCATAGAGCTGGCCACCCATCTGAACGGAGCGATTGGGGAAGAAGGGCCTTAAGGTGCAGTGACGTTTGATTCATGCACTTGCATGCCTATCGTTGTGACGATCCTACCCGCTGTGTTCACAGCTGGATGCTGTTCTTTGTTCTGCCACCTGCCATGTGCTCTGTGCTGGATGCTGTGTATATAAAATAATTATTTCGTGGCAGATTAGTCATTTTTTCTGCAAATTGGCCGGTTAAAATGGCTCTAATCGCTTCCTGAATCACAGAGGAGGCTTCAGCTTCAACTGAACAAGCTGGATAAAGCATTTTGAGCTGTCTAAAAAGGTAATTATTTGTCATGTTTACATTGTCATGGCTTGATAAAACAGTTGCGCGTTCTTTCCTTCTTGTGTGCAGCTGTTAATGTATGTTTATAAGAGATTTAACTTCTTGTTATAATCCTTCAGATGAGCTGCGCTCTGATGCAATCCATTGATGTCACCACTCGCTCTGTTCACTTCTTTACTCGACTTGACGAGCTGCATGTGGTGTTGGCGATTAGATTGCACCATGTAGCACGACATTTGTGCGTGAAAGATTTTTTTGAACATTTCAAAATTCTCTGTGCACAATAGCATGCGTTGGCGCCCCCTCACATTCAGTCTGCAACAGTTAAAGACGAGTTTACTCTCCAGCACAACACAGGTCGTGCAAGTGTGTGAATCAAAGTCATGCTCGTGTCACTGCACCTTAACTCAGAGGTGACCAAGAACCCGATGGTCACTCTGTCAGAGCTCCAGCATTCCTCTGTGGAGAGAGGAGAACCTTCCAGAAAGACAATCATCTCTGCAACAATCCACCAATCAGTCCTGTATGGTAGAGTGGCCAGACAGAAGCCACTCCTTAGTAAAAGACACATAGCACCCCACCTGGAGTTTGACAAAAGGCACCTGAATGACTCTGACCAGGAGAAACAAAATTCCAGGCATCATGTTTGGTGGAAACCTTTGGGGATGTTTTTCAGTGGCAGGAACTGGGAAACTAGTCACGATTGAGGACAAGATGAATCAGCAATGTACAGAGACCATCCTGGATGAAAACCTGCTCCACACCTTGACCTCAGACCAAGGCAACGGTTCATCTTTCAGCAGGACAATGATAATGTGACAATGATGGTTACAGTTGAGCCAAAAGAGTCTAAATAAGACTCACAATGCAGGGAGCTGAGATGAAAATCAATGTGACAATTTATTGGTTAGAAAGATGTTATACAGTTTGGAATGTGCTGGAGACCATGGAGGCAGGAGACAGACTGGACCACTGATCTGAACGAGCAGGTGGCGGAGAAACTGAAGCATAGGGACTGTCTACAAAGTGCAACACCAAAAAGACACCAGAAAAAATATTCAATAAATTCAGGTGTAGTGTCATCAAATTCACTGAACACATCAATGGTCTCCTGCTGCTGATTATACTACAGCACTCGGTGAACTTAATGGCAACAATTTTACAAATTTTAATAATGAGGACTCACTAATTCATTCAATTATTCTCTATATCTGCTTATTCCATTTTAGGATCACAGGGCAGCTGGAGCCTGTCCCAGTGGTCATTGGGTGAGAGGCAGCGTACATCCTGGACTTCCCACCTGTCTATCACAGGGCCAGTATTGAGAATTTAGTATTTATTTGAATGGCCTAAATCACATTGTGTCAAAGTTTAACAGCATGTAGACATCTACCATATTTTCCAGAATATAAATTACAGAGGTGTGTGTGTGTGTATGTGATTTATATACAAAATATCACATGTGTTGTTAACAGGATATTAAAAACAGATGTGTTAATAGGAATTTGCAAACATAAAAGTAGTAAACAAACTCTAATAACAAAAGAATAAATGGGAATAATAAAATGTACATTTCATCAATGCACAAAATCCCAAATTAAAGTGCTTATGATACAGAAAAAGGTACAACGTTTTTAACAGGTGCAGTTTTACAGTCAGGGATGGATCCAGTGGGATGGAGGGATGTATCACCAGCCCAAAATAGGATAGAAAGAAAAAGACAGACAATGAAAGAAAAACCTGAGAGTTTTTAAGTTTGATAATGTAACATTTGCCACAATTTCTTAGTTAATATCTTCCACTGAAAAATCTTAACATATCTCAGTGTGTTCAACAATATGAATTTTTTTTTTTTACATTATCATCTGTCTATAGAAGTCGAATAAACTTCTATGATCTACACAATACTACTGTAGATTAAAGTGTTTTTGGAGATTACTCACCAATCTGTCAAAATTCACTGGCAATTGTATTATTGCTAGTTTCTCTCCTCACAGTTTATGTTGGGTAACATTTTTGTTCATATTTGATTTAAAAAAAAAATACCTGTCTGTTGATGTAACTCTAACAGTTGTTCAAAATTAGCAATATCACATGTATACAGTCTTGTATGGAGTAATGAAAAGATATGGCTTACAATAAAAGAGTATTTTACTTTGCAAATGTGACTTTTTTATATTATTCATGATGGAAAGTGTTGCTTATTACTAGCATTTTTTTTTAATATCGGTGACATTACACTGGTTTAAATTGCCTAATTGCAATGAATCAGATGCCCCCCCAAAAACAGAATATCCACTGCATGCATTCTGCAACAATTGCAATAATTTCCTGAAGAAGCTTACAAATTCCCATAAAATGCCTGAAGATCAGTCTGCTTTTCCATTGTCATAACATTTAACCCTTTTTTTTTCTTCATATAGTCAGTATTCATCTTTGGGGGTTAAGATTTCATTTGCTTACTGTAGAAAAGGCGATACATTATTGGGCGACCTCATGAATGGTGTCACACTGTCAGTCGTCCATACAAAAGCTCCCTCATCTCAAGTCCTCTAGTGGACATAAAGAACAGACTCCATTGTTGCTGTTTGGTATTTGGGAAAGACAATCCAACCATCTTGAATGCACCATAATACATCTTTCCCTGCTGCATGCTCTGTCTTTACTGTGCATCATCCTGAGTGCTCTCTGTGTGTTTTGTTCAGAAATGCCGCGCGATTCTCAGGTTTTTATCGGTTCCATGTGTTAGAAACCTGGTTGGGAATTTGGAGGGTGTGAATCGATCCCAAAAGAAACAGCCTGCTTGAATTCTCTGCATCAGGATCGTCAATCAGAACCCCCGCTGCTCCCCATTCCGTCTCTTGATAGCTTCCCAAGAGTTTTGGCGAAGTTTCCAGGAATGTTTGCAAACAGTATCTATCTCTTCATCTTAGGTTTTCAGCAGGGGCCCATCTCAGCGTGGACATGCCTCATTGGTCTTCATCATTTTCACGCACAAGTAGGATGATTTGTGGTCTTTTGTTATTTAGTAGGCTTCAGTAATGCCACATTTCTCTCCAGTGTGAGATCAGGCCTTTTATGGTGACTTACAGTCCCCAAATCTCCACACTGCACAGGACGGCACTGTCTAGGTTTTTCACTGTGGTCCTGACATTATTTATGGAAAAATGACCAACCAGCCATGATGTAATGCTGACCTTTAACCTCCATGTATATCTCATGATTATTGGCATCAGGATGTTTTTTCTTGAGGGGGGGTTAGGAGGTCACTTTAAAGCCCAGCTTCAGGCTGCAGAGCTCATTGTTACTGAGTGGGTGATTTTTAATTTTTTTTATTTATTTTTAATAGGAAAAACTGACCCACTGCTGCTTCAGACCCAGAAAACATTTGGCAAACTTGGCGTATGATTTATGCCCCGGATAATCCGTCACAATCACAAGCTGGGAAAGATGTTTTCAGCACTGCCGCGCACAGACACGGGCAGCCGGTGTGATTTAAGGCATTTGGATCCACGGCTGCTGTGAAGGGAGGAAGGAGTTTCGAATCGAGCTCGGCCCGCTCCGTCACGGTTCAGCAGCGAACCAGCTCAGGCGCTGCAGGAAGTGAGAAGATTTTCACATTTTTCAGGGTTTTATTTTTTTCTGTGTTCAGGAGGGGAGGAGGTGGGTGAGCGCTGATTTGCAATCCAACATGATGGATAAAACGTTTTGGGACATAAACGTACTCTCAGAGACGAGTACTTTGTCATTCTCATTATTGCACGGAGGATAAATCACAGCACCGGTTGTGCACAGGGGTGCACGGAGTTACCGCTGCGGTTAGCCATGCAGTCACACTCCGTAAAACTGCCTGACACTGACTGCACTCCAAACAAACAGCCGGATGAAAGATCAGGTCCACATCAGCGTTAGCTCGACTCTAATGAGCTGACCAGAGGTAACGGACTGCTCATTAGTTGTGACTTCAGCGACTTTTGCCTGGTTTCTTTTAAAAAAGAAAAATTCAGCTTTATGTCAGACTGGCTGTTGACTCAAATGAGATTTTGCTCTCATCTTAACGTTGCCCAAACGCCGTGCTGAAAAGGTGCTGGGAAAATTCTGAAGTGTTAAAATTGTGAGACTTATGAAATATCTTTAAAAGTGACTTTTAACAACAACAACGAAAATGTTCAGGGTAACGTTTGAATGAAATGTTATGCTTTTAACTAAGACCTCTATAGGTCCTGAAACCTGTAGCATGAAGCAAATGAGTGTCTACAACCACCCCTGGAATGGACACCAGTCGATTGCAGGTTACTTCCCCAGACAAGGACAGTACCCACTTACAACTTGGTGGACTGGACATTTGCAGATTAATTGTCTACCTGTTAGGCATAGAGAAATTAATTTTTAAAGAAATAAGTACAAAGTAAACCGTTAACTATTTAAACATGCCTGATATTTACAACAAATAATTTAAGTTCATTGGGCCTCATGTATCAACGTGCGTACGGCGATATTTGAGCGTATATGGGGTGTACGCCAAAATGGCTGCGCTACTTGGCATTTATCAATGTGGTCGTTGGCGTACGCTGCGCTGAAAATATACACCAGGTCGAGAGGTGGCGTAAATTATACACCAAAATGAACCAGCGCTGGAATCCACATAAAAATGAAACTGATCAACATGATAAACAGTGCCATCATACAAATCAAAGCATATGTTACATAATTACACTTTCCTGATTATACTACATAATAATCAATACAAATCCCGCTTTTGCGATCCGTGGTCACAGCGCTGCTCGCATTTTTCTCTAGACTTCGAGCCTGGAGCCAGAGCAGCGCTGAGCTTAACTTCATGTGGTGTGATCGTTTTAGACAATGAAATTGATAATTACAACTGTAGTGTTGTCATTACCTTCGCCCGTGCTGCAATCAGGTTGTGTCGTCTCCATTCGTTTGTCACAATAAAATAAATACATTTTAATAATAAAGAAATCTGAAAAATTAGGCGTGTCTTATTAATTGAGTGAGCAAATATCCACATGTCAAGAATTACTGACATGTGAAAAAAGAATACAGTGGTCCCTCGCTATAATGCGGTTCACCTTTCGCGGCCTCGCCGTTTCACGGATTTCTTTAGTCCAATTTTGCATGCTTTTTTTACAGTGCATTGTGGTGCGCGTGTCTGTTTATAAGAATCTTCTCACCCAGAAGAAAAAAGAGCGCCAACAACTACTCATAACTGTGTTTGTCACTCGGAAAAAGACACCTGCAGCCAGGTGTGAGTGGAAAAAGGCGCGACAGTGGCGCAGCGCCAGGACGAAGAAGCGCGATCAGAGGAACTGTGAAATACTGGTCAGTCACTATAAAGATTGTTAAAATTCTAAAAGCCATCATAATTATTTATAGGAAAATGTTCTATTTTTATTTCTCAAACAAATGTTTGGGCCTGAAAACAGTTTGGTCTTATTTTTCTACAAAGGTTTGAACTTTGAGAGTGTTTACACATGAGAGAAAAGTGAGAAAATGTTAATGCCTGATTGAGAAAAGTGTATAAAGTGGTTTTTACAGCTTGAAAACGTCTATAATAATTGTAAAAAAAAAAATAACGCTGACTACATCGCGGACGTCGCTTTTTGTGGACTATTTTTAGATATTAACTCCCGCGATAAACAAGGGACCACCGTAACTCTTTTTTGATTATACTACAAAACAGTTAATACGACAGCCGCTTTTGACGCTCTATTGGCATGCGTCATGATTGGTGGAGTTCTTTTTCTTTGCCGTCTTCCTGGCTTCCATGTCAGAAAATGAGGGTGTGTCTGAAGCGGAGTCTGAATATTTATGGGTGTGTTTATTATAATTACGATTGTTTTCACCCGCCGCATTTATCAAGGTCATGTCAGGCATACGCCGGAAATGGGCAGGTGCACACTGCTTGATACATGTCACGGCAACTTACTTCAAATTTACACCATAAATTTACGCCACAAGTGCGCAACGTTGATACATGAGGCCCAATATGAGGAGGCAGCAGTGTGTGTGCTGCTGGAACAGCAGCCTTTCAAGAACAAGGAGGTAATGGCAAGGTTTCAAACTTGCAAAATACCGATGCTGTCAGACACTGCTAATTTCCTTTTGACCTTGATAAATCATGTTGCTGTGCAAACCTCATGTATTTGTATATTCCCTCCCACAATTTTGTGCACTCCAGTGGCAAACCCCAGATTTCATATGGGTGAATGCAAATGTCCCGAATGGATAATGTACAGTAGTTTGTGCATTTAACAGATGCTGTCCTCTTTGCACTCTGTTAATAAATCAGCATGAAGGTGTATTAGTGAGTACAATGCTGTTAGGGCCTGATTTACTAGAGGTTTGCATCTGTAAAAATGTGTGCAAATTGTCTGGTCAAACTACAGGCAATTTACTTGACTGGGATTTGAGGGAACTTCAGAAACTGTTACATGTGACATTGGTGCGAAGTGGAAGAACTGATTCTCAACCTTTTGCCATACTGTGTTGCCCTTTAATCATTTTTACATGTCCTTCACCTGCAAAGATGCTGGCACTGCCAAACACCTCTGTAGAGTGCCCTCATGATTTCATAAGCTCTTCTCACACTTCATTTCTATTTAATTTAATTGAACTTATTTAATTTATATAGCACCAAATCACAACAAAGTTGCCTCAAGGGGCTTCACACAAGCAAGGTCTAACCTTACTAACCCCCAGAGCAAGCACACAGGCGACAGTGGTGAGGACAAACTCCCTCTGAGGAAGAAACCTCAAGCAGGCCAGAGTCAAAGGGGGGACCCTCTGCCTGGGCCATGCCACCAACACAAATACTGACACAAATTACATAAACAATTCCTAATAATATGATTTAAGAGTAAAAAGCATAGTAACATACTATGCCTGTATGCTAGCTATACAAAGGGAAAATAAGTGCATCTTAAGTCTGGACTTGAAAGTCTCTACAGAATCAGACTGTTTTATTAATGCAGGGAGATCATTCCACAGAACAGGGGCACGATAAGAGAAAGCTCTGTGACCCACAGACTTTTTATTCACCATAGGGACACAAAGTATTCCTGCACCCTGAGAATGTGAAGCCCGGGGCTGGTACGTAGAGTTTAATGAGGTCAGCTAGGTAGAGAGGTGCCAGTCCGTGAGCAATTTTATAGACTAGCAGCACAACCTTAAAATCTGATCTCTCGAACACATAACATGGCATAAAGTAAATAAGACTGTCAAAACCCAAACAATGGTGTGCTATGATTTTAAGATGTCAAAGAATTGATTTCTGAGATGGGTGCAATTGCATCATTATCTTGTTTTAAACTCTGGGGTCCATGCATTTTTTTATTTTTTTTATTTTAGCATACCTTCAGTAATTTCCCTTTTAATGTACTTGCATGTAGTATAATGCCCATGGGTTGCATATCAAACTATTCAGAACAATCTCAGCTTTGTAAATGTGCGATGATTTGTTGCCAGACTGTAAGATATAAGTCTGAACATGTGAAATGTTTTTAGAAACTCATTTTTTTTTTTAGTGAATATACATTTGCTAAAGGACACCACTGACTAATTTGCATATCATTTGCATATTATGACATCATAAAAGATGTAGGGAGGAAAAAAAAACATTGTTGGTATGATCATTGAATACATTATCAACCTTTTTAATATTTGTGTAAATACCTTTTCAATACTCTGCATTTATGAATATGGAATTTACCAGACTTCTGGCTGAATTTGAACATCATATGAGCAGTATTAAGCTATAGATGCTCCCAAATATCATAAAACTGTCACATTCTATAAGGATTTTTTTTGTTTTTTTGTTAAAGAAATGTTAAAGAAATACTTTTGTTATTGTACCTTTTTTTTCTGTCTCTTTCTGTTGTGTGGCCTTTTCCTTTATTCGTTTACTGCTAATGTATTTGTTGAAATACAATTTTGAGGAAAAAAAAACAAGTGATTCTTGGTTTGTTTGTTTATTTATTTTGCCATTAAAATTGGCTATCACGTCTCAAAATAAAATAACTTCTCAAGGCCAGGCTGACCGAGTCTGAGTGAGGTTTGCCATTCAATGGGAACAGCCGCGGAGGCATCACACGTGCGTTGTAGCTATCCCTCCACTCAGTGCTTTGGCCACTTGGTGAGAACGGAGTCACCAAACACCAGAAAGGTTTCTAGTGACGCCAGGAAAAGGTAGCTAGATTTGTCGCTAGTCGCTTTTGAGAAAATAAGTAGTCAAGAGGGTTTGGACAGTTGCCAAATTTAGTGAGAAAGTCGACAAGTTGGCAACACTGTGTCCATGGAACCCAGAGGGTTAAGAGGATGTAAAGACACACATTGTCATGACATGTTTTGAGCACTGTTTAAATATATGAGGTTCACATGACAAAAAAAAATCCCTTTGCATTTTGACTGATGCACTTGACAGTCAGACATGTTAAGGACAACTGAGAAGATCAAAGAACAGCGGAGCAGATCAGAACTCCATAGTTCGTTTCATGTTTTGTCTTTGTAATCTTACAGAGAGAGAGAGCGAGAGAGAGAGAGAGAGAGAGAGAGAGAGAGACTGGGTTTGTCAATTGCAATCTATAAAAGAACAAAGTGCCCAAAGAACACATGGTGCCCTGAACACCAGGAAAACAATGGTTGGCCAGAGTAAGAACATCCTGCAGGGGGTAACACTATAAAAAATAAAAGCACCAGATGATACACAGCCTGCACACTTTCCACATCAGTGTAAATATGAGGTCTGTTAGACCTTTTTATTTTTTGCAAAAACCTGATGGATTTGAATCACGTGTGCTTGCATGAGCCAACCTTGAACCTTGCAGAGTTGCAGCGAAATTCATGCTGTTGGCTTCTGCACGAAGCTGCTGACGGAGCAAAAGCAACTCCGTGTTGAAGTCTCACAGGACATGCTGGACTCTGAAAAATGATGCCCACCTCTTCCACCATTCGGAAGATTCAGACGGCTTTCGGTGGCTTTTCAGTCATGTGATTATCCGAGAAATTGTGGAAGAGGTGAGCATGTCACAATATGTCCTGTGAAACTTCAACACGGAGGTGCTTTGCTCCATCAGCAGCTTCGTGCCAAGCCATCGGCATGAATTTCACAGCCACTCTTTTCATGGCCAAATCTTCTTTCACAGTGGAATGTACCGAAAAAGTGCTGATGTCCACCTCTTCCACAATTTCTCAGATAGTCACACGACAGTCCCACATCACCACAGCGTTCACTTTGGAAATGATCTGGTCATTTCAGCATGTTGATGGCCGACCTGAGCGTGGCTCGCTCTCCACCGATGTGTGGACGTCTTTAAACCGGTTGTACCGCTCCTTAATCTGTGTGATGCCCAGAGGATCGCCCACGAAAGCCATCTGAATAATCCGAATGGTCGCCCAGTTTCTGGCAAAATTTGATGAAGTCGCACTGCTCCAGTTGTTCCGCCATTTTCCTTGCAAAGAAAAAACGACGAGAGACTCCACCCATCCTCACACAAAGGCAGGCTGCTTACAAGCAAATGACGCAACCGACAGGCGTGAAAAAAATACACGCATGCGCACGAAGGTTCAAGGTTGGCTCATGCAAGCACACGTGATTCAAATCAATCAGGTTCTTGCAAAAAATAAAAAGGTCGGATAGTTTTCTAACAGACCTCATACACACATGGCTGCAATGATGTTTTTCGCAGTTGGTGGGCACAGCTAACCAAAATGTTAGCTTCGATAACTTGTCAGTTATCTGATTAATGGTTATCTTTTATGACACTAAACTGCTAAAAAAAATATATATATCTTTATTACAGATAACGGATAACTTTTAGTATTGATTTGGACGTGGCCACATCAGATTACACTGTCGGTTTCTGATAAACCAGTAAATTCAAGGATCACAAAAACAAAAGAACTCATGAAAAATGAATAAATAAAAAAATAAAACCCCCAAACACTGTCATCATCCATAGTCAATTGTCTTCCGGGGGGCCAGAGCAGGCGACATTGAAGGAAATTTGAAACTGCTGGCTAAGGCTAAGCGTAAATTTGGTAAGATTGTAATTCACGTCGGCAGTAATGACACCCGGTTACACCAATTGGAGGTCACTAAAATTAACATTGAATCGGTGTGTAACTTTGCAAAAACAATGTCAGACTCTGTAGTTTTCTCTGGGCCCCTCCCCAATCGGACCGGGAGTGACATGTTTAGCCGCATGTTCTCCCTGAATTGCTGGCTGTCTGAGTGGTGTCCAAAAATGAGGTGGGCTTCATAGATAATTGGCAAAGCTTCTGGGGAAAACCTGGTCTTGTTAGGAGAGACGGCATCCATCCCACTTTGGATGGAGCAGCTCTCATTTCTAGAAATCTGGCCAATTTTCTTAAATCTTTGGATGCTGTAGCTCCTCTGAAAAAGAGAGCTTTAAATCAGAAGTGCCTGACTCCGTGGTATAACTCACAAACTCGCCGCTTAAAGCAGATAACCCGTAAGTTGGAGAGGAAATGGCGTCCTCACTAATTTAGAAGATCTTCACTTAGCCTGGAAAAAGAGTCTGTTGCTCTATAAAAAAAGCCCTCCGTAAAGCTAGGACATCTTACTACTCATCACTAATTGAAGAAAATAAATACAACCCCAGGTTTCTTTTCAGCACTGTACCCAGGCTGACAGAGTCAGCTCTATTGAGCCGAGTATTCCTTTAACTTTAACTAGTAATGACTTCATGACTTTCTTTGCTAATAAAATTTTAACTATTAGAGAAAAAATTACTCATAACCATCCCAAAGACGTATTGTTATCTTTGGCTGCTTTCAGTGATGCTGGTATTTGGTTAGACTCTTTCTCTCCGATTGTTCTGTCTGAGTTATTTTCATTAGTTACTGCCTCCAAACCATCAACATGTCTATTAGACCCCATTCCTACCAGGCTGCTCAAGGAAGCCCTACCATTAATTAATGCTTCGATCTTAAATATGATCAATCTATCTTTATTAGTTCGCTATGTACCACAGGCTTTTAAGGTGGCAGTATTAAACCAGTACATAAAAAGCCATCACTTGACCCAGCTATCTTAGCTAATTATAGGCCAATCTCCAACCTTCCTTTCTCTCAAAAATTCTTGAAAGTGTGTCTATAGACTTAGACTGCTGGGGGGTTCCCATGATGCACTGAGTGTTTCTTTCTCTTTTTGCTCTGTATGCACCACTCTGCATTTAATCATTAGTGATTGATCTCTGCTCTCTTCCACAGCATGTCTTTTTCCTGGTTCTCTCCCTCAGCCCCAACCAGTCACAGCAGAAGACTGCCCCTCCCTGAGCCTGGTTCTTCTGGAGGTTTCTTCCTGTTAAAAGGGAGTTTTTCCTTCCCACTGTCGCCAAGTGCTTGCTCACAGGGGGCCATTTTGACCGTTGGGGTTTTTCCGTAATTATTGTATGGCCTTTAATTACAATATAAAGCGCCTTGGGGCAACTGTTTGTTGTGATTTGGCGCTATATAAATAAAATTGATTTGATTTAATCATCTTTCAAAAGCAGTAAAACACAGTATTAGAACTCACAGTTTATCTGTATTAGATACACCGTCATTTACAAGCTAAAAGCTGCTGCTTTTTTCACATACTTTGAACCCTACGGCTTAAACAACTGAAATATGTCCATTAATTCATTGATTGGCAGAATAAAAGACACATGTAGTGAATATAAATTCTTACCTGTTAGTTTCAGAGGGATTCATCTGAAGAAATAATCCACATCAAGCGTCCTGCTTATCCAAACGTGTCTAAACGATGAAGAAAAGTCCCTGTACACAGCGTATCCCGTGCCACAAAGAATTAAAATAAAATAATGTTAAAATTAGTCTGTTTTGTTTTTGTGTCGAGCAGGCAATAACACGGTAATGTCCAAAGTGAAGCTGAACTACACTACCCATAATGCTCCCTGCTTCAACCGGCCAATCATGTTTTGTGCTTATCGATGATGTCCTCAGCAAGTGACAGCCAGTCTGCCAAAAACCACTAATCAACACACGACAGAGGTTAAAATGTTTGATTTTAGGGTTTACAAACATTTTTGACTGTTAACTTTCCTCAATTTACCAGAAAAAAATGTTATCAGACTAAAGCTGCGTTCACACCGGGCGCGACTCGAGCGACTGCAGCCACAGGTTGCCCTGTAATCCCTATGTAAGGACACATTTTGGAGCCAAACCGCGCAGCGCGACGCGATGGATGCGAGTGAAGTGGTTTTGAGCATTTTGCGCGTTTGTGGCGCGATATTTCGTTGCGTCACGTCGCATTGCCCTCCTCCCCAAGTTCAAAAATCTGAACTTTTTCGTCTCGTCGCTCCGCGATGACCAATCAGGGACTGAATATGTAGTGACGTGGAGATGTCTGAAGTTTGACTGAAGATGTGAACATGTCCTGTCTCTGGTAGCAGCCTGTGAGCAGGACTTATGTCTCTTTTGTCCTTTATTTCACAATCATGAGGTGGGCTTCATAGATAATTGGCAAAGCTTCTGGGGAAAACCTGGTCTTGTTAGGAAAGACGGCATCCATCCCACTTTGGATGGAGCAGCTCTCATTTCTAGAAATCTGGCCAATTTTCTTAAATCCTCCAAACCGTGACTATCCAGGGTTGGGACCAGGAAGCAGAGTTGTAGTCTTACACACCTCTCTGCAGCTTCTCTCCCCCTGCCATCCCCTCATTACCCCATCCCCGTAGAGACGGTGCCTGCTCCCAGACCACCAACAACCAGCAAAAATCTATTTAAGCATAAAAATTCAAAAAGAAAAAATATATAGCACCTTCAACTGCACCACAGACTAAAACAGTTAAATGTGGTCTATTAAACATTAGGCTCTCTCTTCTAAGTCCCTGTTGGTAAATGATAATAATTGATCAACGTATTGATTTATTCTGCCTAACAGAAACCTGGTTACAGCAGGATGAATATGTTAGTTTAAATGAGTCAACACCCCCGAGTCACACTAACTGTCAGAATGCTCGTAGCACGGGCCGAGGAGGAGGATTAGCAGCAATCTTCCATTCCAGCTTATTAATTAATCAAAAACCCAGACAGAGCTTTAATTCATTTGAAAGCTTGTCTCTTAGTCTTGTCCATCCAAATTGGAAGTCCCAAAAACCAGTTTTATTTGTTATTATCTATCGTCCACCTGGTCGTTACTGTGAGTTTCTCTGTGAATTTTCAGACCTTTTGTCTGACTTAGTGCTTAGCTCAGATAAGATAATTATAGTGGGCGATTTTAACATCCACACAGATGCTGAGAATGACAGCCTCAACATTGCATTTAATCTATTATTAGACTCTATTGGCTTTGCTCAAAAGTAAATGAGTCCACCCACCACTTTAATCATATCTTAGATCTTGTTCTGACTTATGGTATGGAAATAGAAGACTTAACAGTATTCCCTGAAAACTCCCTTCTGTCTGATCATTTCTTAATAACATTTACATTTACTCTGATGGACTACCCAGCAGTGGGGAATAAGTTTCATTACACTAGAAGTCTTTCAGAAAGCGCTGTAACTAGGTTTAAGGATATGATTCCTTCTTTATGTTCTCTAATGCCATATACCAACACAGTGCAGAGTAGCTACCTAAACTCTGTAAGGGAGATAGAGTATCTCGTCAATAGTTTTACATCCTCATTGAGGACAACTTTGGATGCTGTAGCTCCTCTGAAAAAGAGAGCTTTAAATCAGACCCTGAACCATCCCTTAGTTATGCTGCTATAGACCTAGACTGGGGGGTTCCCATGATGCACTGTTTCTTTCTCTTTTTGCTCTGTATGCACCACTCTGCATTTAATCATTAGTGATCGATCTCTGCTCCCCTCCACAGCATGTCTTTTTCCTGGTTCTCTCCCTCAGCCCCAACCAGTCCCAGCAGAAGACTGCCCCTCCCTGAGCCTGGTTCTGCTGGAGGTTTCTTCTGTTAAAAGGGAGTTTTTCCTTCCCACTGTAGCCAAGTGCTTGCTCACAGGGGGTCGTTTTTGACCGTTGGGGTTTTACATAATTATTGTATGGCCTTGCCTTACAATATAAAGCGCCTTGGGGCAACTGTTTGTTGTGATTTGGCGCTATATAAAAAAATTGATAAATTGATAAATTGATAATCATGACAGTTTTTGGAGCAAACAGACAGCCCACCGCAGCGGGGGAGCGGAGTTTCTTTTTATTTTTATTTTACATGCGCATGCAAATCGTCCTGGATGATTATTTTACTTATTAACTACACAGCTGTATAATAAAGCAAATGGTGACTGGTTTCTAAACACAATTATGACAGTTTCTGGATGCGAGCAGCAGCCCTACTTGCAGCAGCGGGAGCAGAGCTTTTTTTCATTTCTTTTTTTTTTACGTGCTTGCGGCGAGCGAATCGTCTGTAGAGAATATTTATTAATTAACTACACAGATGTAATAAAACAAATGGTGACTGGTTTTCTAAACACAATTATGACAGTTTCTGGAGCGAGCAGCAGCCCTACTTGCAGCAGCGGGAGCAGAGCTTTTTCCTTTTCTTTTTTTTTACGTGCGCGCGAGCGAATCGTTCTGTAGAGAATATTTTATTAATTAACTACACAGATGTATAATAAACAAATGGTGACTGGTTTCTAAACACAATTATGACAGTTTCTGGAGTGAGCAGCAGCCCTACTTGCAGCAGCGGAGCAGAGCTTTTTCCTTTTCTTTTTTTTACGTGCGCGCGCGAGCGAATCGTCTGTAGAGAATATTTATTAATTAACTACACAGATGTATAATAAAACAAATGGTGACTGGTTTCTAAACACAATTATGACAGAGTTTTTTGGGGGAAAGAGCGAGCTGCAGCAAGCAGCGGAGTTTCTTTTTTTTTTTATTGTTTACATGTGCGCGTGCGAACGGGACAGTTGATCCTCAAACTGGGTCCTGCAGAGGCGGAAGGACCGCTGAAAGCGGCCGTCACCCAGACACAGCTCCTGCAGCAAATAATGATACTCTCTGTATTGGGAGCTTTCCACAGCAACTCGCTGCGTGTGATCAAGGTCCGTCATGTTAGCTTGACTGACAACCGAGCGGAGTGGAAGCTCCTCCTATTTGATGACTAACAAAGTTTATCATGATTTTTTTTTTTACCTTTTAGATTTTGGCATAGTTTGGTCAAAGTTCTGTCACCTCAATATATCTTTCCAAGTGATATTCCCACCAGGTTTGGTTCCTTTAGACTTCTTGGATGTTGAGATATACAAAAGAATGTGAGTACTGACCATGTGAACACAATAGCTGCTATTATCACTTTGTCGACATGCAGGATAAAAAAAAAAAGCCAAGATTATAGTTCTTATGATGTCAAGTTGCAAACATCCTTTTTGCAGCAAGCCGACCATGTGTTCAAATCCTTTTGTCTGCATTGGATCTCGTAATGTCTGACTTTACAACATGTCATGAGGCAAGAGTCTAAAAAGTCTGAGGTGGACTTTGTCGCTGTTGGTTTATGATCTTAGGCTGTAAACCATCGCAACATATTTGTGACAAAAGGTTTGAAGGTTCTGGGCAGGTTTTACCCCCTCCTTTAACACACTGTTTGTCGTGACTGTTGCAGACTCGATGTGATGCCTGATGATATCCTGCTGTCACTGACGGATAATCAGCGGCAGCAACTGTATATTATTAGAATCATCGGTTGAACAACTGCTGCCTTTTCCGGCAGGTCATCAGTGCCACGGCGACAAGACGGCGTCATTGCTCAGTCAGCACCCCAAAATGAGACATTCCTTGCTGTTGTCCCAGAGCCTCCACGGGCCGTGATGTCCCACCTGTCAATAAAGATGGATAGATTAAGGCTAAAGGTTACAGCAACACCACAAGGAGACACATAGGCACGCGTGTTTCATGTGTGTCCACATTTAAGAAAACCACTCATCACAGACATTCACATCTCATCAGCCTTACAATACTTTGTGATGCACTTTGTTCATTCCTTCTCCAAAGCACAGGAGACAACGCCTACCCGTCGCCCTTCATCTCTCCTTTAAACTGACACCTGCCCAGGATGTGCTTAAAACAATTAGAACTACCTGGGATCTCCAAGCGTCACCTGCCAACGAGAGGGAAAAGAGATAAAAGCACAGCTCGCCTTCTTCGATTAAAATGCTTAAATTAAATTAAATGTGCCATTAGTGTGTGCCGGGGAGGGTCCCTGATGGCAGGCTTCTTCTTCTCCTTCTTTTATTTCATTAATTCTCTCTCCGTGCTCAACAAACCCCTACTGTAACAGCCTGTGACTCATCTGCTGCAGGAGGAGAGGAACGGGAGGGGAAGCACTCAGAAGCGGAGGAGTGGGAGTGGGCACCGTGCCCACCTGAGGCGGAGTGAGTCACGACGCACCGCAGGACCCATTCATCGTGCCGTGGATGCTTGCACTGCCTACACCTTGGAACTGTCCCTCACAGGCAACCTGGACAGGCGAGAAAATTTGCCTGCTTCGTCTCTCGGTTCTTGTTTTGTTATTGCTCCCCAAACCCCCCGCCTGCAGTCCCATGGCTCATGATGAAAGGATGTAAAAATGAGTCCCAGGACCAGCTGTCTTTAGTATTATGACACTGTGTGCAATGAGCTGGACCTAGAAGAGGGTGTATTTTACACCCCAATTTAGACTTGTCAGGCTAAATTACACTCTGCAGCAAATAACAGCTCAGTCTTTGCCGTAGCTTCTGCAGCAGCTTAAAAAAAAGCCCCTTTTCTTGTAAAATAAGATATTGTCTGTGCAGCAGTTTTTTGACGCACACAAATAATTATATATATATATATATATATATATATATATATATATATATATATATATATTATAAAACATAATTCTTAGTATACATACAGGTGTGCATGTTTGTGGATCTAAACTGTTATACTTATTTGGGCATGAGAACGTATGGGAAATATGAATGCACACAAGTTGCCCATGATACATGTGTGTGGGAAAAAAAAGATTAATATATCATCAAGTTTTAATCGAATATAGGTAAATGTGCGTGCATGCAGGGCTGGGTGCCCATGGGTGCATGTATGTGGGTTAAAAGTGTTATACTGTCAAATCTCATTGAATCTAGTGTGTGTATTGGTGTATGCAAGGGTATTTGTGTATAGAGGTAGTGTATTATGTAAATACATGTTGATATGTATAATGCAAGGTGTGTGTTTATATAGGTATATATGATCTCAAAATTTTTTTATTTATTTCTTGTCTGCGTAGTCGAAAATAAAACATATGAAAGGGGGTAGAAAATATAAGTTTTACTTCATTCTACTCCCTTTGAGTAATGTACGGATTTTCAAAGATGAATGTGCACAATGTATAAATGTTTTAACTTGCTCAATAAAGTATTCATCATCATCATCATCATCAAGGCTTCACTCCCTTAATCTTATAAAACCTTTCTCAGTATATGAAGAAACTGTACATCTTTGACACAATCTATAGATGCTTTACAGTATCAGATCTTCAGTTCTGGCTGGGTAGCCGAGATTTCGTTGTCAGTGTAAACAAGCGTTTGCGGTAGTGGAATGGACAAGCAAAAAGCAACTTGTTTGCAACATTGCGTCGTTATGGAGGTGAGTTCAACCAAAATATGTATTTAGGTGTTGAATGAAGATAATCGTGAGACTTTAATGTGAGTTTATAAAAAAACACAAAAAAAAAAAAAGCGTGTGTTGCTGTTAGGGTTGCGTGTCAGGAACCGGTTATTTTGGGTATCGTTAAGAAATGATTCAATCCACCGACGTCAATAGCCTTTTTGCTTAATGATTCCCTTATGAGTCCTTCAGACTGGCCGTCGTTTTTGGGGGCTGTTTGTCAGGAAAATGATCATTTCTATACACTGATTACAGACCCTGCAGCAGGTCTGTATAATCAACTGTTTCTGCAGCTTTGCTTTGCTTTGAACCTTGAACCAATGAAGCAGTGCTTCGAACTTCGATCTGCTGCTTGTTGGTTCTTTGTTTTTTTTTTTTCACTTTATCTTAATTTTTCCCCACTAATACCCCAAAGAGCATATGTCTGAGTAATAGTTACCTTTTTTATGTTAACCCTCTGGAGCCGATGGCTAAGACCAACCTTTACTAAATTATAAATAACTTTTTTAATGATATGAGATAGAAACTTACTTTTTTTTTTTGTTGAAATGTTAACTCCGCGGACTTTTGAGTCAGCCATCAGCCATCTTTGTACTCCTCATAGAAGCTGTGTGATGACGTGTGCAATGTGAATGTCCAATCGGAAGTGGTTCACCGTCACATGATTTTCCAAATCCAATCGTAGGGCAGATTCACCCTCACGTGAAAAGCCAAAGATCGTTTTCAGGAGTGATATGTCACTAGTTGGCCCGTTTGAATAGCCCCCTGGGTGCTCCAATGAGTACATACTATTGGGCTCCAAATGCGCCCTGCACCATTATGCACAGCAATCACTGAAAGCAGACGGAGAGCCTCTGATGACAATCTCACATGCTCAAATAAAGAGTGCGTAACTATCAGGATTGCTCCACTAGTTTGCATGTGAAAGTTACTGAATAACTCTGTTGCTTTTACCATGAAGACAAAAAAAACAAAACAAAACGCAATAGACCATTTGTATATATTGTTCAAAATGTTTATTTGTGTTAATTGTTTGAACCTTTTGTTGTACAGTCTTTCACACAAGACCTCAAATTACTTTTATAAAGTGTCAAAACAGTTGTTTATAGTTTGCTGTGTGTTTTGAATAAAAGTGTGTGGAAAAATTTTTTCTGCTTTACTTTTTCCTTCCTTATTTTGATTGTAAACCTTATATACACTTATAAACACAACAAAAACATATATATATTATGAAAGCACAGGTTGTCCTGAAAAAAGAGACATAAAACTTGATTGTGGATGCAGCGAGAGCTGTTAACAGCAATAAATAAAACATGTATGCCCTGTTATGGTCTTCTGAACAGCTGACAGATGTATTTATAAACTTAAAAACGGGACCGATGCTAACACGTTAGCATGTCTATGGCATTTTCAATGTTAAAGTTAGCATTAAGCTGAGCCATTATCAAGCCTCCCTCCCCAGCATGCAAAGGATTCTGAGATACTCTAAAACCGTGAATTACCAGAATTCTTTAATTCCCAAATCTGTTGCATACACACACACACACACACATATATATATATATATATATATATATATATATATATATATATATATATATATATATATTTTTTTTTTTTTTTTTTTTCTGTGTGGTGTAAAACTCAAAAACCACATTGTCTTTTTTCAAGGCAACATCTTACATTACTTGAAGATGTGCAGTAAGGTTGTTCTCAGTAAACTTGTGACTTTGAGTATGTTCTTTTAAGCACATTAGATAGTTGTGGTGAGTGAGCGGGGTTGGTGGCCAAGCGGACTAGTGTGCTTGTTTTCAGTACCCCGGGTTCCTGGTTCAGAATCCACCACTGCCCGTTCTGCTCTGTTTGTGGGAGGTGATAGTCTAGTGGTCAAGCCTTGGACGTGAGACCAGAGGATCCTCTGTTCAAATCCCAGCCTGACAGGAAAATCACTTAGGGCCTTTGGGCAAGGTCCTTAATCTCCTAGTTGGTCCTGGTGTGTAGTGAGTGCCATGTATGAGGCATAATTGTAAAGCGTCTGATGCAGATGGAAAAAAGCAAAATATAAATGCAGTCCATTTACCATTTCATCATCTTCAGATCTTCACTTAGCCTGGAAAAAGAGGTCTGTTGCTCTATAAAAAAGCCATCCGTAAGCTATGACATCTTTCTACTCATCACTAATTGAAGAAAATAGAACAACCCCAGGTTTCTTTCAAGCACTGTAGCCAGGCTGACAAAGGTCAGAGCTCTATTGAGCTGAGTATTCCATTAACTTTAACTAGTAATGACTTCATGACTTTCTTTGCTAACAAAATTTTAACTATTAGAGAAAAAATTACTCATACCATCCCAAAGACGTATTCGTTATCTTTGGCTGCTTTCAGTGATGCCGGTATTGGTTAGACTCATTCTCTCACGATTGTTCTGTCTGAGTTTTTTCATTAGTTACTTCATCCAAACATCAACATGTTTATTAGACCCCATTCCTACCAGGCTGCTCAAGGAAGCCCTACCATTATTTAATGCTTCGATCTTAAATATGATCAATCTATCTTTGTTAGTTGGCTATGTACCACAGGCTTTAAGGTGGCAGTAATTAAACCATTACTTAAAAAGCCATCACTTGACCCAGCTATCTAGCTAATTATAGGCCATCTCCACCTTCCTTTTCCTCTCAAAAAATTCTTGAAAGGGTATGTGTAAAACAGCGAACTGATCATCTGCAGAGGAATGGTCTATTTGAAGAGTTTCAGTCAGTTTTAGAATTCATCATATACAGAACAGCATTAGTGAGGTTAGCAAATGATCTTCTTATGGCCTCGGCAGTGGACTCATCTCTGTGCTTGTTCTGTAGACCTCAGTGCTGCTTTTGATACTGTTGACCATAAAATTTTAATTACAGAGATTAGAGCATGCCATAGGTATTAAAGGCACTGCGCTGCAGTGGTTGAATCATATTTGTCTAATAGATTACAATTTGTTCATGTACATGGGGACATCTTCTTCACAGACTAGGTTAATTATGGAGTTTCCACAAGGTTCTGTGCTAGGACCAATTTTATTCACTTATACATGCTTCCCTTAGGTAGTATTATTAGACGGTATTGCTTAAATTTTCATTGTTACGCAGATGATACCCAGCTTTATCTATCCATGAAGCCAGAGGACACACACAATTAGCTAAACTGCAGGATTGTCTTACAGACATAAGACATGGATGACCTCTAATTTCCTGCTTTTAAACTCAGATAAAACTGGAGTTATGGTACTTGGCCCCACAGATCTTAGAAACATGGTGTCTAACCAGATCCTTACTCTGGATGGCATTACCCTGACCTCTAGTAATACTGTGAGAAATCTTGGAGTCATTTTGATCAGGATATGTCATTCAATGCGCATATTAAACAAATATGTAGGACTGCTTTTTTGCATTTGCCGCAATATCTCTAAAATTAGAAAGGTCTTGTCTCAGAGTGATGCTGAAAAAACTAATTCATGCATTATTTCCTCCTAGGCTGGGACTATTGTAATTCATTATTATCAGTTGTCCTAAAAGTTCCCTAAAAAGCCTTCAGTTAATTCAAAATGCTGCAGCTAGAGTACTGACGGGGACTAGAAGGAGAGAGCATATCTCACCCATATTGGCCTCTCTTCATTGGCTTCCTGTTAATTCTAGAATAGAATTTAAAATTCTTCTTCTTACGTATAAGGTTTGAATAAATCAGGTCCCATCTTATCTTAGGGACCTCGTAGTACCATATCACCCCAATAGAGCGCTTCGCTCTCAGACTGCAGGCTTACTTGTAGTTCCTAGGGTTTGTAAGAGTAGAATGGGAGGCAGAGCCTTCAGCTTTCAGGCTCCTCTCCTGTGGAACCAGCTCCCAATTCAGATCAGGGAGACAGACACCCTCTCTACTTTTAAGATTAGGCTTAAAACTTCCTTTTTGCTAAAGCTTATAGTTAGGGCTGGATCGGGTGACCCTGAACCATCCCTTAGTTATGCTGCTATAGACGTAGACTGCTGGGGGGTTCCCATGATGCACTGTTTCTTTCTCTTTTTGCTCTGTATGCACCACTCTGCATTTAATCATTAGTGATCGATCTCTGCTCCCCTCCACAGCATGTCTTTTCCTGGTTCTCTCCCTCAGCCCCAACCCCAGTCCCAGCAGAAGACTGCCCCTCCCTGAGCCTGGTTCTGCTGGAGGTTTCTTCCTGTTTAAAAGGGAGTTTTTCCTTCCCACTGTAGCCAAGTGCTTGCTCACAGGGGGTCGTTTTGACCGTTGGGGTTTTACATAATTATTGTATGGCCTTGCCTTACAATATAAGGTGCCTTGGGGCAACTGTTTGTTGTGATAAAAAAAAAATTGATTGATTGATCATGATTTCACCATTTACCATGATCATGATTGACTACAACTGGTAATTCTCTTTGCAAGCATAAAAGGACGTGTTTTGACTCTCACTGGACTCTCACTGGACTGAAGGTCTCTTGGATGTGAATTCTAAGCAAATGCAAATTCCAAGATCTAAAAGACTTTCCAGAGACTTTAGCTTAATTACCCTGTATGCCGACAAGCCAGGATAAAGTATTCACAGCGCTTCACTTTTTCGGGTCGGAGGAGCTTCACTGCGGCCGGGGTTGATGATCTTGAGGATGGGGAATGGTCCGATGTACCTGTCCTTTAATTTGGGTGAGTCCACACAGAGGGGGATGTCCTTTGTCGACAGCCACACCTCCTGCCGGGCTGGTACGTGGGGGCCGGGGAACGTCGGCGGTCCGCATGGGTCTTGGCCCTCGTCCGGGCCCTTTAACAGGAGCAGAGCGGGCGGTCCGCCACACCCGGCGGCACCTCCTGAGGTGGGCCTGGACCGAGGGCACACCGACCTCTTCCCTCCACCAGCGGGAACAATGGGGGCTGGAACCCCAAACATGCCTCAAAAGGGGAGAGGCCGGTAGCCAGACGAGACTTGGGCTGTTATGGGCATACTCGTCCAGGCCAGATGGTGACTCCAGGCCGCCGGGTGCCGGAGGTGACGCAGCGAAGGGCCTGTTCCAACTCCTGGTTAGCCCGCTCTGCCTGGCCGTTGGTCTGGGGGTGGTACCCGGACGAGAGACTCCACGGTGGCCCCCAGCTCAGAAACAGAAACTCTTCCACACCTGCAAAGAGAAACTGGGGACCACGATCTGATACGATGTCCGATGGTATCCCATGCAGCCGCATGACGTGGTGGACCAGGAGGTCTGCCGTCTCCTGGGCTGTCGGGAGCTTCGGGAGGGCCACGAAGTGGGCCGCCTTGGAGAACCGGTCCACTATCGTGAGAATAACGGTGTTGCCCTGGGACGGCGGGAGGCCCGTGATGAAGTCCAGGCCGATGTGAGACCAGGGGCGATGAGGCACTGGCAGGGGTTGGAGGAGTCCCGTCGTCCTCTGATGGTCTGCCTTGCCCCTGGCGCAGATGGTACAGGCCTGGACGTAGTCCCGGACGCGGTTTCCAGGACGCCCACCAGAAAGCGCTGCTTGGACTACTGCCACGGTCCTACGCACTCCGGGATGACAGGAGAGCTTGGACCCGTGACAGAAGTCCAATACGGCAGCTCTTGCCTCTGGTGGGATGTACAGTCTGTTCTTGGGGCCAGTTCCCGGGTCCGGGCTCCTTGTCAGGGCCTCCGGACGGTCTTCTCCACGTCCCAGGTGAGGGTTGGCCACGACAGTGGACTCGGGATGATGGTCTCGGTGGGGTTCGACAGCCCCGCTTTGGCTTCTTCTTCGGCAACCCGGGACAATGCATCTGGTTTTTGGTCTTGTCCCGGGGCGATACGTGATCTGGAAGTCAAAGCGCCCGAAGAACAGAGACCAGCGGGCTTGCCTGGGGTTCAGCCGCTTGGCGGATCCGGATGTACTCCAGGTTCCGATGGTCCGTGAAAACTGTGAAGGGCAACGATGCCCCCTCCAGCAGGTGTCTCCACTCTTCAAGAGCCTCCTTCACCGCAAGAAGTTCCCGATTGCCGACGTCATAGTTCCGTTCAGCTGGGGTCAACCTGCGGGAATAAAAGGCACAAGGATGGGAGGACTTTATCAGCCTCCACGCTCTGGGACAGCACGGCTCCTATCCCCGAGTCAGAGGCGTCCACTTCTACTATGTACTGGCGATCAGGATCAGGCTGCACCAGAACTGGTGCAGTCGAGAACCGACGTTTCAAACTCCTGGAACGCGGCTTCGCACCGATCCGACCAGGTGAAGGGGACCTTGGTGGAGGTCAGGGCAGTCAGGGGGCTGAACTACCTGACTGTAACCTTTAATAAACCTCCTGTAGAAATTTGCAAAACCTAGGAACTGCTGTAGTTTCCTGCGGCTTATCGGTTGGGGCAATCTCTCACCGCCGCAACCTTAGCCGGATCAGGGGCGACGGAGTTGGAGGAGATGATGAACCCCAGGAAGGACAAAGAAAGGTGCGGTGGAACTCGCACTTCTCGCCCTTCACAAACAGCCGGTTCTCCAACAACCGCAGTAGGACCTGACGTACATGCTGGACATGGGTCCTCAGGGTCCGGGGAAAAAGATGAGTATATCGTCCAGATATACGAAGACGAACCGAGGCAGGAAGTCCCGCAAGACGTCATTTACCAAAGCTTGGAACGTCGCGGGGGCGTTAGTGAGGCCCGAACGGCATGACCAGGTACTCAAAATGACCTAACGGGGTGTTGAATGCCGTCTTCCATTCGTCTCCCTTCCGGACCCGAACCAGGTGGTACGCGTTTCTAAGATCCAATTTTGTGAAAATTCGGGGCTCCATGCAGGGGCGTGAACACTGAATCCAACAGAGGTAACGGGTATCGGTTGCGAACCGTGATCTCGTTCAGCCCTCTGTAATCAATGCATGGACGGAGTCCGCCGTCTTTCTTGCCCACAAAAAAGAAACCAGCACCCATCGGGGAGGTGGAGTTCCGGATCAGCCCGGCAGCTAAGGAGTCCCGGATGTAGGTCTCCATTGATTCGCGTTCCGGACGTGAGAGGTTGTACAACCTACTGGACGGGTACTCAGCGCCCGGGACCAATCGATGGCACACAATCATACGGTCGGTGCGGGGGAAGAGTGAGTGCCAGATCTTTGCTGAAAACGTCAGCAAGATCGTGGTACTCCCTTGGCACCGCCGATAGATTGGGGGGAACTTTGACCTCCTCATTAGCCGTGGTGCCAGGAGGAACCGAGGATCCTAAGCACTCCCGGTGGCAGGTTTCGCTCCACTGCGTCACAACCCCAGACGGCCAATCAATCCGGGGATTGTGCTTCACCATCCATGGAAAGCCCAAAATCACTCGGGAGGTAGAAGGTGTTACATGGAACACTATCTCCTCCCTGTGATTCCCAGACACAACCAAAGTCACTGGTTGTGTCTGATGTGTGATTAATGGAAGCAGGGTGCCATCTAGTGCTCGCACCTGCAATGGTGCTGGCAGAGCCACCAGAGGGAGCCCTACTTCCTTTACCCATCTGCTGTCCAGCAGATTCCCTTCAGACCTTGTGTCTATCAGTGCTGGGGCATGAAGGGTTAAATCCCCACAAAGGATTGTTACTGGGATTCGTGCTGATTTGCGGGGTTTTCCCGCGTGCGTGTTATGACCCACCCTTAGCCCAGTTTCTAAGGACGGGCGTTGTAGATTGACCGTTTTAGGGCAGTCCTTCTGCATGTGCTCGCAAGAGCCGCAGACAAAACACTCCCCGCGGGCCAGCCTCCTTTGTCTGATTTTTGATCTTAATTTGGCCCTGCTCATGTCCCTAGCCTCCTCAGCAGGGGGAGCCGTAGCCACACGGAGCTCTCTGGCAGTGAAGCGTGGGGACGACGTCACCTTGTCGGAACCAGAAGGGGGAGGGACGGCTCGTGCCCGGTCACGCCCCCCGGCCTGCTCCCGACGATGCTCATTCAAACGGTTGTCTAAACGTATAACCAAATCGATCAGCCCGTCGAATTCCCGCGGTTCATCCTTGGCCAGTAGGTGCTCCTTAAGGACCGGGGACAGTCCATTTACAAAGGCGGCGCGGAGCGCAACGTTATTCCAGCCGGACCTCGCTGCCGCGATGCGGAAGTCGACTGCATACTCGGCTGCGCTACGGCGCCCCTGTCTCATCGACAGCAGCACGTTCGAAGCGGTCTCGCCTCTGTTGGGATGATCAAACACTTGTTTGAATTCCCGTATGAACCCAGTATAAGACGTTAGGAGCCGTGAATTCTGCTCCCAAAGCGCCGTAGCCCATGCGCGTGCCTTTCCTCGAAGCAAATTAATAACATAAGCCACCCAGCTAGCGTCTGAAGCGTACATGACGGGCGCTGTGAAAAGACGAGCGAACACTGCATGAGGAAGTCCGCGCACGTCTCGACACAGCCCCCGTACGGTTCCGGAGGGCTTATGTATGCTTCAGGGGACGGTGGGGGGGTTCGTTGAACGACCAGTGGAACGTCTGATACGGGCCCAGGACCAGCCAGAGGAGTGGCTGCAGCGGCGCCCTGATTGCGCGCTTCCACCCTGGCGGTGAGAGCCTCCACCTTCCGATTAAGGAGGACACTCTGCTCGGTCACTAATTCTAACCGGGCCTTGAAGGCGGTTAAGATCTGCTGCAGCTCACTCAACCCGCCTCCCGCTGACGTCTGCGCTCCTGGCTCTTCCATTGGCCGTTCAAGCTGGAGTTGACGCCCCTCGGACTCCATGACGATTGGCCGAGAAATCCTGTTGGGAAGGTGTCATAACACGGACCCACAACAGGGGGCGCAAATGAACGGACAATGAGTAAGCCAAAAGGTAACAATTTAATGTTGTGATATTACACAACGAAACGTGTCTTAATTTTCACAGTCAAGAAACACCAGGTGACGTGTGGGCAGGCTCGAAGATAGAAGACGCCCGACGAGAGAGAAGCCGCGTCCCACACGGCCTCCACCACCAACGGCCTGAAGAACACCGGAGCCGCCAAGTCCCGAGTCCCCAGGTGGCCTCTGTCTTCGGCTGTCGACCCTGGTACTGCTGGCAGAAAACAGAAAGATGATGTGTGAGTGTGAGTCCGCACACTCAGTAATTAACGGTCCAAACACAGTTGGGAGGAAGCACCTCCACCTCCAACCTAGGAACACACTAGCAGCTCCTGTAACCACTTATCTGGATGGAGTGAGAGGCGAAGACGTCGCTTCTCTCACTGACCGCCAACCCAGTTGAAAGGGCACCACAGGACAACGGCTGCAAACAGATCAGACGTAAGTCACAGTTTAAATTCAGCAGAGAAATTACCTTAGTACTGGTAGTCGATTTCTCGGCGGGGAGGTGGAGTTGCAGTCCGGCTTATATGGTGGTGTAGATGAGTGACAGCTGGAGTAATGAGTGACAGCTGTCACTCCTCTGGGTCTGGCGCCCTCTCGTGCTTGGAGCCCGCACTCCAAGCAGGGCGCCCTCTGGTGGTAGTGGGCCAGCAGTACCTCCTCTTCAGCGGCCCACACAACAACTCAGCTCAATAGAGCTCTGACTCTTTGTCAGCCTGGCTACAGTGCTGAAAAGAAACCTGAGGTTATTCTTATTTTCTTCAATTAGTGATGAGTAGAAAGATGTCCTAGCTTTACGGAGGGCTTTTTTATAGAGCAACAAACTCTTTTTCCAGGCTAAGTGAAGATCTTCTAAATTAGTGAGACGCCATTTCCTCTCCAACTTACGGGTTATCTGCTTTAAGCTACGAGTTTGTGAGTTATACCACGGAGTCAGACACTTCTGATTTAAAGCTCTCTTTTTCAGAGGAGCTACAGCATCCAAAGTTGTCTTCAAAGAGGATGTAAAACTATTGATGAGATACTCTAACTCCCTTACAGAGTTTAGGTAGCTACTCTGCTCTGTGTTGGTATATGACATTAGAGAACATAAAGAAGGAATCATATCCTTAAACCTAGTTACAGCGCTTTCTGAAAGACTTCTAGTGTAATGAAACTTATTCCCCACTGCTGGGTAGTCCATCAGGGTAAATGTAAATGTTATTAAAAAATGATCAGACAGAAGGGAGTTTTCAGGGAATACTGTTAAGTCTTCTATTTCCATACCATAAGTCAGAACAAGATCTAAGATATGATTAAAGTGGTGGGTGGACTCATTTACTTTTTGAGCAAAGCCGATAGAGTCTAATAATAGATTAAATGCAGTGTTGAGGCTGTCATTCTCAGCATCTGTGTGGATGTTAAAATTGCCCACTATAATTATCTTATCTGAGCTAAGCACTAAGTCAGACAAAAGGTCTGAAAATTCACAGAGAAACTCACAGTAACGACCAGGTGGACGATAGATAATAACAAATAAAACTGGTTTTTGGGACTTCCAATTTGGATGGACAAGACTAAGAGACAAGCTTTCAAATGAATTAAAGCTCTGGCTAGGTTTTTGATTAATTAATAAGCTGGAATGGAAGATTGCTGCTAATCCTCCGCCACGGCCCGTGCTACGAGCATTCTGACAGTTAGTGTGACTCGGGGGTGTTGACTCATTTAAACTAACATATTCATCCTGCTGTAACCAGGTTTCTGTTAGGCAGAATAAATCAATACGTTGATCAATTATTATATCATTTACCAACAGGGACTTAGAAGAGAGAGACCTAATGTTTAATAGACCACATTTAACTGTTTTAGTCTGTGGTGCAATTGAAGGTGCTATATTATTTTTTCTTTTTGAATTTTTATGCTTAAATAGATTTTTGCTGGTTATTGGTGGTCTGGGAGCAGGCACCGTCTCTACGGGGATGGGGTAATGAGGGGATGGCAGGGGGAGAGAAGCTGCAGAGAGGTGTATAAGACCACAGCTCTGCCTCCTGGTCCCAACGCTGGACAGTCACAGTTTGGAGGATCCAAGAAAATTGGCCAGATTTCTAGAAATGAGAGCTGCTCCATCTAAAGTGGGATGGATGCCGTCTCTCCTAACAAGACCAGGTTTTCCCCAGAAGCTTTGCCAATTATCAATGAAGCCCACCTCATTTTTTGGACACCACTCAGACAGCCAGCAATTCAAGGAGAACAGGCGGCTAAACATGTCACTCCCGGTCTGATTGGGGAGGGGCCCAGAGAAAACAACAGAGTCCGACATTGTTTTTGCAAAGTTACACACCGATTTAATGTTAATTTTAGTGACCTCCGATTGGCGTAACCGAGTGTCATTACTGCCGACATGAATTACAATCTTACCAAATTTACGCTTAGCCTTAGCCAGCAATTTCAAATGTCCTTCGATGTCGCCTGCTCTGGCCCCCGGAAGACAATTGACAATGGTTGCTGGTGTCGCTAACTTCACATTTCTCAAACAGAGTCGCCAATAACCAGAGTTTGATCCTCGGCGAGTGTATCGTCGAGTGGGGGAAAAACGGTTAGAGATGTGAACGGGTTGGCGGTGTACACGGGCTTCTGTTTAGGGCTACGCTTCCTCCTCACAGTCACCCAGTCAGCCTGCTTTCCCGACTGCCCGGGATCTGCCAGGGGGGAACTAACGGCGGCTAAGCTACCTTGGTCCGCACCGACTACAGGGGCCTGGCTAGCTGTAGAATTTTCCACGGTGCGGAGCCGAGTCTCCAATTCGCCCAGCCTGGCCTCCAAAGCTACGAATAAGCTGCACTTATTACAAGTACCGTTACTGCTAAAGGAGGCCGAGGAATAACTAAACATTTCACACCCAGAGCAGAAAAGTACGGGAGAGACAGGAGAAGCCGCCATGCTAAATCGGCTAAGAGCTAGTAGCTACGCAACCTAGCGGATTCCTAAAAGCACACAAAGTGAATAATGTGTAAATAATTTAGAGGTGATTCAGCAGAAGGAGTGCCCCAATCAAGGCACCAAACAGGCCATGAAGCAGCACAGGCAACGCACGACAACAGCGAATGCACGACAACGGTGCTAAAATAAAATAAAAATCGACTAAACACGCTGTGGAGCAGCACAGATAACGCACGACAACAGTGCTAAAAAAATAAAATAAAATAAAAAAAATAAAAAAAATAAAAACGAAAGCGTTAGCAAGCTAGTTAGCTTGCCAACGCTGATGAAAGTTAGCTGATAAAAGTGCTCCGTCGCGATGTTTCGACCGTTAGAGGTCTTCCTTAGGCGTTGGAGCACAGTAAAAAAGTAAAAAAAAAAAGTAAAAAGGTAAAAAAGTAAAAAAGTCTTGAAAAAGACTGTTAATTCAAGTCCAAAGCAGCAGGTAGCAGTCTCTGTGTAAACAGTCCCAACAGAGAGCCAAAATTCTGATGCAATCTCACTCCGAACATACGCAAACCTGCCTTCTGACATGTTCATCTATAATGATCTCCAATGCTTTAAAATGGACAAAAAAACAAAAACAAAACAGAGACACATGGAAGAAAACGGAAAACAACCATCAAAATGAATAGAAGAATAACCAGAATGGCAAAGGCTCACCCATTGATCAGCTCCAGGATGATCAAAGACAGTCTGGAGTTACCTGTAAGTGCTGTGACAGTTAGAAGACACATGTGTGAAGCTAATTTATTTGCAAGAATCCCCCGCAAAGTCCCTCTGTTAAATAAAAGACATGTGCAGAAGAGGTTACAGAAGAGTGTGCATATCATAAATGCTTGGTCATGTTGGATTTGTGAGAATCTACTGAATCTACTGGTACCTTGTTCCCCATGTAACAATAAGAAATATACTCAAAACCTGGATTAATCTTTTTAGTCACATAGCACTACTATTATTCTGAACACTACTGTAACTGTTCAACTGGCAAAACTGATGTAAGCCTATGTCCACAATTCTACAAGCATGCAAAGATGGGCATATTTACTTTGCAACCACCCAACAACAACTGGGTGGTTGCAAGGTAAGAGTTTCATCCATGTTGTATACCAGTTTATCCCAATTAATGGCCACAGGGGGCTAGAGCCTATCCTGGCAGTCACTGGGCAAGAGGCTGGATAAACTCTGGAGAGGCCTCCAGTCTGTCACAGGGTCCCAACAAGGATGGGACACACAACTATTCCAAAATATGGTCCAATTTCCAGATGCATAGTGACCATAGCAACAAGAATTCATTTTACTTTGCAGGGAGATTTGAAACTTGTTTTTCTGGGTGAAAATCACTTCAAATATATGGGAGCTTTGCACAGTGCTATGTTATGATCCCCGAAAGATACTTTTGGTTAATTGCCAGGAAAACAAATTGTGATGTCTTGTGCAGTTTTAATGATCTCCATCTTGTGGAGTATTAATGTTCTACCCCGGGATCAATTCAACAGCATTGCTGAATGCAAATAAATTCAGTATTTAGACACAACACGTGCCACTGGCAATGCAAGCAGAAATCAAGTCTAACATTCAGCAGATGTAGGCGCAGGATATATCCTGTGTAATGAAAAAATATTCATGCAGACAGTCAGGATTAAAAACATTCAAAAGCTGTATTTTCAAAGGAAGAAATGTCAGCACCTCAAGGTGGCTGATTAGTTTAAAAGGCTTCCACTGCCTCCTTACAGAGAATGGTGGTGATCTTAAAGAGGCATGGGAAACAGTTGCAGATGTTTGAAATAATCTTAACTTTTTAAAAAGCCGCTAAATGTCAGATGCTGACAAAAAGATAGCGTTTAAGGATGAGAAATTACAGGCTTTTTGTATATTTTCTCTTTGTCTTTGTGTGCAGAGGGTTAATCTGTGTGTACTATTCATTAGTTTGCATGACCACATCTGTACTTCCATCTAAACGGAGTTCTCGTCGGGGATTAGGAACAATGCTGAGATGGCATTGATCTTTTCCTTTGAAGAATGTTTTTTTTTTTTTCAGTTTTCGATTTGGCCGGTGGGATTCTAAACCGACTGAAGAGAACAAGCACTTAAAGCCTTAAATTGGACTTTCTTTGAGCTGTCACTGATGCCTGGTTGGGGGCGGGATGGAGGCGTAGTAGAGCCACAGTCATGCTGATATAATCTCACCTTCCATACACTGTAACCTGGCATTGGCCGTTTTGTTTATTCAAGTCATATGTGGACCATGCAGACAGCGTTCCGTCCATGTGCTGCCTTTCTGTGTCTGTCACGGCCAGCTTTCTCAGTTTACATCAGAAATGAATAATGCATCTCCTTGCAATCGTCACCATTTGTCGAGTCAACTCTGTTAATTCAAACAGGGTTGTATTTCTTTAATAAGAAACGTTTTACTGCTTTGATTGAACAGACACATTTCCATATATTGCCCTGGGATGTCTTTTGTTTACCAGTGTTCTGTTTTGGCTGTTTTAATGGGTGTTTCATGGCCACCCCCCTCAAAATGTGCAGATCATATGCATCCCCCTTACCTCGATGGTTATCACTGTGAGCATGGCAAGCTGGGGACTGTAATTGGTTGTGTGTGTGTGTGTGTGTGTGTGTGTGTGTGTGCATGAGAGAGAGAGAGACTGAGAAAGAGAAGAAAATAACTAAAACCTGGCCAGACTGACTTTCACCAAACTTGGTGGGACTATTGCTTGGGTTAGTGTCTCCACAAGATTTCTGTTTAGAATGGATTGGTCAAAGGTCACGGTCAAAGATAGCCTAAAAAAAACCTGTTTGTCATAAAACCGTTAGACAAATTTTCACCAAACTTGGTGTGAATATTACTTGGGTTAGGGCCCATTCACACAATGATATGAAGTGACTGACGCCGCCGAATGTAGCAGATTGTTGTAGCTTGAAAAGGTCTGATCCAGGGGTCCAAATTTCCCATCTTTAAAGCAGGTTGAGGTAGCTCAGCGGACAGGTGCCGTACTGATGGAACTGGATGTTGGGTGATGACCCACAGACTTTCTGTCGGACATAGTTCAACTTTCGCCATTGGAAGGCAGCTGCACTGAAACTACACTCTGCATCAATTCAAAGTTTGTGATGTCAGATGAGCCTCTATAAACTTGACGTAATGCTCCTACTAGTGCATCATTGAGACAGGTCCTACATATTTCTCATATATTGCTCATATTGATCTGTAACATATTTGTGGTTGACTGGTGTAATTGACTTCATAACAAAGTCAAAATAAGAAGCTACATGTTTTAAACACACACACACACACACACACACTGGCTATGCATCATCCCTCTGATGCTGTTCATTTGTCTCTTGTGGTGCACAGCAGCTGTCACATTCCCCTTTCAGCTAAGAAGCCCTCAGGCCCTTTCGAAATACAAAATTGTGAATGGACGTGGTTGCTCTCATAAAGATTTCATTTACTGTGCTTGAATCATCCCTCTGTACTGCTCGATTTGTCAGTCATTCCTCGTCTCTGTCGCTGCCCACAACCTTGTTGTAAATGTCGGGGCAAACTACCGAAAGCCGTTTCGTTACTCACTTTTGCTTGAGATTGGTCAGACTGCTGCGCCACTTCAAGGCCTCTAACCCCTTGACTGATCTTCCTCTGAATCCAGCCGCCCTGGAAACCACACCCCACCCCCCTCGCCAATCCATCAACTCATGCATGCTGGTCTTCCTCCCTCACTTTAATCTCATAAATGTGGATCTGTGATATGGAGAGTGAGATGGCTTTTAAGTGGATGGTATTGAGGTTTGGTATAGCGTGCGCGATGACGAGGGGCGGAGTGATGTGATGGGTAGATGGCAGGTGATTCCTGTAATGCCTTCTGCTGTCCATCTTCCCCACCAGCCACTAATGAGACACCCAGAAGTGGGTTTATGATGTTGCGGTGAAAATGAAAGCTTTTCCCAACCAGAAGAGCGTACGGGTCCATCACCAGTTGCTTGCTCGAATCGATCTGCTATAGCATTTATCTCCATTTCATAAATTGTGAAAAATAGTTCTGTTGACTTATTTTCCACTGTATTGTGAAAGCTAAAGTTTTCCTTTTCTGAAAACAGAATATGGCATGCAGTCCAAAACACCATCATCCCTGAGCTCCTCAACCAGTCAATCACATTGTAGCAATGTGCACAATCCACTTTTCTGTCTAAATGCCTGAAGTCCCTGGGGTTAGTCTGTTTGCTGCAACATCTCTGATTGAGGAGGAGATGAACACAATCCCTTCTTCGTTGTTGCATGCCACCATGCTGTCTGGGTGGTAAGACTTAACTGTAGAGATGCAAAAACACAGGAGACACTGCTGGCCAGCTGGTGTGTACTTTCAGTGAGCCTGTGTGTGTATGTGTGATGTATTCTGTGCATATATACAGAATGGTAGTCAGGGAGCTCTGTCTTCTGTTTCTTATTATACTCAAGGATACACAGAGAAGGAGCGATTTTGTCTTAATGACAACAGTTGTTTCAACAAAGACAGAGCCCCTCGAAAAAATAAGACAACTAAAGATCCCACAGATTTCCAATCAGGTACCAGAAATCCTGCTGCGGCTTTTACTTGTCTCTAGAGACAGCCCAGTTTTGACAATGTTGGAAGTCTTTTTTATCGTGTGAACAAAAAGTCAAGTTAGGAGTGCAGTGGAAATCTTAGACTGCAATCATCTTTGAATCCCATGATGAAAACAAGCTCTCAAAATCAGACCACTGACTCCACTGTGCTAGTTTGAAAGCAGCTTGCAAGGAGTTTTGCTGATAAGTGTACCTACCCGGCAGAATGTTTGATGTACTGGCCATTTCTCAAAGAATATGAAAAATAACAAAGTTTCTTGTCAATCATGGTTAGTGGTTGGGTGAAGCCATTTATGTCAAACAACTGTGTATGCTCTTTTAAAATCATAATGACAACAGAAACTAAACAAATGATTCTGATCAAAGGTTTACATACCCTGATGACTTTGGCCTGATAACATGCACACAAGTTGACACAAATAAGGTTTGAACGGCTACTGAAGGTAACCACCTTCACCTGTGATCTGTTTGCTTGTAATCCATATGTATGTATGTGTGTGTGTGTGTGTGTGTATATATATATATATATATATATATATATATATATATATATATATATATATATATATATATATATATATATATATATATATATATATATATAGTGCCAGTGAGTTCCTGGGCTCCTGACAGACCCTTGCATCTTTCATCCAGTGCTGCATTGACATTTGCATTGACTGAGTCATAGAGAAAGCAAATGAATTGTCAAAAGATCTGTAAAAAAAAGGAAACGGATATAAAAAGATATCCAAGAACCTGAGAATGCCAATCAGCAGTGTTCAATCTCTAATTAAGAAGTGGAAAATGAGGGAAACCAAGCCACGGTCAGGTCGATCAAGAGAAATTTGAGCAACTACTGCCACGAAAATTGTTTGAGATGCAAAGATATTCCTGCCAATATCCAGCAACTTCGCACAGCCATTGAAGAGGAGTGGACCAACATTCCACAGGCCACAATTGACAACCTGATCAACTCTATGCGAAGGAGATGTGTTGCACTGCATGAGGCAAATGGTGGTCACAGCAGATACTGACTGGTATCCCCCCCCCAATAAAACAAAATTGCACCTTTCAGAGTGGCCTTTTATTGTGGACAGTCTAAGGCACACCTGTGCACTAATCATGGTGTCTAATCAGCATCTTGGTATGGCACACCTGTGAGGTGGGATGGATTATCTCAGCAAAGGAGAAGTGCTCACTATCACAGATTTAGACTGGTTTGTGAACAATATTTGAGGGAAATGGTGATATTGTGTATATGGAAAAAGTTTTAGATCTTTGAGTTCATCTCATACAAAATGGGAGCAAAACCAAAAGTGTTGCGTTTATATTTTTGTTGAGTGTAAAATGTATTCTAAAATTCAATTTTAAGCAGTGAGAAGGAAGGCGCAAACAGGCAAGACATGGTCGCATTTGCATGTTCCAGTTAAAAGCCTTGCAAGAGAGTTCTGAGCAACCTGAATGCGATCAAGCTCTTTTTTATTTAGACAGATAAAAATGCTATTACAATAGTCCAGACATGAGGTTACAAAAGCATGAATAATCATCTCCAATTCAACCTTGGACACAAGGAGTTTTGAAATATTTTGAAATATTTAGAACTATTGCAGGAATGAAAGAAACAGCTTTTTATTAACCATTTATAATGATGTTCCAAGGACATTGCCGAATCAAAAATAACACCTAGGTTATGCACATGGGGCTGGACAGAAGAAGCTAAAGAACCTATGTCCTGTTTTGTTAGAGGAATGACACTGTTGGGGAAACAAGTAAAGTTTCTGTTTTCTCAGACTTCAGTTGTAAGTAATTTGTAGAATTCACAGTAGAGCTGGATATCATCAGCATACAGGTGGTAAGACACAGCACTGCACTGGCTAATTATCTGTCTTAAAGGAAGCAAATATAAAAGAAAGAGTGTTGGGCCCAAGAAAGACAGAGGTACCCCACAGGTAAGCTGTCTCGATTCAGACAGAAACTGATTTATATAAACACTAAAACTTTGGTTAGGGAGGTATGAGAACTACTTTAAAATCACATCTGAAAGCCCAACCAGATCTCAGTCTATTAATCAAAATCTTAAGATCAAGTGTCAAAAACAGGCGAGAGATGCAATAAAAGCACAACTGTGTGTTGAGAGTCGGCTGCCATCATAATGTCACTTGAAACCCTAATAAAAGTAGTGCAGTTTGCAAAAATCCGACTGATATGTGTTTAAAATTTTGTGAGCTGCACTGCAGTTTATTCTGAAGACTAAACTGTGTTAAAAACATTTGAACTGAGGTCCAGATCCAAACTCCAGACCATTTTAAAGGATTGATTGTCTAATTGTGAAGACGAGCAGGGATGTGTTTGTCTGTGTGATGCAGTTTCAGTTCATTCAAAGTGGATGTTGGTGCACATAAATAAATTACAGGTCTGTGTAATAGGATGCTTTAATAGGGTGCTTCATAATTAATGTGACTAATCTGCACACACAACTTTAAAACATATTTATTCTCCTTGTTTACTATGATGAAACTAATGATGCCCCTCCATTGAGCCCTTATGTTAACACTGATGACTACAAATGTGAGGTGAGCTTTCATTGTAACACTGGTCCCAAGAAACCTGGATCCCTGAAGAGAATACATAATTTTCGCAGACCACAGAAGTCAGAGGTCAGATGTCAGCGATAGATACGACACAATGTTTGTGAGTTGTTCAAAGTCATTTAAAAACAGTGCACATTAGGATGCTCCCGAAGAAGAGGAAACTACATCCCCTACCGTGTTGTCATCCCCGGAGTGCTGGGTGCTCTGGAGCCAGTATTCCTTTGGAATGCATTAGGCCGGCAGGGTCAAAGTGCATGATGGCGCAATGCCTAAAAATGCCTAAAAAAATGAGAAATTACAACAGCACAGAAAAATGTTGGAGAATGAGTGAGAAGAAGGAAGTGATTTCAAAAACACTGCACATGTGGATCATGGTGTCTAATCAGCATCTTGTTATGGCACACCTGTGAGGTGGGATGGATTATCTCAGCAAAGGAGAAGTGCTCACTATCACACATTTAGACTGGTTTGTGAACAATATTTGAGGGAAATGGTGATATTGTGTATGTGGAAAAAGTTTTAGATCTTTGAGTTCATCTCATACAAAATGGGAGCAAAACCAAAAGTGTTGCGTTTATATTTCTGTTGAGTATATATATATATACAGAATATAAGTCAGAATTGGTCAGATGTTTTTGTTGATGATGTTGACAGGTCATATGATGCTTTCATTTCCATTTTTTCCAGTTTGTATAATAAACACTGTCCATTTGTTGACAAAATATATAGAAATCAATATAGCAACAAACCATGGATAACTAAGGGACTTCAGAGGGCATGTAAAAAGAAAAACGTACTATATAAACAATTCATAAAACTACGAACTAAGGAAGCTGAAAGTAAGTATAAAACATATAAGAATAAGTTAATCAATATCATGAGACTCAGTAAAAAAACATATTATAATGAGTTACTTGTCAAAAATAGAAATAACATCAAAAACACATGGAACATATTAAATGAAATAGTAAAAAAGAATAGAGTAACTAGAGATTATCCTTCATTTTTTCAGAGTAACAACTACATCACGATTGATAACGACGAGTCTATTGCTGAACACTTTAATGAATACTTCGTTAATGTGGGTAAAAATCTTGCCAGTAAAATTGACTCATCAACTAATAACTTCTGGATAAATAATTCAACGTTTAACAAATCTGTTTCAATGTTCATTGGTGGTACTCATGAAAGGGAAATACTTGATCTGTTTCATGGTTCAAAAAGTAAGAAATCGACTGATTTTAATAATTTGGATATGGCTTTATTAAAAAAAGTTATTGATTGTATAGTAAAACCGTTCAATTATATTTGCAATATGTCACTAAGTACTGGTAAATTTCCTTCTCAAATGAAAATAGCCAAAGTAATTCCTCTGTTTAAAACTGGTGACAAACACACATTTTCTAATTATAGACCTATATCACTCCTGCCGCAATTTTCCAGAATTTTGGAAAAAATATTTTCTAAAAGATTAAATGATTATTTACTGAAGCATAACATCATTTGTGAAGAACAATATGGATTCAGAAGGTCTCGAACTACATCACATGCTTTGATGGACTTTGTGGAAAGTATAGCAACTGCAATTGATGATAAACAATACACAATAGGTGTTTGTTTTTGATTTACAGAAAGCGTTTGACACAATGAACCATGGAATACTATTAAGTAAACTGCAGAAATATGGAATCAGAGGTCTGGCATATGAATGGATAGCTAGTTATTTACAAGGCAGATTTCAGTATGTTCAATTCAATAATACAAATTCTGAACTCAGGGATGTCACATGTGGGGTGCCGCAGGGCTCAGTGCTGGGTCCTTTGTTGTTTATAATCTATATAAATGATATAAGTTGGGTGTCGAGTTCACTGAGATGTGTCCTTTTTGCGGATGATACAACTGTGTTCTGTAGCGGTGAAAATCTTGAACAGCTTCTGGACATAGTGGAGAAAGAACTGGAAAAATTTAAGGTTTGGTTTGACGCTAATAAGTTGTCACTCAACCTTGGGAAAACTAAATGTATTATATTTGGAAATAAACAGGCACCCAAATGTAAAAATTTAACTATAAACAATAAGGAAATTGAGTTAGTAACAGAGAATAAATTTTTAGGTGTTATAATTGATAATAAACTTAGCTGGAAACCACATATAAATTATGTGAAATCAAAATTGTCAAAAACTATAGCCATTTTGTATAAAGCCAAAGACCTACTGCCGCAAGAAGGGTTACTTACTTTATATCATTCTCTGATGGTACCATATATGACATATTGTGTTGAGTCATGGGGAAACACTTACAAATCAAATACCAATCCAATATTCCTTTTGCAAAAACGAGCCATACGAATCATCTGCAATAAACAATATCGTGAACCAACTCATTCTCTATTTGTGTCTTTAAATTTATTAAAATTCATTGATTTGGTCGATTACATTACAATTCAAACTTTATTTCGAGCGAAAAACCAAGCCTTACCGAGACATGTCCAGAGTCTGTTCCGATTGAGGGAATCCAGATATAGTTTAAGAGGTTGTGCAATTTTTATGAAACCACCAGTAAGAACAAATGTAAAGGGTTTTTGTGTGTCTGTGGTTGGGGTGAGGAAATGGAACAAATGTTCAACAGAGGTTAGAATGAGTGGTACCTTAGTAAGATTTAAGAAACTACTCAAAAAGAACATTATGTCTAAGTATCATAAAGAAGCAAATATAATTTGATTTATATGGAATGTTCAATTTATAAGTGGACTTATTGTATATTTGAATGTGTGGGTATGTATATGCGTATGTAGATATATAGATATGGGTAGGTGTATATGTATATAAGTGACTGTGTATATATGTATGTATATATTTATGTTTGTAAAGTATATACGTATGTATATAGGTATATGTGGCACAGCCCAAGCAGAGGGTCACCCCCAAGAGCCTGGTCTGCTTGAGGTTTCTTCCCTATAGGGAGTTTTTCCTCACCACAGTTGCCTAGTGCTTGCTCTGGGGGTTGGTAAGGTTAGTCCTTACTGGCGTAAAGTGCCTTGATTCGACTTTCTTGTGATCTGGTACTATATAATTATAATTATAAGTGAATAGTATATTGATGTGTATGTCTGTGTGTCGACATGTAGTAGTGAATTTATATTTATGTAAATATGACTGATTAGAATTGTTGGACTTGTACTAGCAGGGGTGGGCGCTAATAAGCTTTGCTTCAGCCCACACCCTTTCGGACTCATTAGTTTTGTCTGTGTTTGTTTGTGGAATTGTTCATTTTTTTCTATTTGAATATTTTGTGTGCCGAATTAAAAAAACTTTGTCACTTTGTCATATATATATATATATATACGAGGTCTGTCCATAAAGTATCGTACTTTTTTATTTTTTTTCAAAAACTATGTGGATTTCATTCATATGTTTTTACGTCAGACATGCTTGAACCCTCGTGCGCATGCGTAAGTTTTTCCACACCTGTCGGTGACATCATTCGCCTGTGAGCACGCCTTGTGGAAGGAGTGGTCCCGCCCCCTCGTCGGATTTTCATTGTCTGGAAATGGAGGAATGAAAAGGACTTTTTTTCCATCAGAATTTTTTTTACGGACAGACCTTGTGTGTGTGTATATATATATATATACATGTTAAGTCATTTTCTAAACCCACTTGAATGAATGAATGAATGAATGAATGAAAATGAATGAATGAATGAATGAAAACTGTTTATTTCGAACATTTGATACAACAACAATTACAAGATAGATCAGTAAAGACAACAACAAAAAAGTTCCTACTGTGTACCCAACATGTCCGAAAAGGGGTAGGGTGAAGCATCAGCTTATTTATCCCTACCCCTTCTTCCCCACAACCAGTAATACCCTTTGCCACATATACACATAGATTCCTACACACCTAAACCAGTCAAGGGTCACGGGAGGCTGAAGCCTATCACAGTAGTCATAGGATGAGTGGCGGCGTCCAACCTGAACAGGACGCCAGTGTAGCGCAGTGCCAGACACACGTGTTGTGGGCTGGGGTGTTTGGCTGGCTTGGTTTTTGTTTTCTGGTTTTTGTTTTTCTGTTTCTCCCACCAGGTGGTATGCATTCAGGACTGAGTGGCTGAGCATTAGGACCTCACCCTGAACACCCGAGGCTTGTTTTCATGTGCAGGTCATCAGGACTCACAGCTGTGGTGTATTTTGTCTTAATCAGAGATTGCTGCATTTAAACCTTGAATGCACAGTGTGTGATGGCCAGAGACTCGACCTTGTGAGCAGACGTGTGAGATCGACGTCAGGAGAACAATCTCACCATCACGGACGCAGAGACCGCTCCAGGTTTGACGCCACAGTCTGTGAAGGAGGATTGGGTGAGGTCTCACACTCTTCAGCACACTTCCTGAGGTAATTTGGTTTTGGTGACTTTTATGAAGTAATGACAGTGGATTTGGTGTCCCTCACACCTTGTTGTATCGAGCTGTCACGTTATGCTAATTGTCTAATCAGCTTCTGCTGCAGTGGAGATTTGAACTGAGTTGTTCCGTGCCTGCAGGGTGAGAAGCTGATGTATAGATTTAAGCCAGGAAGTGTTTGCTGATTGCGTGCACCTTTGAGTTGTGTCTCTCTGTGTGGAGTTGGACTCACCTCATGTTTTCTTTCTTCACAGACTTGGTTTGTCGCGGCCACCTGGGGGGTGTCGGCAGGGTCCCTGGGTCCGAACTGCTGTGGCTCCGGACCGTTTGCACTGTTGAGAGCGCGCCGTGTTTCCACCTCACCAGACCGCGGACTTTTTAGTTGTTTAGCACTTCACTCACTGTTATGTTTATTAAATTCTGTTACCTTTTGAACCGTGCTCTGCTTATTTTATGCTGGGTCCTTTCAAACTCTGGGTCGGTGCGCCGACCGCGTCCGAAACATAACAACACATCCACAATCAATTTAAAGTGTCCAAATCAGCAAACATGCACCTGGTGGGAACCCACACAAACATGGGGAGAACATGCAAACTCTGGAAATGTTTTTATTTGTTTGAAATAGTTTGAAATAAAAATGTCAATGATACCACAACACCAAAACACATGTATCACATGCAATCTCCAAAAAGTGACAGTTGTAAATAAAGCACGCTTTGTGCACAAACTCTTAACAATCTTTGTAGCACTTGATTTATCCGTGTCTGCTTTGCAGATCTCATTTTCTTTGATCTCAGTCATGAAAATGTTTTCTGCACAAAGTGATTCATTCTCGCCGAGTTCCCACTGCTTAACTTGTGACACCAACAGTCCTCTTCATTTATCCTGCTTTGTCACACATTTAATCGACTTCAGACATGCAATCTCACAAAGTGGATTTTATTCAGCATGTTGAAAAATCTTTGCATGTTTTCAAAAGGTGAAATATTCAGGACGGTGTTTACACAGTTTTACAGAAAAGAACTTTCTGCTACCTGCACATCAAAATGTTGTTGTTAAAAAGTTTTAGAAGATGTGTGGATATAATTATAAGCTGCTTTTAGGTAACATTTCTTTCAGTGGGGTTTGCTGGAAGTGCAGCTCCCAGCACAGCAGCTCCTTAGAATGGGACCATGATTCATGTTTTGGCAGCTTCTGCTTTAGCAAATATTCCTGCATAATTCATAATCTTCAAATTGAAAAATATAGTGGCGAATGCTCTACGTGACGATGTTAGTGTGCTAGGGGAATGCAAAATCCCATTTCTCTGTTAAGGTTAACTCAAAACATGCATGCTGCTGATATTACAGCTCAGTCTCTCATTTTTTTTTTTTTTTTTTGTGCTTCCGTGACAAAATGAGTCAAATTTTCGTGACAGAGCTTTTTTTAACTCACCACTCCTAATCCTACTCCCACCCCCAACCCTAACCTTAACCATAACCTAATCTTACTCCTTCCCCTCCACCACCCTAATCATAACCACCCCAATCCCCCCCCCCCACCACTTCAATCAATCAATCAATCAATTTTTTTATATAGCACCAAATCACAACAAACAGTTGCCCCAAGGCGCTTTATATTGTAAGGCAAGGCCATACAATAATTATGTAAAACCCCAACGGTCAAAACGACCCCCTGTGAGCAAGCACTTGGCTACAGTGGGACTGAACTCTCTGGTGTGAAAACCAGGCTTCAAGTTTGGAGGAAACCAGGCACCATTCCTACAGTGAAGCATGGTGGTGGCAGCATCATGCTGTGGGGATGTTTTTCAGTGGCAGGATCTGGGAGACTAGTCAGGATTGAGGGAAAGATGAATGCAGCAATGTACAGACATCCTGGATGAAAACCTGCTCCAGAGCGCTCTTGACCTCAGACTGGGGCAACGGTTCATCTTTCAGTAGGACAATGACCCTAAGCACACAGCCAAGATATCAAAGGAGTGGCTTCAGGGCAACTCTGTGAATGTCCCTGAGTGGCCCAGCCAGAGCCCAGACCTGAATCTGATTGAACATCTCTGGAGAGATCTGAAAATGTCTGTGCACTGACGCTCCCCATCCAACCTGATGGAGCTTGAGAGGTGCTGCAAAGAGGAATGGACCAAACTGCCTAAAGATAGGTGCACCAAGCTTGTGACATCATATTCAAGAAGATTTGAGGCTGTGATTGCTGCCAAAGGTGCATCAAAAAAGTAATGAGCAAATGGTGTGAATACTTATCTATAGGTGATTTCTTAGTTTATTTTTAAAACATTTGCAAAAAAAAAAAAAAAAAAACAAAAAAAAAAAAAAACTTTCATGTTGTTATTTTGAGGGGAAAAAAAATAATTTACTCCATTTTGGAATAATGCTCTAACATAAAATCTAGATAAAGTGAAGTGTTGTGACTACTTTCTGGTTACACTAAGTCCTACCTTCTAGATTCTGTAGCAGATAAGGTTTTAACTCTCTCTGGACAGATGCCGGTGAGACATAATCAAGGCTGTTACCCATTCACAACTGGGTGTACTGGGACAATGACAATTGTCTTGTCCAAGCACACAGTCAGGTAGCATGACTGGGAATCAAACTCAGGTCTACATATTGGAAGTTCAACTCCTTATCACATTGTTGTACATGTTTTACAATTATTATATTATATTGTTTTTGAATCCTACTCATGCTAACTGTCTATGTCCTTGGACAAGACATTTAATCTGCTTTGTCTCAGTCCACCCAGCTGTGAATGGGATGGGTGCCATTCTTGGCTGGGAAAGTAACCTGCACTGAACTGGTGTCTCTGGAAATAAAGGATGTCCTGGTGCTTCTCTCTGGATTCTGTAGTGTGAAAGCCTGGCTTCTTCTGACAGACTTTTTTAGCAGATACAGGAGACGTTGGCCCGATGCCAGTTCTGTGCCGGGTGTGAACTGGGCCTGGGCTAACCCTAACCTGGATCATGTTCTGCTGGAGTCCAAGATCTCTTTTTACCTTTACAGTTATAAGGCTGGAAAACATTTGAAAACTGACATACTGCAGCTCAGCAAAGCCTGTCAGCTGAAATTATTTATCCATGATTTGGTCCTTTGTAGAACGTTGGTTAGTATAACACCAGTGAAGTGCTGATCTTCACCATATGACAGCCTGTCAAAGTTCAGTCAGAAACCAGTGCTGTTTAGTGTTTTTTGACAAGATAATTAATTAAATGTTGCTCTCCTGCTGGTATTGGCGGCATGGGCATGTAGTTGGGCCATCATGTCTTGGCACGACTGCTTTACTAAAGAAATACCACATCACGTTCATGGAACCTATAATCTTACAAAGAGTAAATCTCTTAAAATCCTCATGTAAAGTGAGTGAAAACATTTGCAATGAACAAATTGGGATATGTGACAAAATGTCTATCCAGGACAAACAGCCAGAAAATGACCACACGCCTTTTTGTTCCGAGTGTTACTTCAAATACAGCTGTATTTTTTAAGCAGCTACAGATTTTCAAAGGTACTCAATATGTTCAGAATGACCAGTACATGTGTAGAAGGGTCATTAAACAGTGTGTAAAACTGTTATTATTCTTACTGATATTTTAAGAGAAAACCATAAGAAAACGATCTGGATTTTGTTGTGTTTACGTGTAGGTTTTATTTGTCAAGTATCCACAGAATACAAGGAATTTGACTTTGGTTTGAGCTGCACTCTCTCTGTATGGCATGTATAAATATACACTAAACACTGAATAATTCCCATTAATCAAATGTGAAAATCAAATGTGCAAGAAAAATAAAATGCAATAAGAGAAAGAAAAGGATGTGTGAGACAGACAACCGACTGCAGTTAAACTGTACATGAGGTATATAAATGAGTGAGGTTTTTGGCAGGTTAAGTTGTTCATCAGTGTGATGGCCTGTGCACAGGCCATCACACTGATGGAAAGAAACTGTTCCTGTGTCTTGTTGTTCTAGCATACAGAGCTCTGTAATGTCAACCAAAGGGGAGGCGTTTAAACAGTGTGTCCAGGGTGTGAGAGGTCTGCAGAGATGTTTCCAGCTCACTTCCTGGTCCTGGACCAGAATAAATCCTGGATGAAGGGCAGGCTGGCTCCAATTATTTTATTTTTATTTTTTCTGCAGACCTGACAGTTTGTTGAACTTTTTGCCTGTCATGTTTGGAGGCAGAGAGAAACCAAACAGAGATGGAGATGCACAGGACAGACTGGATGATGGATGTGTTGAATATGATGAGCAGTTCCTGGGGCAGATTGAACTTCCTGAGCTGTCTGAGGTAGTACATCCTCTGCTGTGGCTTTTTTTTTTCTGATGGAGTCTATGTGGGAGGTCCACTTCAGACCTTGGGAGATATGGATCCCAGGAACCGGAAAGTGTCCACAATAGATCTCCAGATACTGCTGTCTGCTAAAGACACACGTTTTGTATTTGTCACTTTAAGTCAATATTCCACAGCTGGTCTGCTCTGTGTAAGCCTGATGCCATCAGATCTCAGAAGCTAAGCAGTGCAGGATCTGGTTGGTACTTGGTTGGGAGACCTCTTTGGAACACCAGCTGTGTGTGTGTTTCTCCAGGTAAAGCTGGAGTTGCGTAAAACCTGTGCCAAATGCCAATGTGGATGTGGACTGCATCCACTGTGGTGACCCCCGACCAATATGGGAGCAGCCGAATGGACGACAACAGCAACAATTTTAAATCAAGATTCCATTGATAACAGTATGACTCAAAATATAATTTCATTGTATCTGGCAAATGTCCATTTTCTTTTGACGTATGGTAATAAGTTGACCCACTTATTTTAACCATTTTCTTTTAAAATATTAAAAAAGAAATTTTCCACTTTTCTATGACCCTCCCAAACCTGTACTGGTCATTATAAACATTTCGAATACCTTGAAAAATCTATAACTCCAGCAGTTTAGTAAATACAGCTGTATTTGAAGAAACACTCGGGACGAAAAAGGGTGTGGTCATTTTCGAGCTGTTCATCCCGAATAGAGATTTTGCCACATATCCCAAGTTGTTCATTGGGATCATATTAGTGTAGAACATTTGAGTTATCCTCTCCTAAATGTTGTGCCTACATGTCTCATCTAGGTCCTCTACTAATGTATGTGTTGTGGGAAATGAGTGAGGTTTTAGAAATACCCCTCAGGAGGGATGAAAACTGTTCCAACGTAATGAAATAATCAATTCCCGGTAACATAGGTTTGGATGACAGCTGGCTAATTGCACATGACTCCTATTACAGGTCTGGACCATAGGTATGAACAAATTTTGTTCATCCCTATTCAACAACTGTAAGAGATCTGTTGAATGATAGCAGAAGAGGAAACGCAGTGGAGCGTGTTTGCATTCATTTCTTTTCCTGTCGCTGTACACGCGTGCATTTGTCTTCGATTGAAAAACTGACTAATTTGCTCAGTCAGTTCAATCATTGCACTCCACCTCAAACATCCATAAACATGCACGCTTTGCAGAAGAATACATCATCGTCGAAATAAACATCTGACACACCAACCATCACCTCTGCTTCCAACAAGTGCTTCTTAAAAAAAAAGAAAACACTTTGACAGTGTTATGATGTTCCTGCTGCATCACAACCACTGAAAGAGTTTCAACCAGTTCACAAAGTTCAGTGACTGTTCGCTCTCACAGATGTCATGAAAGTGAAACATCATAAACACCCACACACACGTGCATGGGCATACAGTAAAACTATGAACAGACCATATGCAGTCTCCCTTTACAGTCAAACAGGGAGAACAGGAGGCTGTCATTCTGGATGGTGTCCAGGTGTCTGGTTCGACTCTCCCTGTTCTGTCATTTAACTCCAGGCCGGTGTGGACGATGGTTTACTGGGCTTAGCTGAGTACACTGACCTCAAGCTGAAGCTGACAAGCCTCCCTCTTTTAAAGTGCTGCTAACGGTTCGTAAACCATAACTCAAGAGTCACACACAGCAAATAAGGGTGGGTTTGTCGCTGTAAATGTGCAACTTGATGCAGACCGCTCACTCCTTAAAGTATCTTTGTTCATCATGTATCTGTTTTTTTATGTTGGATACAAGGTCAACTTATTTGCTTCGCAGCGAAACGCTCAGAGGTTCGATTTTGCCCTGGTCTTGTCTGTGTTTTCGTGTCAGGTGCTCGGGCTTCCTTCAACCTCCAAAGACCAGTAGTTTAGGTGAACTCGAATCTTGACCGTGTGCCAGCTTGACTGGCACATGTGGGATCTGCAGGAATCTGGAGCATACCAAGGAATTAAGGACTTGCCAGATGTAGTCCATTTACTGAGACTCTGCTCTTCACTGTCAGGCTGTCCTTTGAGACATCAGTTATTGCAACCATTCATTCATTTATACCCACTTATTCCAATCGAGGATTACAGGGGGGCTGGAGTCTATCCCAGCAATCACAGGGCATGAGACGGGGTACACCCTGGACAGGACGCCAGTCTGTTACAGGGCTGCAAGGAGACAGACAAACTCATTCACACTCATGCACACACACCTGCAGTCAATTTAAAGTTTCCAATTCCCCTAACCTGCATGTCTTTGGATGTCAGAGGAAGCAGATACACTCAGAGGGAACCCACACAAACATGGGGAGAACATGCAAACTCCACACAGAAAGGCCCCAGGTGGGAATCGAACGCGACCTTCTTGCTGTGAGCCAATGGTGCAAACCACTAAGCCATTGTGACCACTGGATTGTAATATGTACGAGGTCTGTAAGAAAAGTATTCGACCTTATTATTTTTTAAAAAACATATGGATTTGAATCATGTGTGATTACATCAGCCAAGCTTGAACCCTCGTGGGCATGCGAGAGTTTTTTCACGCCTGTCGGTGATGTCATTCGCCTGTGAGCACGCCTTGTGGAAGGAGTAGTCCAGCCCCCTCGTTGGAATTCCTTTGTCTGAGAAGTTGCTGAGAGACTGGCGCTGTGCTTGATCAAAATTTTTTCAAAAACTGTGAGGCACATCCGAGTGGACACCATTCGAGAAATTCAGCTGGTTTTCGGTGAAAATTTTAACGGCTGATGAGAGATTTTGGATTGTTTCTATCACTGTAAGGACTTCCCATGGAGCGGGACGTCGCGCAGCGCTCCGAGGCGATGTCGTCATCCTGTTTCAAGCTGAAAACTTCCAAATTTAAGCCTCTGTTGACCCAGGACGTCGAGAGAGAACAGAGAACTTTCAGAAGAGGTCGGAATCAGCAGTTTATCCGGACATTCCACTGTTAAAGGAGATTTTTTTAATGAAAGACATGCGGACGGATTGGCGCGTGGGCTCGCAACCGGCGCGGCAGGCCCGCCACAGGAAAAACACCTCCGTTGGAAGCCTTAAGGACAAGTTGGAACATGCCTTGCTGTTAAACAATTTCTCAGATACTCACTCAACTGAAAGCCACCAAAAGCCGCCTGGATTTTACAAATGGTTATCAACACGGAGGTGTTTTTCCTGTGGTGGGAGCGCCGCGCTGGCTGCGAGCCGACGCGCCAATCCGTCCGCATGTCTTTCATTAAAAAAAATCTCCTTTAACAGTGGAATGTCCGGATAAACTGCTGATTCCGACCTCTTCTGAAAGTTCTCTGTTCTCTCACGACGTCCTGGGTCAACAGAGGCTTAAATTTGGAGGTTTTCAGCTTGAAACAGGATGACGACGTCGCCTCGGAGCGCTGCGCGATGTCCGCTCCGTGGGAAGTCCTTACAGCGATAGAAACAATCTAAAATCTCTCATCAGCCGTTAAAATTTACACCGAAAACCAGCTGAATTTCTCGAATGGTGTCCACTCGGATGTGCCTCACAGTTTTTGAAAAAATTTTGATCAAGCACAGCGCCAGTCTCTCAGCAACTTCTCAGACAAAGGAATTCCAACGAGGGGGCTGGACCACTCCTTCCACAAGGCGTGCTCACAGGCGAATGACGTCACCAACAGGCGTGACAAAAACTCTCGCATGCCCATGAGGGTTCAAGCATGGCTGATGTAATCACACATGATTCAAATCCATATGTTTTTTTAAAAAATAATAAGGTCGAATACTTTTCTTACAGACCTCGTACATTCATTCAAATCCATATAGTTTTTAAATAAAACTGTCGGTTTCTTTTCTAATAGACGTCGTATACAGCTGCCTAACTACAACATTTCTATGTCTTTGTTTTGCTTTGATTTATTTATTACTTTGTTATTGGGTCTGAAAATCAAGGAACACTGAACATAAGAGGGCTAAAAGGGCTCTGATGAAACAAGACGTCCTCAACGGTGGATCAGGTGGAGGAGGTGATGGCTTGTAACTCAGCGGCTGTGAAAGTGGAATGAGGGATGCAACATGTCTTCAGAGCCCGATCGTCTAGGATTTCCTAGCCATTGAACCAGGCTAAGGATCTGTCAAGGACCATGGTTTGTTGATGTGCAATGACATTCGTACGTTAAATAAACCCATGCACAGGTGTGTCTACATCGATCCCAGATTTAATTTCAATTAATTTCATTTATGACGTGCCAAATCACAACAAAGATGCCTCACAGCACTTCACACAAGTACCGTCAAACCTCACCAACCCCCAGAGCAACAGCGGTAAGGAAAAAAACTCTTTGGTTTCCACCAATTTTCCGGGAATTGATCAAGACCGTCTACCTGGTCACTGAAGGATTGCCACAGGGGATTTTGCTGTTGTTCTAAGGCCAATGTGCATGGTCACCCCACTGTGTTTAGTCTGCTTGTGGTTTCTTCCTCTCATCAAAAATGTCTGAGGGAGACTTTTTTTTTTGTTACACTGTTGCCAATGCGCTAGCACAAGGGGTGGGTAAGGTTAGACTTTCCACTTGGGTCGCACCTTGGGATGACTTTTGTGTGATTTGGTGCCATATAAATAAATTAAACAATTAAACTGACCAAGGTGTGAATGAGTTTGTCCATCTGTGTTAGCATGCGAAAGACTGGTACCCTTCCCTGGGTGTACTCCACCTTTCCCAGATAACCAATGGCATAGGCTGCAGTCCCCTCATGACCTTTATCTCGAATAAGAAGGTTTAGTGAATGAATGAATGAATGAATGAATATGAAAAAATATTAAGTACTGAAAAAAATTCATATTTACTTCATGACTTCTTCATATGGCTTTGCATTTGCATAATAGCACAAATTAATTGTGAGAACTTTTAAAAAAAATTTGGTTGTGTTTTTCTTGTGCAAAGCAGAGTCAAGTTATGTCAAATTGACCTTGTGTGCAGTAGATGGTGCAACAAAATTTTCACTGTGTTGTTTGTATGATTTTTCATGTTAATGGTGCATAATGATGCTACTGGGTTTCCCTCGATAGTTCTCCTGTGTGAAACATGCAAACTTGATTTCTCCTTTATTTACACTTCACATAAGCTAAACGATGCAAATATGAATTGACATAATGATGATAACTCAAGACCAAAACAAAGTAGGCAGCCCTGAGAAAGTAAACCAACTAATTATGTTCTAGGACACGATTAATCATTTTTCACATTAACGAGATAAACATGACCTTTTGGGATCTACAGCATATCTCAGTAAAGCTGATTAGGCCATGTACACCATGGCTGCTTCCTTTTGGACTAAATCTTGTAACGTGACTGTTGCTTTGAGATTTGGATACTCATGAAGGGTGGTTATTTTTGTGTTTGTCGAGCTTTGGAGAGGTTTTATGCTGCTGGAAGTGCCAGTCTTGCCACAACCTGCTAAAAAGGAATAATTTCCCGTTGGAAGGACCACCTGCGGTCTTGGATGCAGTTTAACGACATGCCTGGATCTGTTTTTCCTCCCAAATGAAAAGAAACCAGTCTTGACCCTGAGAATAACCCTGTCAACGTCACCTATCCAAATCCATCCATCAGATCATATCACAACACACACATTAACATTTGCTCTTTTAACGGCAACTTCAAAAGATTGCAACACGAGGAGGACCTTGGGTTTTTGGAGGAACCTCGAACAGCAAACATCTCTGGTGTTAAGTGCAGCTCCACACTGAGGTCTGGTGTTATAGATGGTGTTCATTACACCTGAGTGAATATGATTTAATGTTGTTAGTCTGTGGAAGCTCTGCAGCTGATGGATGAGCCAGTGAGCTAAAAACACGAATGAAGGAACTAATGCTGATCAGCCAACAACAACAGCAACAAAGATTCATATGCTTTTAAATTACTTTATCCACTCATGAAGTATGATTCTGTCTTTTATTTTATTTAACCGAGGCTTCACTTGGTTCTATTTTCAATTCATCAACAAGCAACATGTGTACTAGTCATACTGTGTTGACTGTAGCTTTTAAAAATGAATATCACAAACGGTGTGATGCTTGCTCATTGACATGGATGTTTCAGAAGTTTCATAATCTTTCAATGCTGTGTTTTAAATTTGCATGGTACTGATGAAAAGTTTCGCACTGTCCCCAGCCACACATTCTATCCATTCTTTAATAGTCAACTTTACAATTTTCTTATGTACGTATATGTAACCATATGTACTAGATGTTGTCAATGCCAACATCCAGCACATCCTCTCTGGATGTAGGACATTGTTCTCCCAAGGGAGTTACAGGTAGAGACACAACCAGGTCCCGGGGAAGGTGGCAGAGGTCCTGGAAGTGTGCAGGCAGAATCTCAATAGCAGGCCTCTTGTTTTGGCTATGCAGTCCATCCAGTTTGTCAGGGCCAGAGACAATAAGAACACCCCCCCCCCCCCCCCCCAAAAAAAAAAAAAAAAAAGAAAAACATGGCAAGACTCCTCTCACCTGGCAGGTAATAGAGCTTGAGAGCTGATATCAGGAGGCAACTTTGGTTCCCAAGAGAAATTGTTTCAGCATCACTACAGCCAGACATTGTGATGTGCTCTGTAGCCAGCAAGGCTGGTCTGTTGATGGCATTCACAGTGCCAAAGGAAGGTGGGCTGAAGGAAACCCATGAGTACTTTAGACCTGGCAGCTGGGGGCCAGGCAATACCTAGAACAACAGCAGGTGGTGACAGGTCTGGTTGAAAGGTTAGGCAAGACACAAATGCAGGACTCAGACACTGGGTTCTGTAGGAAAAATGGTTTACTATTGAAGCAAACGGGGTCTGGTGCACAGGTAGACAGTCCAAAATAAGCAGCAGTACAAGGAGCATCAGGCTAAGGCGTGGTCAAGGAAACAAGCAGAGGCTCATAAATACACAAGAGGCTAGCAGGATATGAAAACAATACAGAGCTTGAAAGAAGGCATAAGGCGCATCAATCTGGCGTAGCACAAAGTAAACTGGGGACCTATAAGGACACCCAGGTCATGAGGTGCAAATAGGAAGCAGGTGTGCATGGAATGCACCAGAAAAGGGGAGTGGCCAGAGAGGGGGAGACGCCCACCACAAAGAGTATGAGAAGACAGACAAGAGACGCAGGGACAGAAAGCCCAAAGCAGAAAAACCCTGACAAGAGAAAGAACACACAAAAAAGCAACATAACCTAACCAAACCCAAATCCTGAGAGGTGGTGGCAGTGGGAAATCCCTGCCATCATGCCACACTGGAAGATGTACTGGGGTAAAGGAACGAAACATTAAGGATCGGTGGTCCCCAGCTGATGATGTGCATAGATGGCGTCAAAGTATCTGTAGCTTGTTACGTGGGTGGAGCTCAGTAATCATCACGAGACATCCAGTAATCAATAGATAAGTTACTTGAGAGTTCAGCTGCAGATGTTCAGAGTTGTTGAAAACTTACCAAGCATTTACTACCCAATTACCAAGTGGCAATGTTTGTGTGTTATTACATATGAAAAAAAAAAAATTGCTATTTCAATTAAGGTGTGGCATCAAAGCTCACCAGAAGAAATAGTTTGTCCTCATATGCTCCGCCACAGGAAAAACACCTCCGTATTGATAACCATTTGTAAAATCCAGGCGGCTTTTGATGGCTTTCAGTGGAGTGAGTATCTGAGAAATTGTTTAACAGCTGGACATGTTCCAACTTGTCCTTAAGGCTTCCAACAGAGGTGTTTTTCCTGTGGCGGAGCGTCGCACCGGCTGCGAGCTGACGCTGCAATCCGTCCGCACGTCTTTCATTAAAAAAATCTCCTTTAACAGTGGAATATCCAGATAAAATGCTGAAACCGACTTCTTCTGAAACTTCTCTGTTCTCTCACGACGTCCTGGATCAATAGAGCCTGAAATGTGGAGGTTTTCAGCTTGAAACAGGCTGACGACGGCGCCTGAGAGCGCTGCGTGACATCCCGCTCCATGGGAAGTCCTTAAAGCAACAGTATCACCTCAGCCGTTAAAATTTTCACTGAAAACCAGCTTAATTTTTCGAACCGCGTCCACTTCGATGTGTCTCACAGGTTCAGAAAAATTTTGATCAAACAAAGCGCCAGTCTCTCAGCAACTTCTCAGACAAAGGAATTCCGACGAGAGGCTGGACGACTCCTCCCACAAGGAGTGCTCACAGGCGAATGACATCACCGACAGGCGTGGAAAAACTCACGCATGCGCACGAGGGTTCAAGCATGTCTGACGTAAAAACATATGAATGAAATCCATATAGTTTTTGATAAAAATAAAAAGGACCTATACTTTATTGACAGACCTCGTGTATATATATATACACACACACACATCCACATACAAAAATCAATAACATAATTGTCCATACTTTAACTAACAGCTATATAGTCCTTCAACATGAATAGTGTTTTCAGAGAATTCAGACAGTTTTCACATATTCAGAAAACATCAGTTCCTTATACTGCCGTTTAAACTGATTGACATTTGGACATCGCTTGAGTTCCTTCATCAGATTATTCCATATTTTTGGGCCACAAGTAGAAACACAGAAGCCATTCCTGTTCGTCCGAGTGCCAGCAATTTTATGACAAAGTGACAAAATTTTTATTCAGCACACAAAATATTCAAATAGAAAAAAATGAACAATTCCACAAATGCATAAACAAAACTAGTGAGTCTGAAAGGGTGTGGGCTGAAGCAAAGCTTATTAGCGCCCACCCCTGCTAGTACAAGTCCATCAATTCTAATCAGTCATATTTACATAAATACAAATTCACTACTACATGTCGACACACAGACATACACATCAATATACTATTCACTTATTATATTTATATAGTACCAGATCACAAGAAAGTCAAATCAAGGCACTTTACGCAAGTAAGGACTAACCTTACCAACCAACCCCCAGAGCAAGCACTAGGCAACTGTAGTGAGGAAAAACTCACTATAAGGAAGCAACCTCAAGCAGACCAGGCTCTTGGGGGTGACCCTCTGTTTGGGCTGTGCCATATATACCTATATACATACGTATATACTTTACATACATATATATACATACATATACACTTATATACATATATACATATACACCTACCCATATCTATATGTCTACATACGCATATACAACCCCTGGCAATAATTATGGAATCACCGGCCTCGGAGGATGTTCATTCAGTTGTTTAATTTTGTAGAAAAAAAGCAGATCACAGACATGACACAAGGCTAAAGTCATTTCAAATGGCAACTTTCTGGCTTTAAGAAACACTATAAGAAATCAGGAAAAATTATTGTGGCAGTCAGTAACGGTTACTTTTTTAGACCAAGCAGAGGGAAAAAAATATGGACTCACTCAATTCTGAGGAATAAATTATGGAATCACTCTGTAAATTTTCATCCCCAAAACTAACCCCTGCATCAAATCAGATCTGCTCGTTAGTCTGCATCTAAAAAGGAGTGATCACACCTTGGAGAGCTGTTGCACCAAGTGGACTGACATGAATCATGGCTCCAACAGGAGAGATGTCAATTGAAACAAAGGAGAGGATTATGAAACTCTTAAAAGAGGGTAAATCATCACGCAATGTTGCAAAAGATGTTGGTTGTTCACAGTCAGCTGTGTCTAAACTCTGGACCAAATACAAACAACATGGGAAGGTTGTTAAAGGCAAACATACTGGTAGACCAAGGAAGACATCAAAGCGTCAAGACAGAAAACTTAAAGCAATATGTCTCAAAAATTGAAAATGCACAACAAAACAAATGAGGAACGAATGGGAGGAAATTGGAGTCAACGTCTGTGACCGAACTGTAAGAAATCGCCTAAAGGAAATGGGATTTACATACAGAAAAGCTAAACGAAAGCCATCATTAACACCTAAACAGAAAAAAACAAGGTTACAGTGGGCAAAGGAAAAGCAATCATGGACTGTGGATGACTGGATTAAAGTCATATTCAGTGATGAATCTTGAATCTGCATTGGGCAAAGTGATGATGCTGGAACTTTTGTTTGGTGCCGTTCCAATGAGATTTATAAAGATGACTGCCTGAAGAGAACATGTAAATTTCCACAGTCATTGATGATATGGGGCTGCATGTCAGGTAAAGGCACTGGGGAGATGGCTGTCATTACATCATCAATAAATCCACAAGTTTACGTTGATATTTTGGACACTTTTCTTATCCCATCAATTGAAAGGATGTTTGGGGATGATGAAATCATTTTTCAAGATGATAATGCATCTTGCCATAGAGCAAAAACTGTGAAATCATTCCTTGCAAAAAGACACATAGGGTCAATGTCATGGCCTGCAAATAGTCCAGATCTTAATCCAATTGAAAATCTTTGGTGGAAGTTGAAGAAATGGTCCATGACAAGGCTCCAACCTGCAAAGCTGATCTGGCAACAGCAATCAGAGAAAGTTGGAGCCAGATTGATGAAGAGTACTGTTTGTCACTCATTAAGTCCATGCCTCAGAGACTGCAAGCTGTTATAAAAGCCAGAGGTGGTGCAACAAAATACTAGTGATGTGTTGGAGTGTTCTTTTGTTTTTCATGATTCCATAATTTTTTCCTCAGAATTGAGTGATTCCATATTTTTTTCCCTCTGCTTGGTCTAAAAAAGTAACCGTTACTGAGTGCCACAATTTTTTTCCTGATTTCTTATAGTGTTTCTTAAAGCCAGAAAGTTGCCATTTGAAATGACTTTAGTTTTGTGTCATGTCTGTGATCTGCTTTTTTCTACAAAATTAAACAACTGAATGAACATCCTCCGAGGCCGGTGATTCCATAATTTTTGCCAGGGGTTGTACATACCCACACATTCAAATATACAATAAATCCCACTTATAAATTGAACATTCCATATAAATCAAATTATATTTGCTTCTTTATGATACTTAGACATGATGTTCTTTTTGAGTAGTTTCTTAAATCTTACTAAGGTACCACTCATTCTAACCTCTGTTGAACATTCATTCCATTTCTTCACCCCAACCACAGACACATAAAAACCCTTTACATTTGTTCTTACTGGTGGTTTCATAAAAATTGCACAACCTCTTAAACTATATCTGGATTCCCTCAATCGGAACAGACTCTGGACATGTCTCGGTAAGGCTTGGTTTTTCGCTCGAAACAAAGTTTGAATTGTAATGTAATCGACCAAATCTATGAATTTTAATAAATTTAAAGACACAAATAGAGAATGAATTGGTTCACGATAATGTTTATTGCAGATGATTCGTATGGCTCGTTTTAGCAAAAGGAATATTGGATTGGTGTTTTGTAAGTGTTTCCCCATGACTCAACACAATATGTCATATATGGTACCATCAGAGAATGATATAAAGTAAGTAACCCTTCTTGCACTACGTCTTTGGCTTTACACAAAATGGCTATAGTTTTTGACAATTTTGATTTCACATAATTTATATGTGGTTTCCAGCTAAGTTTATTATCAATTATAACACCTAAAAATTTATTCTCTCTTACTAACTCAATTTCCTTATTGTTTATAGTTAAATTTTTACATTTGGGTGCCTGTTTATTTCCAAATATAATATATTTGGTTTTCCCAAGGTTGAGTGACAACTTATTAGCGTCAAACCAAACCTTAAATTTTTCCAGTTCTTTCTCCACTATGTCCAGAAGCTGTTCCAGATTTTCACCGCTACAGAACACAGTTGTATCATCCGCAAAAAGGACACATCTCAGTGAACTCGACACCCAACTTATATCATTTATATAGATTATAAACAACAAAGAACCCAGCACTGAGCCCTGCGGCACCCCACATGTGACTTCCCTGAGTTCAGAATTTGTATTATTGAACTGAACATACTGAAATCTGCCTTGTAAATAACTAGCTATCCATTCATATACCAGACCTCTGATTCCATATTTCTGCAGTTTAGTTAATAGTATTCCAAGGTTAATTGTGTCAAACGCTTTCTGTAAATCAAAAAAAACAAAAAACACACCTACTGTATATTGTTTATTGTCAATTGCAGTTGCTATACTTTCCACAAAGTCCATCAAAGCCTGTGATGTAGTTCGAGACCTTCTGAATCCATATTGTTCTTCACAAATGATGTTATTATGCTTCAGTAAATAATCATTTAATCTTTTAGCAAATATTTTTTCCAAAATTTTGGAAAATTGTGGCAGGAGTGATATAGGTCTATAATTAGAAAATGTGTGTTGGTCGCCAGTTTTAAACAGAGGAATTACTTTGGCTATTTTCATTTGAGGAGGAAATTTACCAGTACTTAGTGACATATTGCAAATGTAATTGAACGGTTTTACTATACAATCAATAACCTTTTTTTAATAAAGCCATATCCAAATTATTAAAATCAGTCGATTTCTTACTTTTTGAACCATGAACCAGATCAAGTACTTCCCTTTCATGAAACAGATTTGAAACATATTTGTTAAAAGTTGAATTATTTACCCAGAAGTTATTAGTTGATGAGTCAATTTTACTGGCAAGATTTTTACCCACATTAACGAAGCATTCATTAAAGTGTTCAGCAATAGACTCGTCATTATCAATTCATTCAGTCATTTTAAAATGATACAAGCCCCTTAAATTATATTTTCCCTCTCTCTCAGTAAAAAAGTCTTGAATTTTGAGGGGCAGTTGCTTATTTTTCACTTTATACATTAATTGCACAGTCTTAAACATAATCATATTGTGAAGTTTTAATATTTTAGATTTAATAAACAATGAATTAGTGTGATCTTGATAACCTACATTGTGAATTGTTCTTAATGCTCTTTCTTGGAGAATAAATAATGACTGCAGTGTAGTTTTATAATTATTACCCCAAACAGCAGCACAGTAAGCCAAGTAGGGTGCAACCAATGAACAATACAGAGTATGAAGTGCTTTGCAGTCAAGAACATGCCTTACCTTATTTATTACTGCAATGCTTTTTGACACTCTTTTGAATATGTTGAATATGAGCTTTACAATTAATTATTTCATCAATAATAACACCTAAGAACTTATTTTCTTTGACACGCTCTGATTTCCCCTTGTATATTTAACTGAATTTGTATGTCTTCCCAAATAACATTATTTTAGTTTTAGACAAATTTAGTGATAATTTCTTAATATCAAACCATCTCTTTAACTTTATCATTCCAGTATGTACTTTTGATATTCTATTATCTTTCTATTTTTGGCATTTATTTTTTTGTTATTTGTTCAGTGGATTATATTATATAGGTGGAAAACCTATATAAATAAGCCTATATAAATAAGCATAATAATTTATTAGTTGTTGCTGTTTTTACTGCTACTGAATGTGTGATTTTTTGGTATGTAACTCGCACTGGAGTATAAGTCACAGGACCTCCCAAACTAGTAAAAAATATAAAAATATGACTTATACTCTGGAAAATACAGTACATTTCTCAAATTACAGTATGATGGTGTGAAGCAACCTGGAAGCATTTATAAAAATACAACACAGCACAGCTAAAATTCTCATACTGAGTTGTAATACATTTACTGCATTTGACTGTAATTTATCAATATAGTCTTCGTCATTCCATTCAAATAGCTTGAGACAATTTTTTTTTTCCTGCTCACTGTGGATTTAGTTGATACTGAGAAAACATCACGGCTGCTACTTTTGACACACAAGAAATAAGCGCAAACCAGCCGAGGTGAATCACAATGCCTCCTTTGATGATAATATCAGCCGACTGGAGACCCTCATCAGTCAGAATCTGCCCGTAAGTTATGTGACGAGGTTTGCTTCACTAATTTGACGTGTTTTTTTGTGGTGATTACTTTGGGCTCTGAGGGCCAGGCATGAACACAGCGGTTCATTCACACAGTCACACGTATGTTTGTGTGATGTCTAATGGAGATGTAAATGTGCTTATAACAACATAAGACCTTCTCACATGGCCTATGGAAAAGTGTCTGGTGTTGGGTTGGTTTGGGGAGAATGTGCACATAAAGCGGAAAGCAGTAAAAGTTCTCACGGTTATTGTGCTGCACAGACACGGACAACGTGGCCGCTGAAAGGACAAGTTACACGTAACGTAGTCTTTCTGAAACACTGCTAGCAAGCAGTCCTCCAAGTGCTCTACACACCTTTTGATGATTGTTTTGTGCATGAAAAAAAAAAATAGTTTTTTTAGAAAAGACACAAATTATGACAGTCAGTGGTGGAGCTGTCACAAGGGTTAAGCCCCACTCACTTTCACAGATGTGCATCCCAGAAAGTCATCCTGTAACCATGACAAATTGGCGCATGAAGTTATGGTTGTCCATGTATGTGATCTAGAATTCACCACCACCATTTGGGTTATCCATCTGTTTTGTCCAGAATGAGTATTTGGCCCCTCACCAGTTCAGAAACGTTACCTACAGCTACATAAGTGTGTTTTATGGTTATTGCTCACCATTTTGTCAAGTCAGACTTTTTTTGGCCGTTAATCATTGTAAACATGCCTTTCACACACAAACCTGCTGAATACAGAAAAATTCAGCTCAACATGTAAAGATATAAGCAAAATACAGGAATACATGGAAATGGACTAACCCTGGTTTATATCTCTGGGTGGCCCAGTAGATGTGGATCTTGACCTTGGATCACACAAACGACCCCAAAAATGAACTTCCCAAACCCAAAAACATACAAAACGATACCTCATTTGCTGAGATATGTCAATTTTCAATTTCCCTACTCCTCCAGAATTTGACCCTGGGAGGGCAACATATGAAATTTGAAAAGTTTGGAATAACTGAAATATACGGAAAAGTTCCTCCAGACAGTCAATGAATCGTTGATATCTGGATGATGTTTGATGATACCCCATAGCCAGTTTTTCACACCGCTTGCTTCTAGATGGGTAATGTTGCCTCAAATTTTGGCATTTTTTTTTCTATAAATTTTAATGTAACAGGATTTCAGGCTGTTTTGACATCAAACCTTGAATTGACCAAAACTCAAGTAAAAGTTTGCCTGATGGAAAAACAAACTTTACCATGCCTAATCAATTCAACTGGGTAACTGATGAAAATTTGATCACAATCTGAGTCGGGCCATGTGGATAATAGGCAGGTGCCTGATTTTTATGTAGACAGCTCATTATCAACCACAGCAATCCAGACTTTGATCCATATAATTCAATCATTATTATTCTGAGTGTTCTAGTTTTACCTCTACAATGCTGAACATCATGAAAAAATTAGCTTCAACTGTGTTAGTTCTTTAAATCAGTCAGTCATTTAATACATTAAAGACCACCTTGGATTGAAGGTAATTTTTCACTACATTACAAAACTGTACAACTGTCAAATATTTTGAGTGGATTGATTTTATTGCAGTGTAGTATTGCATCTGTGCAAGTGTATTAACTCGGAAAACACACGTATTGGAGCAGGACTCTGTATCGGCAAATACAATGTTTACTCAGACTTCAATCAAACCCGACCTCACGTCATGAAGACATCACGAAAAGTTAGTTCATCTATGGGTCATGCTCCCGTTACAAAGTGCTGCATTTTTGTGACGGAGGCACAAATTCATTTTGTGACAGGAGCATGAAATGCTGCAGGGTGACGCAGGGGGCCCTGTGAGGGTTAGGGATAGGGGGAGAGAGTTAAGTTATTCTGGGTTTTCATGTATCCCATAATCCCTTGCATGCCAGAGAGTTGCTGCAGTCAAAACAACATAGAGAATCCACATGATGACAATTTTAAATGAATATTATACAACAAAAATGTAATTTTGTTATGCTTTTCATCACGTTAATAAGAGACTGCTGCATGATACCCTGAAAACTTGCTAAAACAATAACAAATAATCCGTGTCTGTTACGTTTAATCTGCAAGGAAATTAATAAATGCAAACCGAATTTCAGACATATTATATATATATGAAGCAGAGTTGTAGTCTTACACACCTCTCTGCAGCTTCTCTCCCCCTGCCATCCCCTCATTACCCCATCCCCGTAGAGACGGTGCCTGCTCCCAGACTACCAATAACCAGCAAAAATCTATTTAAGCATAAAAATTCAAAAAGAAAAAATAATATAGCACCTTCAACTGCACCACAGACTAAAACAGTTAAATGTGGTCTATTAAACATTAGGTCTCTCTCTTCTAAGTCCCTGTTGGTAAATGATATAATAATTGATCAACATATTGATTTATTCTGCCTAACAGAAACCTGGTTACAGCAGGATGAATATGTTAGTTTAAATGAGTCAACACCCCCGAGTCACACTAACTGTCAGAATGCTCGTAGCACGGGCCGGGGCGGAGGATTAGCAGCAATCTTCCATTCCAGCTTATTAATTAATCCAAAACCCAGACAGAGCTTTAATTCATTTGAAAGCTTGTCTCTTAGTCTTGTCCATCCAAATTGGAAGTCCCAAAAACCAGTTTTATTTGTTATTATCTATCGTCCACCTGGGTCCACCTGGTCGTTACTGTGAGTTTCTCTGTGAATTTTCAGACCTTTTGTCTGACTTAGTGCTTAGCTCAGATAAGATAATTATAGTGGGCGATTTTAACATCCACACAGATGCTGAGAATGACAGCCTCAACACTGCATTTAATCTATTATTAGACTCTATTGGCTTTGCTCAAAAAGTAAATGAGTCCACCCACCACTTTAATCATATCTTAGATCTTGTTCTGACTTATGGTATGGAAATAGAAGACTTAACAGTATTCCCTGAAAACTCCCTTCTGTCTGATCATTTCTTAATAACATTTACATTTACTCTGATGGACTACCCAGCAGTGGGGAATAAGTTTCATTACACTAGAAGTCTTTCAGAAAGCGCTGTAACTAGGTTTAAGGATATGATTCCTTCTTTATGTTCTCTAATGCCATATACCAACACAGTGCAGAGTAGCTACCTAAACTCTGTAAGGGAGATAGAGTATCTCGTCAATAGTTTTACATCCTCATTGAAGACAACTTTGGATGCTGTAGCTCCTCTGAAAAAGAGAGCTTTAAATCAGAAGTGTCTGACTCCGTGGTATAACTCACAAACTCATAGCTTAAAGCAGATAACCCGTAAGTTGGAGAGGAAATGGCGTCTCACTAATTTAGAAGATCTTCACTTAGCCTGGAAAAAGAGTCTGTTGCTCTATAAAAAAGCCCTCCGTAAAGCTAGGACATCTTTCTACTCATCACTAATTGAAGAAAATAAGAACAACCCCAGGTTTCTTTTCAGCACTGTAGCCAGGCTGACAAAGAGTCAGAGCTCTATTGAGCTGAGTATTCCATTAACTTTAACTAGTAATGACTTCATGACTTTCTTTGCTAACAAAATTTTAACTATTAGAGAAAAAATTACTCATAACCATCCCAAAGACGTATCGTTATCTTTGGCTGCTTTCAGTGATGCCGGTATTTGGTTAGACTCTTTCTCTCCGATTGTTCTGTCTGAGTTATTTTCATTAGTTACTTCATCCAAACCATCAACATGTTTATTAGACCCCATTCCTACCAGGCTGCTCAAGGAAGCCCTACCATTATTTAATGCTTCGATCTTAAATATGATCAATCTATCTTTGTTAGTTGGCTATGTACCACAGGCTTTTAAGGTGGCAGTAATTAAACCATTACTTAAAAAGCCATCACTTGACCCAGCTATCTTAGCTAATTATAGGCAAATCTCCAACCTTCCTTTTCTCTCAAAAATTCTTGAAAGGGTAGTTGTAAAACAGCTAACTGATCATCTGCAGAGGAATGGTCTATTTGAAGAGTTTCAGTCAGGTTTTAGAATTCATCATAGTACAGAAACAGCATTAGTGAAGGTTACAAATGATCTTCTTATGGCCTCGGACAGTGGACTCATCTCTGTGCTTGTTCTGTTAGACCTCAGTGCTGCTTTTGATACTGTTGACCATAAAATTTTATTACAGAGATTAGAGCATGCCATAGGTATTAAAGGCACTGCGCTGCAGTGGTTTGAATCATATTTGTCTAATAGATTACAATTTGTTCATGTAAATGGGGAATCTTCTTCACAGACTAAAGTTAATTATGGAGTTCCACAAGGTTCTGTGCTAGGACCAATTTTATTCACTTTATACATGCTTCCCTTAGGCAGTATTATTAGACGGTATTGCTTAAATTTTCATTGTTACGCAGATGATACCCAGCTTTATCTATCCATGAAGCCAGAGGACACACACCAATTAGCTAAACTGCAGGATTGTCTTACAGACATAAAGACATGGATGACCTCTAATTTCCTGCTTTTAAACTCAGATAAAACTGAAGTTATTGTACTTGGCCCCACAAATCTTAGAAACATGGTGTCTAACCAGATCCTTACTCTGGATGGCATTACCCTGACCTCTAGTAATACTGTGAGAAATGTTGGAGTCATTTTTGATCAGGATATGTCATTCAAAGCGCATATTAAACAAATATGTAGGACTGCTTTTTTGCATTTACGCAATATCTCTAAAATCAGAAAGGTCTTGTCTCAGAGTGATGCTGAAAAACTAATTCATGCATTTATTTCCTCTAGGCTGGACTATTGTAATTCATTATTATCAGGTTGTCCTAAAAGTTCCCTAAAAAGCCTTCAGTTAATTCAAAATGCTGCAGCTAGAGTACTGACGGGGACTAGAAGGAGAGAGCATATCTCACCCATATTGGCCTCTCTTCATTGGCTTCCTGTTAATTCTAGAATAGAATTTAAAATTCTTCTTCTTACTTATAAGGTTTGAATAATCAGGTCCCATCTTATCTTAGGGACCTCGTAGTACCATATCACCCCAATAGAGCGCTTCGCTCTCAGACTGCAGGCTTACTTGTAGTTCCGAGGGTTTGTAAGAGTAGAATGGGAGGCAGAGCCTTCAGCTTTCAGGCTCCTCTCCTGTGGAACCAGCTCCCAATTCAGATCAGGGAGACAGACACCCTCTCTACTTTTAAGATTAGGCTTAAAACTTTCCTTTTTGCTAAAGCTTATAGTTAGGGCTGGATCAGGTGACCCTGAACCATCCCTTAGTTATGCTGCTATAGACGTAGACTGCTGGGGGGTTCCCATGATGCACTGTTTCTTTCTCTTTTTGCTCTGTATGCACCACTCTGCATTTAATCATTAGTGATCGATCTCTGCTCCCCTCCACAGCATGTCTTTTTCCTGGTTCTCTCCCTCAGCCCCAACCAGTCCCAGCAGAAGACTGCCCCTCCCTGAGCCTGGTTCTGCTGGAGGTTTCTTCCTGTTAAAAGGGAGTTTTTCCTTCCCACTGTAGCCAAGTGCTTGCTCACAGGGGGTCGTTTTGACCGTTGGGGTTTTACATAATTATTGTATGGCCTTGCCTTACAATACAGAGCGCCTTGGGGCAACTGTTTGTTGTGATTTGGCGCTATATAAAAAAATTGATTGATTGATTGATTGATTGATATATTAGTCTGGAACAAAGAGGACAAACAGGTTTGTAAAGAACAATAATCAAGACATTAAAGAGCAAACTTCACTTTCCTCCAGAACGATATGATCAGGAAGCGATTATAGCTCACAGCAGCTCCCATTGAAAATAACGGAGAGACAGACTGTGATTCTCACATGTTTACATAAAATAAGCGCAATAACAACGTCTATAAACCCAGAGAATATATTCATGAGAGTTTTGGGCACAATATAAAAATAGTTTTACGTTGCGATGTTAATGCTGTTGTCCGTGTGCAGCGGTTAAAGTGCAGCATGATCAGAGTGTCTCAATGCAGTTCTCAATGTTAGAGAGCTCGCAGCGTGGCGACCTCTCTAAAGTTTTATGGGATTTGAAACCTGAAAAGGGCGAATGGTTAGGGGTAAGGTTAGAAGAGGGGATGGGGGGGGGGGGGGCTTCACTAGGACGTCTAGCATAAGACTCTGTCCATATAGCATTTTTTTCTGTCTGAAAAGTGCTGGTTGAATGCTCAAAAATACTTCTTCTCAGCAGTTTGACCATTTTCAGTTGGTGAAAAAAGAAGTCTGACATTTGTGTTTATCACAAGAATAAATAGCTAAGAACTAGCTTTTAATGTACAGTGATAAAGCACAAACACTGCCAGAACCAAACATCTGACCAATCTGTCATTTGTGTGTGTGTGTGTTTTTGTCTATTGTGATAGATTCTGAGTGTCGCATCAGCAAAAATAACCCTCTTAAAATGTCGCCATCACAGCAACCTCTCTGGAAAGTGGAGAGATTTTCAACATAAAACTGCTCTGAATGAGAGCAGAAAAATCAGTCTGCTCTGAAAAAAGATGCTAAAAAAACATTACTTTGTCAAACAACAACAGGAGTGGACATGACAGATACATCTGTCCTAATTGTGTTCTGCATGAGTGTGTATTGGGTGGTAACAACTGCACATGGTCACTTTCTTTGGCTCAGAACATGTCAACCATTTCCAGTGATGCTGAAGAACTGACATCTGAGGCAAAGGACACCACGTCTGTGCAAGACACGGAACAGGTAAGAATATTTGACTGAACATTAAGTCCTTGAGTGATTATAAATTTAACATCAGCAATATGGTAACAACTACAAAGAGCACAGTGAGACTGAAAAGGGACAAGAGGCCAACTTTATCAGATTTGTTGGACAGAGAAGGCTGGAGACAAATGCGGGACTCGACTCAGAAGCTCTGGTTCAAAGAGGCATTTACTGAAATGATCAGTGAGGTCCAGTACACAGAGAGGCAGTCCAAGAGAAGCAAACAGATCAAAGTCACGAGGCAAAGGCGTGGTCGGTATAAACAGGCAGATGGTCAAAGCACAAAGTGGCAGCAGGACTTAGAGAACATAATGAACAGAGCTGGAAGCGAAGGCACAGGGCACAACGATCAGGCAAAAAACCAGTGCAACCAGTGGGGTTTAAATACACCTAGTGATGAGCTGCAAATTGGAAACACGTGGAAAGATCCAGAATAAGGTGTGGCGCACACAGAGTGTAACGCCCCCCCCCCCCCCTCCCCCCAACAAGAGAAGTAACAAACACAATCCAAACTAAACAAACAATGAAAACAAAACCCAAACAGCACAAAATCAGAACAAAATGACACGAAAACCTAAACTAAACATGGCAGATAATCGGACAAAACACAGTACATGACAAAGTTAAGTTGTTGTTTGTCTTTCTTTTGCTTCTGGTTACTCATGGTCCCTACAGGAGATCCAGTATAGAACTGCATTGAGATTTAGCTGATGCCCTTCCTGACACAACTCCAGTTACGTATGGACAAACACAGTGGTGTAGTCTACATTTTTGAAGTGGGTAGACTGTCTTTTTTGCCCGTCATCAACCCTGTGTGTATGCGCCTCCGATTATTAACATTTTTAACACCATAACAACAAATAGATCTATACTTTCCATCTGATCATTTATATTCTATATTTGCCACTATAAATGTGAGAAATGTGTCAGAATGTAAGTAAGTAATTTGCACCAATTGCAAAATACAGTAAACAACAGCAAATCTAAAAGAGTGATTAAAAAATACAAAGATCAAATACATTTATTTTTTGGCATCTGAAAACCTAATTTAAAAAAGAAATTTAATCAGGTCATAAACCAGGAATAAACAATGTTTAAATCCAGCCAAAAGTATCATATGCCACCTACTGTGTATTGTTTAACAGTAAATAATATCAGTCACTCAAAAAAAAAAAAAAAGAAAAAATGATTGACTCCTTGTTATTAAGAAAGAAAAGTTCTCTTAACAATAATAAGGAGCAGATTATTGCCTCCCAACTAAGTATATTGCAAGAGTTCACTTTTCCTCCCTCTATTTAGTATCGGATATGAGCCTGTACTGTCAAATTCAGCAGCTGCAAGATTCAGCCTTCATATAATCCGCATGGCCCCACGTTGTCTGTGGACAGTTTAGACGCATAAAAAAAACAGAACACACCGGCCTACATGAGCATGCACCGGCTGCAGAGCCTCACGCCTCCTACCACAATGTCTGTTGAAGCTGACAGTCCATCATCAGGTCCAGACGGGGGACTGGAACCTGTAGGCTTTGTGGTCCATAAGGAAACCTACCCAGTATAAACAAGCTCATATTAGTATACGTTAAGTTCCATTAAAACAGCAGCTAGGCTGAAGGACAGAAGCTCGCTCCCAGAAAATTCACATACAACAATGAAAATATGGGAGATGCTTTACTTTGCAGAAACCTTTTCAACCCATGACAAAAACATTGGGGGCCAAATCACTGGCACAAAAGTACAGTATGAAGACAACCATGCAACTAATACTGGAGAGTATGCCACTTACCAATTCCAGTCATTTTAAAACTACACTATCCAACAGCCAACGGGACTTGAGCTCAAGAGACATCTGTAGATTACGGGCAAAACTATTATTTTTTAAAAAGCTGTTTCATTTTATATTTTAACAATAAATGAACGGATCATTAAAAATGTCCACGAATCAAAGTCAAAAGATATTTGCACAAGTAAAAGCTCTCTACGTATTGTGCTCAAATTCATATTTTAGAAATGACTCTGTCCTGATAACAACATTAAAGGCAATTACATGTTTTGGCAAAATTACAAGTTGAAATGACCATTAAAAAATTAATCATGAGGTTTATGTCACAGAAATCCTACTTTACAATCACACTGCAGTCATTGTTAAATTATTTCCTGTTGCATTTATAATCAACATTTGTATTTATTTACAGTGTCTGTTTTTCTGGTTGAAATGAGATAAATAATCTACTAGACTTAAAAAAAAATGTACAAATTTCCATGTTATTTTGTCTAAAAGTAAATGTCTGAGGTTCCTTATGTTAAACAAGAAATTATCTAATCTGAAATAACAGGTGGTTTTAATTTACAGATTTTTAATTTACAGGTTTCTAAAGAACCATTTATTGATTTATTTAGCTATTTTAATTACAAGTCTTCTAAACTTTTTTTTAACAGTAATCAGAAATTCTGAGGTAACAAACAACAACAAAAAACATTTCCAAGGATTTTTCTTCAGAAAACTGCTCCATAAATGAGCAGTCCTGTGACACTTTTGTATTGTACAGATCAGTGGTTTCTGCCACTAGTCTCCGTGTTTTGGCCTGACGCGTCATTCCTATTGTACAACGCAAAGGTACGTCACAGCTCAGAGCATCAAAAGTTGGATTGGGTTGAACTTTGACCGTGTCAGCCTGCTGACAAGCGGTAATGTGCACTCCTAAGAAGCAATGCGTCTCTTTGAAAATAATGCTTTTTAGACCGATTTTTGACGCATTTGATGCGTTTGACGTATTCAGTGTGAAAGGCCCATTAGCTTAGTGAACAAATAAAAAAACTGGCTGTCGTAGCCCACTTACCAGCAATGCAGACAGCGCCAGGTTTATCTCCTCCACTCAGCGTGCAAACTTCATCAATCGGCCCTGAAGCAGCAGGTGGACGTTTTTGAAAAAATCTAAAACTGAGGCCTTTTTTCTTTTTATTTTTTGGGGTAATAATCACCATCGATACTTTCTCTAGCATTCTTCTTGTTTGTGTGCGGCTTTCGCGCTGATTAGCTGGTAGCCCAGCCCCCATCTATCTATGAGCCAATTAAAACTCTTATCTAGCAGAGCGAGCGGGGGTGGGGGTGGGGATGGGACACATATGGTGCACTCTGCAGTGATGGACGCCTGATGGCTGTCAGAAAAAAGACAGAAAAGACAGAAAATAAAATTACAGTCAATAAGCGCTCATTTTATTTACACCGTCACGTTCCCCGGGGCAATTTGAAGTGGGTAGATGGAAATTCTGGGTCTTTTTAGGTGAATAGACAGCATCTACCTGCGTTCCACGTAGATTACACCACTGGAGAAACATGAACAGTTCCTTCCAGGACCAACTCCGCTTTAGTTCTGAGATCTGATGGGCTCAGGTGTCCCCAGTATAAGCTGCCATGGAGAAAAAATACCCTGAGAGAACTGGTTCAATACATTCATTCAGCACTGCATGCAGTATTATCACAGTCATCACACAAGAATAAAACTAATTCCAAACTGCTCCACAGAAGATAGAGAAATGCTGAAATACATGAACAGGCCATTTCGTTCATCTCAGTGTCATTTTACAGAATGATCACCTCACTGCAGTCCAGTGAAAGAGAGAGAGAGAGAGAGACTGCTGCTTTGCGTGGATTGCCTGGTGAGTCTGACTGGGAGGAGACCCCAGGGTAGACCCAGAACATGGAGGGATTATGTATCCCATCTGGGAAAGGGAGAACTGAGGGCTGATGGGGAGGGGGAGTCTAGGATGCCTAACTTGGCCTGTTGCCACCACAGTCCAACCACAGATGTGGTGGAAACTGCACGGAGAGGTGGATGCTTAAAGCTACAGTTTGTTTGAATGTCAAATAACTCAAGATGTTATGAAGGGATTTTAATTTAATGTCGTGGAGAAGTCAATTAGTTAACCAGTTTGTTGGATTTGGTCTGTCACTGTTCTCTGAACGGACCATATATATACACACGTTCACCTCCACGTTTACCTCCACCTAACCTCTGCATACCTCAAGGGGCAGAGCAGACAGGGTGATGCCTGCCGATGTATGAGATACCTCCAAATCACACATTCAAATTTTTCAGATATTAATGAATTCCTTGGATTGGAGTAAAGAGTGATTTTGATCACTGATAAATGGACCTCGTTCCTACAGCACATTCCTATCTCACACTCATCCATTCACGCACTGATGTCAGTGTGCTGCCATACAAGGATTTCAACTACACACCAGGAGCAACTTGGTGATTAAGGACCTTGCCCAAATGACTTCAGAGATCTTAAAGAAAGAAAGAAAATGAAAGACATTTGAGGGATGATGCATGTCGTTGTATAAGATTTTGCTTCAGGTATAATGAAAAACTTGAACTTTTTCTGTCAGTCTTGCAGAGAGACTGTATGTGCAGCATGCTAGGAAGCTAGTTTTTGTAAGATAGCTAGCTTTGTAAAGCTAACAAGCTAGCTCAGTTCAGTTGATTGATTGCCGATAGTCAGATTGTCTAGTTTTATAAGTGGAAACAAAGTAATATTTTAACATATAGTTAGCATATGTTTCGAGAGCTCTTGTGAAATTCTATTGTACTCATACTTGCATAAATGGTAAATGTTCACCAGGTGGTGATATTGCTCCATTTCAAGAACCTTGAGTACAAGCTACTGTAGGAGACGACAACAACCAAGCTGTTGCTTATATTAGTTGAAAAAAAAAATTAAGATGGCAACAAACAGATGAAATTAGCTTTTGCATTGAACACCAGAGGGTGTATTGCATTTATTATACAAACGGTACCCAAAATGTATGTGTGTTTGCTTTCTGCTGACACAACACATGTTTTTGTAACCATATGACCTTACTCAGGGTGACACATCTAATTTTCTTCCGCTAATTATTAGTTCAACTCTTTGTATCTATTAACAGGTATCTTGGGAATTTTCAGTGATTGGTTCATTTTGTAGTTTGACTCACAGTCCGAGTCTCCAGGCTCTGGCATGATTATAGCGGAGTCCAGCTAACGCTTCCATATGGGAAGCATCAACTGCTCACAAGTTGTCACTTCCTTCCTCTATTTTCTCTGTCATGATGGAGAACTGATGGATGTGTCCATTTGTCAGCCTGCTACAAAGGTCACCTGAGGTCGCTGAGGGGGAGTCTACAGACTACAGGGGTAGGGGGAGGGGGGTGGGGTCTGGCTGTGGTCGATGTTCACGCTGCCGTGGAAACAGTGAGTATATGGATCCTTAAGGCCAGAGGAAGCGGTACCTGTGTTTCTACTTGATCTTTACAAGGAAGAGGCGGCTTAGCGGTAATGGTTTGTTTACATTGTTTGGAAAGCGCTGATCTTTTGATTCATGTAATTGGCCTCTGTCTCAATCAATCACGGTATCAATCGGTTTAAGTAAACATATTAATCGCTTCAGATTTCTGCTCTCCTGATGGCGCCCTAAGATAATGTCAACAGCACCTTTTGAATTAGAAGATCATGGAGAATATCAAGGGAAGGTAGCGTTTCCTTGATAAACAATGGTCTAATTAGCTGAATCAACAATGCAAACATCATTAAAGGCAACGCTGCAGTGCAGAGAGCAAAAGAGGGCGCTTGCTCCTCTCAGGCAGGAAATGACAGGTTATAATGGCAACGGCTCCCGGAAGACTCTCAGGAGTAAGGTATCTGTTTCAATTAGTGAGAGCACCATTTATCCCGGATCTCCATGTGTGGTTTTCGGTTTTCAGTGCTGAGACTTATTGGCTCTCTGCTCTGGTGGATTTGGACTCAGGGGGGAACAAAGCCATGTCATGACTTCCTCCTCTCATTGTGGACAGTATGTGTGGAGGCAAAACTGTTGACTGACCCTCATCCACAAAAAGAAGAGATTAGCTTTTGGTGTGTATCCAGATTTGTCATTTTTGTTGGTTCCTCATGAAAATGTGCTTATAGTAAGGATTTTAATGTGTATAAACCTATGCAGTTTCTTTTGGAACTGGTTACTGGTGCATTCACAGTGTGAAAAGCTTACTGATATCAACCAGCGATGAGGTCCACCAGAGTCCACAGGAGCTAATCAACATCAATTGGGTAACAATGATGTGTCATATGTTGGGATCCCAGAAAAATTTTCAACATGCTTAAAATCTTCAACGTTCATGCTAAAATGCCGGCAAGAGTTGAGCTCTACTACCGCTACGTCACCTCTGCTAGTACACCATTACTGCCCTGTTCGCCTCTGCTAGCCAACATGTCATTAGGACTTTTATTTTGAAAATTCCTACGTAAGAACTATTGTTTGTTTTGTTTGTTATGCTGGTGCACCTAATTGAGATGCACACCCATGGTGAAAAGTAAGCATGGCAAGAAAGTCCAATTTAAGTTAAACTAAGCTTGGAAAGTGCATAAATATATAAGTAAGACTTCATTTCTGATGCAGGGATTGGGTCAGTCAGCGAGGTATGTTTGTTTTTTCTGCAATTGTATGTATTTATTTAATATTTTAACTTCTAGTGTTTGCTTTAGTTTGACGATGGCACTGTATTTTGGTCAAGGTGATATCAAGTACAACATTGTAAGCCAAGAATAAAGTCAACTTCATGCCCTCAGTGAAAGAGTCTTTTTGTTTTACATTAAGAAGAGCATCCGGGATGAAAATCAGCACCTCCAAATCTGAGGCCATGGTTCTCGACCGGACAAGTGCCTTGCCCTCTTCAGGTTGCCTCAAGTAGAGGAGTTTAAGTATCTCGGGGTCTTGTTCACGAGCGAGGGACAGATGGAGCGTGAAACGCCCCTGCTCCTTCACATCGAAAGGAGCCAGTTGAGGTGGCTCAGGCATCTTTTCCGGATGCCCCCTGGACGCCTCGCTGGAGAGGTGTTCCGGACATGTCCCATTGGGAGGAGGCCCCGGGGAAGACCCAGGACACACTGGAGGGACTACGTCTCTTGGCTGGCTTGGGAATGCCTTGGGGTTCCCCCGGAGGACCTGGGGGAGGTGTGTGTGGATCGGGAAGTCTGGGCTGCTGCCCCCGCGACCCGACTCCGGATAAAGCAGAAGAAAATGGATGGATGGATGGATGGATTAAGAAGAGGCAGAACTGATCCCTTAGGCACAAAGAAATAAAGAAATACATAGAAATATGAAGGAATTTGTTGTACCTGTATTGACAATGTACCAGTAACAAGTGCTACAATCGCAGAGTTACGTCAAGTTTATATAGGCTACGTCACCTGATGTTGCCAACGATGTCATTGATCAGCTCTATGGAGTGTGCTACCAGTGTACTCGCTCTCTCACGGCACAAGTTGAACTACGTTGCCAAATGTCGAGCATCACCAGTATGTCACCATCCTCTAAGTGATGTCATCCTGTATTGAAGGCAGGAAATTTGCCCTTGAGTGAGCCTTCTCTAGAGATTCAGACATTTTTGAAAATGTGCTATGTCAGCCAGCGTCAACCACTTCATGTAAGCATTGCAAACATCAATTAAATAAACCAATTTATAACATCAAAATTGATCCATCAACTGGTTCATAGTAGATTTTGATCAATTTAGTGGTCTGTGAATTAATTGTTTCTATATTCCTTTAAAAACTAATTCTGATTTGTAGCAGATAACTGTGGCATATTTGAACAGTGATAATCAGTTTTACAATTATTGCTGTACACACTGTTTTTGTCACTGAAAAAGAGCAGCAGAGTGGTCTCTCTCTCATCTCTGTTAGTGGTACTTGATGGTATAGCGATCTGTGCAGCAGTTTGCAAAGACAAAAGTTTTATGTCTGTCTTTCAGTTATTAAAGTTTTGTGATGGTGATAATTTTATTTTATAGATATTAGTTACCGGTTGTCTGCCTGGGTGTTTGCACAAAGCGGTTCCATAGTGTGGTTAATGTGGCAACATGCAGCACCAACATATGCTTTCAGACTTGACCTCTTAATCTCTAATAGCATTTCAATATATCTGATTCAGGTATCTCACGATTAATTACACATTTTCCCAGACCTATTCAGTTGTAACTTGAAAAAGTGTTTTCTTACATTCTCAAGCCTGGTTTTTGTTTTTGCATTGTTGCACAATGGTGCTATCTTGACTGACTGTGTGTTTGTTCAACATTTTAATAAACTCCAAGGGATAATGGTTCCACATACTGTACAGCCTGTTATTATCACATAGCATCTTACCTCTCCAAGGGAGATAATATATATTTAACTAAAGCTACTACTTGTTTGTGCTCACATTAATCAGTATTTTGTTTGATGTTTGGCAATTCTTTCTTATCATAGTTGAAGCGCATTGTGGAACAACCAGCTGTTCTGAGTTGGTAGGGGTTCATGTCAGTGCATCAGACAACCTCTGTATCATTTGATTATCCACCTCTGGTTTGCATCAGCCAGAAGCACTGCAGACGTGCAGCAGAGCAGAACTAGAAATAATTAAATCTAAAAGTCATTTATAAATATGGGCATCAAAATTGCAGGCAGCTAGCAAGTGTTGTTGATTTATTTCACTAAAAGCAATTATTTGCAGTATAGATTTAATACATACATCCATATTTACATCTTCAACCGCTTATCTGGGATCAAGTCGCGGGGGCAACAGCTCCAGCAGGGGACCGCAAGCTTCCCTTTACCAGCCACATTAACCACCACTGACTGGGGGATCCCGAGGCATTTCCAGGCCAGTGTGGAGATATAATCTCTCAACCTAGCCCTGGGTCTTCCCGGGAGTCTGCTCCCAGCTGGATGTGCCTGGAACTCCTCACTAGGGAGGCACCCAGAGGGCATTCTTACCAGATGCCCGAACCACCTCGATTGGTTCCTTTCAACGTGAAGGAGCAGCAGCTCTACTCCGAGCTCCTCATGGATGACTGAGCTTCTCACCTTATCTCTAAGGGAGACACTAGTCACCCTCCTGAGGAAGCCCATTTTGGTTGCTTGGACCTGCAATCTAGTTCTTTCAGTCATGACCCAACCCTCATCAGTAAAGGTAAGAGTAGGAATGAAGACTGACCAGTAGATCGAGACCTTCGCCTTTTGGGTGACTCAGCTCCCTTTTCATCACAACAGTATGATAGAGTGAATGCAATACTGCCCCTGCTGCGTCAGCTCTCCAGCCAATCTCACGCTCCATTGTCCCCTCACTTGTGAACAAAACCCCAAGATACATAAACTCCTTTACTGGGGCAAAGACTTCATTCCCTACCTGGAGAATCATGGCCTCAGATTTTGAGGTGCCGATCCTCATCCCAGCCGCTTCACACTCTGCTGTGAACTGTCCATTGAGTGTTGGAGGTCACATACCGATGAAGCCAACATGGCCACATCATCTGCAAAAAGCAGTGATGAGACCATGAGCCCACCAAACTGAAGACCCTCCTCCCCTGACTACATCTCAATATCCTGTCCATGAATATCACAAACAGGATGGGTGACAAGGCACAGCCCTGGCAGAGGCCAAACCCCACCAGAAACGAGTCATCCGACTTACTGCCGAGAACCCGAACACAGCTCTCATTTTGAGTATAGATTTAATACAATAAAATTAAATTAGCAAGATAAAAATACAATAAATTAAATACAAACAAATTTAAATACAATCAATAAATTACATTAAATTAAATATCTGCACAGAAAGCAGCTTTTGTTTATAGCACCATAAAGTGAACACAAAAATGTGACCCTTATTTCCGTAGTGCACCAATAATGTCTGGTTATGTTTTCACAAAACATTTAAAACTTATAACAATAGCAATGGCAGAAACTACATTCAATAATGGGTAGCTATATCCAGTAATAATAAAAATAAATAAATAAACACAAATACACAAACATAATCTGCTGTTCATGCAACAACATGCAGTAATTTGACAACATCTCTGCTGTTTCTGTGTAGGCTCTCAGTTGTCCAGGTTGTTTGCATAGTAGAGACGCTTGAATCTTCGACTGGACTGGGTTGCTTGACGCAAGGATGTTTCGCTTCTAATCGCAGAAGCTTCCTCAGCTAAAATTCTTGCTCTGGTAGTCTGACTTCTGTCTTGACTCTTGTAGAGAAGAATAACAGAAGCCAACAAACCTGGAGTTTTAAACCTAAACTCCAGCTTTTGATGACTTTTTCAGGCTGTTTTATTCATTTATTTACAGCACTTCGGTTTTCTGGATAAGAACTGCTTTTCATTTCTATCGAAGCACTCTGCAGAAATGTTGCAGTCATTTCTTGAAACAAATGCTCATCAGTTCAAGTGTTTCAAAAACTTGATGAATACGATCAGTTCACTGACTTTTTTGTATCGCTTAACTATATTTTTACTATTTTGTTGTTTATTCTATTAATGATATTTCAGATTATAATTATGTATTACATTTAAGATGTCACCCAGGATACATGTGTTCAAGAGTAATCATAATGATCATGCAATGAATAAACATTTAATTATTTGTTAATTTATTTGCTTTTGGCTTGCCCCCAGTGCCTTGGACTCATTAAAAAAACTGCACTGTTCAACTTTTTAAAACTGAGCCAACAATTTACATGGATCTGTGTTTTAACACAATTTGAACTCAGCCACTGCTGACAAAATGTGACGAGGCTTTAATAGTCAGACTAATTCAAAGCATTCAGTTCAGTGATCCCAGTACATTTGATTTACTTTCTCCTTTGCATTGAAGGGTTTTGGTGTTACGAGTATTACGAAGCCAAATTATTGTAAATATTGCTGCTCAGAAATGTCCATGCAAATTATTAATTTTGTGAAGGATTTTTTTTTTATCTATATATTAAAAGCCAAGTGGCCTCTGTGTAAATGTACACACGTGTGTGTGCGTGTGTGTATGGGTTTCATCACGGAGAAACTGGGGAGAACTGCCATTTGCCATTTGGTATGTTTATATATTTTGGGTCTAGGATGAACACAGTGAAAATGGAAAGTTGATAGGATGATTATTTTGGAGAAATTAGAGATATTAGGTATTCTAATCAATTACATTTGTTCCGCAAATCTGATTGGTTAATCGTGTGATATTTCAGACCATAAAATATAGAGTAGATGGTGGCAAAATATTTGACCGTTTCACATTTGCGCAGGTGTCATAATGGCACTGTCAGCTGAGAGCGACAGAAACTGGTGGAGCGACAATGCTGAAATAAGTGGAATTAACTGGATTGATTGATTGAATTTAACTCAATGCAGCTGATGAGATGAAGAAATCTGTGGGTCTGCTCACATGAAGACACTGTTGCTATGGTAAGCTTTGATGAGCCAACCACACCCTTTCACAACAATTCACTGACCAAATTACTTACAGAAAAATAAACAGTGCAAACAATGGAATAGGACTTGAATGGGAATAACCCTGTTGTGTCTGATGATTTGCAGATGTTCATGCTGGAATTTACGGTTGCAAAACACGTTGCCGGTAAAACTCAATTTGTGACCTTAAATTCCAGCATAAACATCCGCAAATCATCAGACAGAACAGGGTTATTCCCTAAATAACAATGAACAATGGACACTGCTAATTAAATTCTGGACTCACACAACATTCCAACAGGGGGCAGTAAATCATCTATATATTAAAAGCAAAATGGCGTCTGTGCATGTGTCTGACTGTGTGTGCACCTTCAAAGATGGAGAAATTGGGGAGAGCTCACGTGTCGTTTGGTATGTTTTGTATTTTGGGTCAAGGATGAATGCTGCCAAAATGGAACATTGATAGGACTGATATTTTTGGAGATATTACAGTGTTACATAACAGTGAACAGTGGACGTTGATAATTACGTTCTGGACTTGTACACTATTCCAAATCATTATAGAAACTTTGCATATTTATTACCACCCTTCAAAAATGTCAGCTACCTATTTTATAAACAATACCCAATCTAGAGCCTGTGAATCCCCACAGGCACCAGTTTTATTCTTATTTCACATAAATCAGAATTCCAGGTTTATGATTAAACTGTTTATTCTAAAACAATTAACCTATCTCCAACTGTTTTTTGTTTAGTTTTTTTTTTTGTTGTTTGTTTGTTTGTTTTACTGTTGGACTGCTGGTGGAACTTACTAAATTGTTAACTTGCAAAAACCTTTCTTTTAATGCTGAAAATAACAGTTTGACTTATATAAACTAACCCCATAGAGCATTTTGTTAGTGTGAGGTTGCTGTAGCAAATCCCATAAAGATCCACATGAAGAATTGGCACTGGATTCCTTTCGTGATGTAACTCCACTTAGAGAAACATGTGCAGCCTTTGGTTTTCCCAATTATTATATAATAATGATAATAATAGTGGATTTATTCTAGACTCACAAGTGCAAGAATAAAAAGAAAACATGCACTAAGGTCCAAATCTGCAGAGTTTCATGGAACCTGTTCAGAAAATATACATAACATTTGGACCCAGTGGGTCCTAATTCTGGACTTGGAGATAAGAAAAAATGGGAATTAAAAAATAAAATAATAAAATTGTTCTAATAGATATTAATATTTATTCTGTTCTTTCTGATGTTTTAGTAAGTGCCGAACACTTTTGTAAGTTGATTCTTTCTTCTGAAAGTGCAGTGTTCTCTCCGTGGTGTAGTAATGTCATACATTTGATGTGATGTGAGGGAGATCAAAAGGAAAATTTGACATTTGAAAAGCAAAAACCTTGACAGATGTATCCGTTCTTTGAGTGCACTTGTAGTTTTGCACGAGCTAATCAGAGGTCTCCTTTGCAATGGCTGCAGGGAGAAAAGCTGTTCCATTAGTTTCACCCACTCTGGTTTAACTCAGCATCGGTTATGTTGATCTCTGAAGCAGCACTGCCTCCAAAAAAATGTTTGTTTAGGACAAATTGCAATTTACTGCTCTCCATCTCCCTTAACGACACTCATGTTGGTGTTGCGGGTTTTTTATAAATGAGTGTGTGGCAGCTGAGACTTGGGAAGGCGCCCTGGTGGTCTTTCACTTATATAATTGCACCCCTACCCCAACTGCCAGGCTTCTCCATCTCACTCTTCTGCTACGTTCCACCCATCATCAGCAGATTTACAGCACAATCACTGTTGCCATGGAACGCAACATTCTGAACAACAATAAAACAAGTACGTAGCTTTCATGGTGAATGCACGACCTATCTGATCTTACAACCTCAGTCGAATGTCAGCAGGCTGTCAGCTGTGCTTTGTGTGGTCACTCCAATGTCAGTTCTTCAGAAGGAGTTGCCTCTGAAGTGCCAGCCAGGTTCCAGCAGGATTGAAAGGACACCTTATAAAGTTAGGCTGAAGATTAACTACTTACAGTGCAGAGACCAGCTCCCGTAGCTCCAGTCATCAGGCAAGGCTCTGCACCAGAGTAACTGCTCCAAGGCTGGTTCAGCTCACCCACACCTCCTAATGCCATTCTTAGAGCGGCCCCTGACTGTCCCGAACTCCTGCAATAAGAGGTTCAGTTCTTTAAAATGAAACAGATACATGATACTTCCAGCTGGGCTCGGAGTTGTACATGTCAAAAGCAGTGATCCAAGTTAGATTTAGCGGGCAGTGTAATGGAGTCCTGGACAAAACAGTGAGAATGTAGCGTAGGGGAGTTGTAGGAGTTAGTGAGGAGCTATCCTATGAGAACATGACTCTGGTGACTCTCCAGTCCTTTCAAGCGCACTCATATATACTTCACTCCTTTCTTCTCTAGCTCATATACACTCAACAAAAATATAAACGCAACACTTTTGGTTTTGCTCCCATTTTGTATGAGATGAACTCAAAGATCTAAAACTTTTTCCACATACACAATATCACCATTTCCCTCAAATATTGTTCACAAACCAGTCTAAATCTGTGATAGTGAGCACTTCTCCTTTGCTGAGATAATCCATCCCACCTCACAGGTGTGCCTTAGACTGCCCACAATAAAAGGCCACTCTGAAAGGTGCAGTTTTATCACACAGCACAATGCCACAGATGTCACAAGATTTGAGGGAGCGTGCAATTGGCATGCTGACAGCAGGAATGTCAACCAGAGCTGTTGCTCGTGTATTGAATGTTCATTTCTCTACCATAAGCCGTCTCCAAAGGCGTTTCAGAGAATTTGGCAGTACATCCAACCAGCCTCACAACCGCAGACCACGTGTAACCACACCAGCCCAGGACCTCCACATCCAGCATGTTCACCTCCAAGATCGTCTGAGACCAGCCACTCGGACAGCTGCTGGAACAATCGGTTTGCATAACCAAAGAATTTCTGCACAAACTGTCAGAAACCGTCTCAGGGAAGCTCATCTGCATGCTCGTCGTCCTCATCGGGGTCTCGACCTGACTCCAGTTCATCGTCATAACCGACTTGAGTGGGCAAATGCTCACATTCGCTGGCATTTGGCACGTTGGAGAGGTGTTCTCTTCACGGATGATGCAAAGGAGATGTGTTGCACTGCATGAGGCAAATGGTGGTCACACCAGCTACTGACTGGTATCCCCCCCCCCCCAATAAAACAAAACTGCACCTTTCAGAGTGGCCTTTTATTGTGGACAGTCTAAGGCACACCTGTGCACTAATCATGGTGTCTAATCAGCATCTTGATATGGCACACCTGTGGGATGGATTATCTCAGCAAAGGAGAAGTGCTCACTATCACCATATTTAGACTGGTTTGTGAACAATATTTGAGGGAAATGGTGATATTGTGTATGTGGAAAAAGTTTTAGATCTTTGAGTTCATCTCATACAAAATGGGAGCAAAACCAAAAGTGTTGCGTTTATATTTTTGTTGAGTGTATCATGCTTCGGATTATCTTCAAGTTTAGTTGTAAGATTTAAAGGTTTGACTGACCAGAGTTGGCTTTCTTTGGATCGATAGCAGATTCTGAAATTCAGCTTGTTAGCTTTTTTGGAATTTAAGGTTTCCTTCATCACACTGGTTATGCCCACTCTCCACCTGTTTACTGACCTATGTATTGGCCTGGTGGTACATGTGTGGTTAGGCGCTGCTTAGATGTCAACATTTCAGCTTCCCCATTTGAGGGTCAAACCAGCTCTTCAGAAAACCTCTTACCCATGTCATGGAGGGTTTGACCAGTATTCCAGTATACATACAATCTGTAATTGTGACCCACTCGATCTGAAGGTAATGTTTACATGTTTGTGACAGTGTCATGAACCTTCCAGGAAAAATGCAACAACTTTAAAACTGGTGATGAGTGGCGAACATGTGATTACATCAGGTGACTCCAGCGATATGAAGAGCAGGAGGATTCATCACTGTTCAGCTGTGAATGATGTTGATATTCCATGGAGCCACTTATCATAAACGTAACAGAAAGTCATTGAAGAAGAGTGCACCTGATAAACTTTTAACCTTCCATCACAGACAAGACAATAACTGTTCTTGGCTCGTGTATTGATATGGTCAGAGGCTTAACTGAGGCAAAAATGTCTATTTAAAGACCAATTATTAGAACCAGGAATGTTTCCAGCAAGAGTGATCTATCTTGGCTTCTTGATTGTTCAGCGATACAAAAAAAGGTATTTTGTTTGTTTGATTTGTACATTTTTCCTTAATCTTGACCTTTGACCAAACAACTCCAAAATCTAATCACTTCTAGATATCTGTACAAGTAATATTTGCACCAAGGTTGAACCATCTAGGCTTCTTGGCTTTTGAGATATGCCCAAAAATGTGTTTATTGGCCCATGTTTTTTTCCTTGATCTTGACCTTTGACCAAATTACAAAATCTAATCAGATCTAGATATCTATCCAAGGAATGTCCCTGCCTTGCTGGAAATCTGTCCAGCCATTTTTTGATTGATGTTGTCCACAGACACATAGATGCACCAGTGAAAACAACACCTTGCTCAATGCTTTGCTTTGACTCAGCACGCGGGTTGTTTCATAACATCAAACATGTGGAGTGCAGAAAAATTGACTTTGAAAGTTTTTAACCAAACTATATGTTGACAAAACCACATGTGCAGACAAACGGGCCAGTTTTGTGGAAAACATTCCCACCAAGAAAAATGGACAAAATCTGTGGTTCATGGATGAATTGGTGTTTGCCACGGTGTCGGTGTGCACATGTGGTGGACCTGCACCGTGAAGGGAGGATTAAAGACTGTCAGCACTCTCTCCTCCCTTGGAACTCTGCACACTCCCTCAAAACAGCAGCAGGTCCCAGAATTCCCAAACCAAACACATGCCAGACCACTGAAAGTCATCTCCAGACTCCACCTGCACCATCCATCTCCAGCCTGCAGACGCCCGTCTGTCCAGGATATGCTGCCGATGGACTGGACTTTATTAGAATGTTTTATGCCTGTGCATGGAAAACATTGACCCTTCAGAGGGTCTTGTAAATTAAAAGTGTTCCCCTCTAGATCCCTTTACCAGTCCTTAAGAATGGAGCTCATTATACAAAAAATAATTATGATTATATATAGATGGTAAATCAGAATCTGTCCAACCAGTCTTGACCTTTCATGTGACCCATCAGGCTGAAATATTTGTAGCCAGTCCTGAAATCTGAGAAGATAAGCTGTCGGAGTTTTGTTCACATCTTTACCTCAGGTCACTGACATGTTCTGCGACACATTTCCAGACTACAGCGGCGTTTGTGCACAATAACGGGTGTAGTGTGACAGTGACAGTTCCCATGTGTGAGTCACATTACCGTTTAATTCCAAAGGGATTTAATATAATAAAGGAGATATCCAGTAAATCCCTTTTGTTCTTTTTCAAAGCGAAAGGAACTTTTTTTTTTATTTATTTACCCTATGTTTAGGAGAAGAGATGAAAGCAGGGTATTCTTTTCAGTGTGTGTGTGTGTGTGTGTGTGTGTGTGGACAAGACAAAACAAAACAAGTCAAAACAGCTAAAAGAATTTCCTTTGAACTTGGTGGGAATATTACGAGGTCTATTAGATAATAAACCGACCCTTTTATTTATTTTTTTAACTATATGGATTTGAATGACGTGCGATTACACCAATCATGCTTGAACCCTCGTGCGCATGCGTGAGTTTTTTCACGCGTCGGTGACGTCATTTCCCTGTGGACAGGCCTTGAGTGAGATGTGGTCCCGCCCTCTCGGCTGAATTCCTTTGTTTCACACGCTGCTCGAGACGGTGCGCGTTGCTTTAACAAAGTTTTTTCTGGACCTGTGAGGAATATCCGAGTGGACACTATTCGAGAAATTAAGATGGTTTTCGGTGAAAAGATTAACAGCTGATGAGAGATTATGGGGTGTTTCTGTCAGTGTAAGGACTTCCCACGCAGCGGGACATCGTGCAGCGCTTCCAGGCACCGTCGTCGGCCTGTTTCGACCTGAAAACATCCTAATTTAAGGCTTAATTCACCCAGGACGTCGTGAGAGAACAGAGAAGATTCAGAAGAGGCCGGCATGAGGACTTTATGCGGACATTCTGTAATGAAACACGTGTGCGCAAATTCGCCGAGGCATTTCCGTGACGACTCGGCAAATCTGTGTGCGCCGCGACAGGAAAAACACCGTGTTGAAAACCATTTATAAAATTCAGGCAGCTTTTGATGGCTTTCAACAAGTGAGTAACTGAGAAATTGTTTAACAGCTTGGGCATGTTCCAACTTGTCCGATAAGGTTTCCAACGGAGGTGTTTTTCCTGCCGCGACCCCCCGCGGTCGGGTCTGGCCCGACATGCGACTCTGCCCGCACGTTCTTTCATTACAAAATGTCCGTTAACAATGGAATGTCCGAATAAACTCCTCATGCCGACTTCTTCTGAAAGTTTTCTGTTCTCTGACGACTTACTGGGTCAACAGAGCCTGAAATGTGGAAGTTTTCAACTTGAAACGGCGAGACGCTGCCGCCTCGAAGCGCAGATCGCCGTCCTTAAAGCGACAGTTACAGACCAAAATCTCTCATCAGCCGTTAAAATTTTTACCGAAAACCAGTTGAATTTATCGAATGGTGTCCACTCAGTTGTGCCTTACAGTTTTGAAAAAATTTTGATCAAACAAAGCAGCAGTCTCTGAGCCATTCCTAAACAATAAAAAAAATCGACGAGAGGGTGGACGACTCCTCACTCAAAGACTGCCCACAGGCGAATGACGTAACTGACAGGCGTGAAAAAACTCTCGCATGCCCACGAAGGTTCAAGCATGTCTGATGTAATCACACGTGATTCAAATCCATATGGTTTTTGAAAAAAAATAATAAGGTCAGATACTTTTCTAATAGACCTTGTACTTGTATAGATTTTGTTGATTAGACATTGGAGTAGTTTGGTCAAAGGTAAAGATCAAGGAAAACACAATCTGAAAAACATCCATCGTTATGTTTCATAGCCCAAAAATCAAAGAAACTTAAATGGATCAAACCTGGTGGGAATATTAGTTTGATAGAGTTCTTGAGGTGATTAGATTTTAGAATACTTTGGCCAAAGGTCAAGGTAAAGCAAAACATGGTCCAAAAATGTGTGTGTGTGTGTGTGTGTGTGTGTGTGTGTGTGTGTGTGTGTGTGTGTGTGTGTGTGTGTGTGTGTGTGTGTGTGTGTGTGTGTGTGTCTAAACAACCAAGATGATGAGTTGAATGACCAAATCCAAACATCAATCATCAAAATTTTTGACTGGTTTGGTATATAATCAAAAACCCTATTACAGGAATGTGTATATTTACTTGTACAGTTGTATCTTTTTGTAGCCCTCTGATGCCTTTCATTAAATATTGCAGCTGTGATTTTGCAAAAGAGACCATGTGGCTTTTCTTCTTTGCTGTCCTATTATATTTAAATTATGCACATAACCTCAGTCCCACATGCACTAACTGTTACCGGTGCCAGTGGTGAGGACAGTGATTGCCCGTGCCAGCAGTTGAGCCTCCACAAAAATTTCTGGATTATTTTAGTCAAAACAGTTGGTTTTGTGGAGACGGCCAGAACAATTACCTTTGTGGAACCCATAATTTAGCTATAACCCCCTGGGTGGTAGGCTATTTGAGCAATAAACTAAATGCCTGACAGCTGCCTGTAATGTCTGCTGTCTTTTTATTTCATCGTCTCATGATTTCAGGAGTAAATCTGAAATTTCACACTCATTCCAGAAAGCCACAAATTCATATTCTGTTCCCATTGTTTAGACGGTTGTCCCGTCTCTTAGTTTCCCACACAACACTGAGCAAGTATTCTCTGTGGAAGGAAGTTGAGGCTTAAATCAACATAAAGACCATCATTGGATATAATCTTGTCATAATTTGCAAATCTCATGAGGGGGAAAACCAGCTGACAGCAACGTTTGGATTGGATGTTGCGTGCATGTTGTGCTGAGTGCAACACATGTCTGTGATTGGGGTTTTAGTCACTTGGTTAAGGGTTCGGCTTCTTGTTTCAGTGAGTTAAGGAGAGGAAAATGGATTGAAAACATAAATATGGGACACACAGAGACACTACAAACATACACCTCACATATCATTGTTGTATGTTATTACCTCCTCCATTGATGGTTATGTTTCACCCCTGTTTATCTGTTTGTGAACAGCCTGTAACCTCCAATTTTTCTTATATTGCCATGATTTTTTTTACAGACGCTTCATATCCTGATAGGCAAGAACTGATTCAATTTTCAAGGTCAAAGGTTAAAGTCATGAAAAATCTTGAAAAATTGGGAAAAATGCCTATCGTCTAACATTGAATAAATTTTAAAAATTCAAAACTCTGCCTTAAAAGATTGAATTTCTTTCATATTTGAGACCATTGTGTAGGATGGTATCCTTTATCGACTGACAAATATTAATCTGGATCTGATCCGCAATACAGATTTTGTGGCTATTTAAACGTAACATTGGAAAACCCCATTTAATGTATATTTTACATTATATCTTAATCAAACTTGTCACAATCACTCTCATATTTGAAAGTGAGGTGCAGACTGACACTAACTATTGCTGGACAAAGCTTGATCTGGATATGACCCGGATTGTGGATTTTGTTGACATTTCAATTATACTTGCATTATCTCCACCAGGTGGAAATAATGCTCTATTTCAATAACCTTGAGTGCAGGCTGCTGTGACACCAGCAACAACCAACCTGTTGCTTATTTTAGGAGGTACTACTAACCTCCTTCACTCAGTAAGAGCATTGAAGATGGGTCATGGCTGGGTCTTCAGCATGACAATGACCCCAAACACACAGCCAGGGCAACTAAGGAGGGGCTCCGTAAGAAGCATTTCAAGGTCCTGGAGTGGCCTGGCCAGTCTCCAGACCTGAACTTAATAGAAAATCTTTGGAGGGACCTGAAACTCCAAACCTGAAAGATTTGGAGAAGATCTGTATGGAGGAATGGACCAAAATCCCTGCTGCAGTGTGTGAAAACCTGGTGAAAAACTACAGGAAACGTTTGACCTCTGTAATTGCAAACAAAGGCTATTGTACCAAATATTAACATTGATTTTCACAGGTGTTCAAATACTTATTTGCAGCAGTAACATACACAAATAAATTATTAAAAAATCATACATTGTGGTTTCTGGATTTTTTTTTTTTTTTTTAGATTATGTCTCTCACAGTGGACATGCACCTAAGATGAAAATTTCAGACCCCTCCATGATTTCTAAGTGGGAGAACTTGCAAAATCACAGGGTGTTCAAATACTTATTTTCCTCACTGTATATATAACATTACTTTTTAGACAAGGTCCCAAACGTGTTCTCCACCGCACAACATGCACAGGACAACCTGTAGCTGTAGATAATTTGTCTATGATTCTGGGAGAATGGTTTCATCAGTCAAGTCCTGAGAGCAAATGTGTCATCTGCTATGAAATTATATGGCACAGGCATTATTTAATACAACGTGGCATCAATCGGGGCAAAGCGGGATGCATTGGCATGGCGAATTGCACAGCAGTGAGGGTATCAAATTCATGCAAGTGTCAAGGTGGCTAAAGACATTAAAAGCCCAGACTTTCCATGACATTCATGCCTGTGATGAGTGTGTGTACATCTTCGACAACAAATGTACGAAAAATCCAAAAATGAACAAATTAATGAAATGTAAATAAATGTAATACATGTGGAATGACTAAATGGATGGATATGAAAAATTATAATATCAAGACAATCATTTATGAAGAATACTGTTGAAACCCCATTAATTTTCCATTGTTGAGTGACACAAGCTGTCCATTCCTGCTTGACTGGTTTCTGTGGAAGAAAATCATCACAAGTTACACCTCCGCCTTCTCAAGTCTGAGTCCTGAGCCGACATGTCTCTTACCGCAAAGATTTAATGACTTTTCGTGTCAAGAGAAGCTCGGATTAAAAAAAGCGTGCTTTCCTATGGAGGTTAAGGTACATATGTGACTTGAACCAGATTTGGCCTTTAGCTTGGATTTAACACAGTTGTAACCACTGGCTGACTGCTGGCCTGTCTGCCACTTTTATAAGGCAATTATATCAACTTGGCACTTAAAAAAAGGGGACACAGTGCACGTTTGGATTCTGCTGTGTACTCTGTATCTGGAAATTTCTGTGGCTCTCATAAAATGGTTAAATGCAAAGATATTTGCCCAGTGTGCTTTGTGCAACTTCAATCAAAACTTTTAAAAAATATACGGACATAAGGAAATTCTCATATCAAACAGACATTAATGACATTCCACTTATTTCTGTAAAGTCAAAGAACAGATTTTGAAGACATTACACAGTCTACTTGTAAATGTTGTGGGCAGTATTTTAAACACACACTGAAATTAAACACCAACTTTTTAGGTTTTATCATGAATCCATGTTTGAAATACACTGCTTCAGTCGGGTCCATAAGTATTTGGATAGTGACACAATTTCTGTAATTTTGACTTCAGTTGACTTAGAATTGTTGTTTGTGTGTCTTGTTGGCTTCCCTCACATGTTTGCTTCTTGAATGATCACACCGTTTTTGAGAAATATAGCGTAGTACAAGTTTTACCATGAAGACTTAGATTTCAAGATTCATTCAGATTTGCTCAGTCAGTAACAGCCGTATCACTAATCAGAAGCAGATGGTCCACAAGGTAGTGATCAACGTCAACCAATAGGAAATGTAAAAGCTATGTAAAGATGTCAACCTGACTTATCTCTCTGCTGATTGCAGTCACTGACTAGGACTCTGCCTCCTCTACCGTGCCACCTTCGTTTGGTCTCTATCTGTTGCCAGAGTTGCAGATCAAACCTCTGCCTCATCCACCCAGCAGCCACAGATTGGTCCCTATGTGATGTCCAGTTTGCTGGCCAGTGACCTGCCCTCCTCCACCCCACCGCCACCACTTGGTCCCTGTCTGAGGCCGGGGGAGGCTCTGATGCTGCCTTCTTTTAATGGCAAGATTCAGTTTGATGTACCACAATACTGTCGGACTGTAGTACAAGTTCTAAGGACTGTCTATTGTTTGTAAAAATAAATCTATGGAAAAAATGTTTAAGAGTCTCCAGTGTCCTGAGTCTTAATAGTAGAACTGACTGCTCCAGATAAATTTACCATACAGTGCCATACTTTTTGTATTTCATATTGACTGAAGTAAATGAAGTCCAAGACACACATTTAGTGACTTGGAAATGTTTATGTATGAGAACCATCCCCTGACTTGTCCAAAGAAAACTGGGTGATTTATGTTCAGTATAATTGTTATTTAAGTTGTCCATTTAGGTGTAATTAATATTATGCGATATGTAATATCCGTTGAATTCAAAGCTAAAGGTTGACACTACAAGCACATCTTGATTATTTTGGTTCAACATGGAGTTGTTGTGGTGTATAGAGTCCAGATATTTGTGGACCCAGCTATACATGCCAAATATATTTTACAAAGTAATTTTTCCATATTGATACTTAAAAGTACATTTTTCCTTTCCTTTCCACTGTTTAATTATTGTGTATAAGATGTGGTCATCACGCCTCACCATAGCTTTGTGTGTTGAGTCATTAATCACAACCGCTCGCTTTTGTAAATACTGATTACTTTCATCCTTTGTCTGAGATGTGTGTTTGGATGTCATTTGACAGTAATCAATATTTTAATTTCCCGAAGTTCAGCATTTGGCATCTAAGATGTCAGAATGTATTTCTTTTGAGGAAACTGGTCCAACAACCGAGTTGGCCCTGTTCAAAACACTCTGGTTTGCTTCACCGTTCTTATCGAGTTCTGAATCAGTCAGGCTGGTACAGGTGGTTCTTTGTGGTCTTCATGTTTGATAGGTTCAGTCTAAAAACCACCTTATCCTTGACTAACACTATTAACCTGGCATGTTTATTCCATATTGACTATGACTTTGACCTTTCACAGTCAGCTAATTTCAACAGTCATGTGATCAATAAAAAGGTGCCATATGACATCATATTAGTTAATTTTTAACAATAGGTGTATATTTGTAACTATAGGGTTCAAATTTTGATATTGACCTGTAACCTTGAATTTTATCCAACTTTTCTGAAACTAAAATGAATATGTACTTGACTGACCATCAATCATTCTGTCAAGTGCACTCTAACAAATGAAATGCTATATTTACTTAAAGGTGCTCAAACACTCCCGTACGATGTGTATTTTCTCCAGCTATGAGTCCATTTTTGGCATTCCTTTATTAGGCCAGTGAATAATGATTATGTTGAGTTATTATGGTTATTTATAAGCTTCATGGAGCAAGGAAATGGTATTACTTGGTTCTGTTTTGTCACACTGGGTTTTTTTAATCACCTGTCCATTTCCTGTGAAGGTTTTTCATTCTCTCTGAATTATTGTCAAGTTCATTGGGTCATTGTGCTCTTCGCTATTCTGTAGATCCATTTCCCCAGAGAGTGTTGGGGGTGTTTCCATATTTTGTCCCATGTCTATCCCAGGTTCTCCCATAGTTCCTGCTCACGTTACTGGTAGGCCCCCGGATGTGTTGTTGCACCACAATGGGTCTAGTGGTCACCCCAATGACTCTCCTGGGGGCTGCATTTGGATGCCAGACTGGCCCACTGGTATTGTCTTGTCCCTGAGGTTGCCGTATAGTCACCCTTCTGGTGTGTTTCCTGCTTTTTGTCACCGGTTTGGGCCTGTGGCTCCGGCCTCCCTTATTTTTGCTATGGGTCCTCCTCCATACAGTCACCTGCCTCATGGGCATTTGTTGTGGGTTCCTGTCGGTTTTCCATGGCCCTGGTATTTTTTTTTAAAGTAGACCTGCATTGAAATAAATGCAGTCACATCTTTGGACCAAAAAATGACGTATTTACACATAAGATCCTTCTGAATGTAGTAAAGTAAATCTGCAAGCCCAGATCTGTCACTCAACGGAGAAATATTTGTTTAAAAATGACAAATTTACAGCTAAAATTTAGTCCTCCGCAAAACTGTCAGCACATCCGGGACGCTGCTGAGACATCAAAGAGAAGACCCTCTCCCAGCATGCATTGTTCGCGCCAACTGTAATTTGTGGATTTACATTAGTTTGCATCTCTTACAAAAGCACCTTTTTATTGTCTTATACGGAAAGATCGACTTTTTTTAAAACTTCATATTGTCTTGCGGTACATTTGGTGAGTACACATTTCTTTTATTTTTGCTTGAAAATTATTTTTGGCGACTTTTTCATATGCCCATTTGATTGAGTGGTGTTGCACTGAAAATCTACTGTCTTTAGCCTCTGGTGTTACTGTTGCGGGGTAGGGTACGGCTGCGGGACCCACAAAGAATCCAAGTCATTAAACAGATCCAAATCTCTCTCAGAGGCCATGGAGCTCCGAGACCGTGCGGCGCTGTGGATTTTTCCCCAAGACGTCTGTCCTTGAGGGCTGCCGGCCAGCCGCTCCGCATCAAGCAGCGAGCGTAGTCTCTGCACTTGTTACCAAGTTGGCCGCACCTCCATTCAGTAGACAGGGAGGTGATGCCGGCTGCACAGCAGACACGGGGGCGGTGTGAGTGGCCCGCTGCAGTGTTTACTGAGCCCGCAGACTCGGTAAACACATCGGAGGCACTGAGAGCAAGGTGTCGGGGAAGAACATTGTCCGCTGTCGATGTCACCGCTGATCTGAGCATGCAGAGCTGTATCTCGCATTCACTGCAGCTTACTTTTGGATGTTGAATGTTGGGAAAGTGTAGTGACACGGACCCACAACAGGGGGCGTAAATGAACGGACAATGAAAGAGTCGAATATGAACACTTTACTGTTGTGAAAGAGCACAACCAAAACACAGAGGATTACAGAATTTATGAAAACAGTCAATCCACAAAGGTGACGTATGGGCAGGCTCGAGGATAGAAGACATCTGTCCTGAGAAGAACCGGAACCACACGATTTCCTCCGCCACCGAACCTGGAGAATACTGGAGCCGCCAAGTCCCAAGTCCCCAGGTGGCCACCGTCTCCGAATGTCGGATCTGGTACTGCTGGCGAGGAGCAAAAACAGTAAGACGTGGGTGCGTGCACACCCAGTAACAACAATGGTGGAGATTCCACCTCCACCTCTAACACACACTCGTGCAGCTCCTGTCTAACCACTTATCTGGTTGGGGTGTGAAGCGAAGCCGTCGCTGATTACACCAAACGCCAATCTCACAGATAAGGCACACCACAGGAAAGCGGCTGCAAAAAGAGTTCAGACTAAGACGCAGTTTAGATTACGGCAGAGAATATTACCTTCACAGGTAGATGATATCTCGGCAACGAGGTGGAGATGACGTCCGGTTTTTATGGAGTGGAACGATGAAGTGTAGATGGATGACAGCTGGCATGAGATAATGAGTGACAGCTGTCACCCCCCGGCTGTGTCCGTGGCGGCAGCGCCCTCTCGTGCCTGAAGCCCGCACTTCAGGCAGGGCGCCCTCTGGTGGTGGGCCAGCAGTACCTCCTCTTCTGGCGGCCCACACAACATTGAAACCAGGATGTGTATAACAGTAACATTACTAACAGATAAAATCAATTTCAATGTGGGATCGGACTGAAGGTGCGAGCGTTCCGTCTTCTCCCTCATGTCACTGCAATGTCCCGGATGTACAAACAGTTTTCACTGAGGGCCAAATTTTAGCTGCAAATTTTTCATTTTTAAACAAAGATTTCGCCGCTGAATTCACAAATTTGGGCTTGCAGATTTACTTTACTGCATTCATAAGGGTCTTATAAATACATATCAGCTATTTCTTTCTGAGATCTGACCACATTTATTTCACTGCAGGTCTACTTTAAATTACTGTTTGTTACAGAGCCCTAGAAGTGTCATTGTACAATGTTTTGCATGTCGAGAGAATGTGCGCTCATTTTACTACATTGTCTGGTTGTTTCACTCCACTGGGCTCTTGCACAATTTACTAAATTGTGCACTTGTTTTACTATAGCATGCATTCATTTGACAAAATTCTGTGTTCATTATGCAAGTACATGATTGAGTAAAATGAGGACCCGATTTATAAAAACGAGGGAACAATTTAGTATAATTACAGCACAATTTAGTGAACATCTTTATAGAACATTGTGTGCACGAACTACTTAAACATCAAAATCAAATCAATTCAATTCAATTCAAATCAAATCAATTTTATTTATATAGCGCCAAATCACAACAAACAGTTGCCCCAAGGCGCTTTATATTGTAAGGCAAAGCCATACCATAATTACAGAAAAACCCCAACGGTCAAAACGAACCCCCTGTGAGCAAGCACTTGGTGACAGTGGGAAGGAAAAACTCCCTTTTAACAGGAAGAAACCTCCAGCAGAACCAGGCTCAGGGAGGGGCAGTCTTCTGCTGGGACTGGTTGGGGCTGAGGGAGAGAACCAGGAAAAAGACATGCTGTGGAGGGGAGCAGAGATCAATCACTAATGATTAAATGCAGAGTGGTGCATACAGAGCAAAAAGAGAAAGAAACACTCAGTGCATCATGGGAACCCCCCAGCAGTCTAAGTCTATAGCAGCATAACTAAGGGATGGTTCAGGGTCACCTGATCCAGCCCTAACTATAAGCTTTAGCAAAAAGGAAAGTTTTAAGCCTAATCTTAAAAAGTAGAGAGGGTGTCTGTCTCCCTGATCTGAATTGGGAGCTGGTTCCACAGGAGAGGAGCCTGAAAGCTGAAGGCTCTGCCTCCCATTCTACTCTTACAAACCCTAGGAACTACAAGTAAGCCTGCAGTCTGAGAGCGAAGCGCTCTATTGGGGTGATATGGTACTATGAGGTCCCTAAGATAAGATGGGACCTGATTATTCAAAACCTTATAAGTAAGAAGAAGAATTTTAAATTCTATTCTAGAATTAACAGGAAGCCAATGAAGAGAGGCCAATATGGGTGAGATATGCTCTCTCCTTCTAGTCCCTGTCAGTACTCTAGCTGCAGCATTTTGAATTAACTGAAGGCTTTTCAGGGAACTTTTAGGACAACCTGATAATAATGAATTACAATAGTCCAGACTAGAGGAAATAAATGCATGAATTAGTTTTTCAGCATCACTCTGAGACAAGACCTTTCTAATTTTAGAGATATTGCACAAATGCAAAAAAGCAGTCTTACATGGCCACAACTTGTAAAACATGCACTCAATATTGTCTTGACACATGTAAACATAAGCACGTTACATTATATTCGAGATATTGAGCTACTAACTGCAGGTGACCTGCTACAAAAAGTAGAAGTCCACTAAAAACCATCACCACCTAATCGTGAAAACTAAAAGGATGTAATTATTTTTTGCTTTATTTTTTCTTTGCCTATTTTTGATTGTAAACCTTTATTACACTTATAAAACACAACAAAAACATATATATATATATTCTGAAAGCATAGGTTGTCCTGAAAAAGAGAGACATAAAACTTGATTGTGGGATGCAGGGAGAGCTGTTAACAGCAATAATAAAACATTTATGCCAGGCGAGTGAACTGTCCAAAAACATACCCTCGGACCCCAGAGGGTTAAACAAACTGCCTACGGTTATCATCACTGACCAATATGAACTGTAATGTGCATAACTGTAATGCCTATAATGTGCTCACATTATATTAATTCAAGGACCCAATTAAAGGAAAACATGATCACAAATTATTACGATCAGAAAAAAAAAAAAAAAAAATCACTTTAAGTGACATCTTCCGGGTTCTGTGGTAAGGTATTGATGCATGATGAATTCATTTAACCACCCAGAAACTGGCATTGCTTCTGAAAGAGCACTTCCACCATATCTATAACCATAAATGTGTTGTTTTGTAACTTTAACCAATCATAAACTATTAGCATGGTGGATTAGTGGTCAACACTGCTGGCTGGTAGTGAGAAGATCCCAGGTTTGTGTTGGCACTGCGATAGACTGGCATCTTGTCTAGCGTGTACTGCACCTCTCAGTGACCCAATGACCACTGGTATGGGCTCCAGCCACACCGTGAGCCTTTCACTGTAATATCCTGGTTTAGAAAATGAATAAATGTTAGGTTTTCAATTATTTCTTTGACATCAAGATGAAATAATGCATCTTTGATTCATATTTTTATCACTTATCAAATCAAATTGCATGCCATGAATAACAAATAATTTATGTATTAATTAATGAATTAAAATTAGACCAAACTTACAATTTATTATTTATATATGTGTACTGCTAATCCATAATCCATGTGTTACTCTGGTATTTGCACCAGACAGCATGTGCACTATGCAAATGTTCACTGTTTGCATCTCTTGCTAGATTTTATTTCCACTGGAGTAAAAAAATAAACAAATGTTTTCAGAACAAAATCTTGGCAGACATTTGATTTCTGGGAGATGACACATGTAGACTTAATATACCTCAAAGTAGACTGCACATCTTTTATCAAGTTCTGGCAATCTATGGCACACAACTTTCTTTTATATATATATATATACAGTTAAAGCTATAGGGCCATTAAAATTTCACTTAAAAAAAAATTGTTACATTTTGATGCATTCCACTGATCCCCATTGGAAACATGGGTTTTAAGTTCCGTGCAACTCTTGAACCTCTGTTTCTGCAAATGATTGCCAAAAAAAATGTACATCAATGACAGAGTGTGATCCTGCATCACTGTGAGCTGTAAAAATGAATCATTCTTGGAGAGTAATGATGAAAAACACATTTTCAGTGACGAAGCCTGTCACAAAGCCACAGGTAACCGCTGTCCTTCTTTTTGTCTGAGTGCCGGTGCACTGCGGCTGAACTGTAACTGATCCTGTTTGGCTGATATTGACCCTTCGTTGGACTGGCACTCAAGTTCACTTCCACACTAAAAGTATTGATCTTATTCTTTTAAGTGTTACCATAAATTCCTTCCCCATTAGTTTAACCTGCATTTTCACCCAACACCTGATTCATCCAGACAGTCCTGAGAACGAACCATCCTCGGTCTGCAGACGGTTCATTCCCACTTCTCTGAGTGTTCTCTCATTTTCGATTAGAACTCCATCAGCTGCTCTTGTTCCGCTGTTACTCTCCGTCCTCTTGTAAAGTGTTACGCTTCCTGGATTCCTGCAGCACAAAGTGCTTCTAAACAAAAGATTGAATTAACTCCTAATTTAGTTTTGAACCTTTATATATATATATATATATATATATATATATATATATATATATATATATATATATATAATAGAAGAAGCTCATGCTGTTTTTTTCCTGTGATACTGTCATGAAATGCATCAAATGTTTGTGATGCGGTCAAGATTAGTTGACTGTTTTTAACCCTAACCACACAGTGTGTCTGTAAAGTATTCACAACACTTCACTTTTTCCACATTTTTTTTTTCTGTTACATCCTTATTCCAAAATGAAGTAAATTTAGCATTTTCCCTCAAAATTTTACTCGCAACACCGCATAGTGAGTGTGCAAACCTCACCTACTGGCATGTTCTCGCTCACAGTTTTGTGCACTTAGGTGGACAAACCCCAAATTGCATGTTCAACATGGTGTTTGTGCACATTTTAATGCACATAAACCTTTTGTAAATCAGGCCCTCTGTCTATTGTTTCATTCCTGTTTTTGTTTCCTTTTCTGTTATATATTTCTTGTAGAATTGGCTGCTTAATGGGCATCATGTTGCACCCTGTGGCTGGTAGCTTGATAGCAGTGTTGGAGGTCTTGAGGTCAGTATTTTTTTGATGCCTTGGCCTGAGAGTCCCAGGACTTGGACTTGGACTTGGACTCAAGTACAACACTGCTTGTTAGCTGGGTAGAATGCAGCCACAAGCACTTAGAATGCAAACAAGTTACATGTAAGTTTTAACCTCAGGTCTTCACAATTTTTGACAGTTTATCCAGCATTCGGTATTTGTCCAAAACTTAAACTTAACTGATGACTGTGAAAGCAGGCGTCAACAGGGGCAGGTAGTATGTCTATGTTACATAGGTGTAACAAAGTTGCTCTTTCAATCGTTGCCATGCATGAAAGCTTACCAGATGCAATCATGTTTGTCCTCATTACACATTCTTTTAATTCGGTGAGATCCAAGATGACAATATTTATTGTTTTTTTAGTTGCTGTCCACACAAGCAGGCTGGGATGGGCAAACTCTCACTCATACACTCATCTACATTTTTGCTGTCCAAGCGCTGTGTTGTTACCACTGCAGGGAGCATATGTGATCAGGCAGTCAGGGATGAATTGGTTCCAAAAGAGCAGTAATCCAATTAAACAAGCTCATAGTAATCTGTGCAGGAGATTTTTATTAAAATCCAGTACATCAGTGCAAGGAGACTCGCCCACCTCCACTTCAGCCCGTTAGCTGATTAATACCCCAGAAGACCCCATAACCAACAGCCAGTCCATTAGCACTGCTGCACTGCAGTCTGCGGGCAGGAAAAGGGAGGAGGTCTGCTGGAAAGGACAGAGATGTGGATAGAGACCCGGATGGACTGTGTGCAACAATAAATCTGCAGACATCCAATACATGCATGTGCTTTAATACTTATAGGTTGATATAAACAACCAGCACTTGAACACTAATTGATAAAAAATTATGTTGGGTATTTTGTTTGTTTTACAGGTCATAGTTCCAAGTGACAAGCAAAGCGACAGTATAGTCTCACTACAGTGTCATTCTGATTGCCTTCTGCAAACCTCTCAACAAATGAACCCTCAAAGACTCTTTCTGTTGCAACATGCTCTAATTATGTTGCATTTCACCTGTCTTTTTTTTTTTTTCGACAACTGTGTGGAACAAATTAATGATAAATGGACTGCATTTATAATGTGCTTTTCCATCTGCAGACGCTCAGAGCACTTTACATCAATGCCTCACATTCACCCCGATGTGAGGGTGCTGCCATACAAGGAACTCACTACACACCTGGAGCAACTAGAGGATTAAAGACCTTGCCCAAGGGCCCTTAGTGATTTTCCAGTCAGGATTGAGGATCCTCTGGTCTCAAGCCCAATGCTGAACCACTAGACCATCACCTCCCCTGAATGAATAAATTAAACTTCATTGTGTAGAAGACCCAGCTCACAACATCAGCTGACCAGTACCGACAGAGCTTCTTTCCATGGACAACTGATGCTTGGAACCAATTACCTGCCAATATTCGATCGTTGCCCCTAGAGGATTTTAAGCCTGATGTTGCTTCAGTTCTCCTGGCATCATAGTCATTGAATTAGACTGCACCGTTTTTAGTCGTTTCGGTTTGTACTTATGTGATTTTAATTAAATTTTTTAGTTTGTACATGTGTGTGTGTTTTTTTTTTTTTTTTTTTAACAAACACAGAGTGATGTTGCCACCTTTTGGTGCTCAGTGTGATGCCCCTGAGCAGTTACTGAGGATAACTGTAGATATAGACATGAGAGTAATCTTCAGTGTCAGCAATCTGAGGTTCATTCCAATGACCAAAAGGTGAGATATCCCCTTGGAAATGACTAGACAAAGCCCTGAAGAAAAAATTTGAGCTACAAAAGGGGATAAAGCATTGATCTATGAGCCCTACAAGAGGCTCAGGACTTTCAAAACTACATATGCACAAATACCACAAGGCTACCTGGGTACTTATATGATGAAGCTTGAATAGAATATCCAATATTAGATGTACGCAACTTTTTGAACTTTTCTATTACTCTACATAAATGGACTGGAGTCAGACTCTTAACCACTTCATGCTACTGGGTCTAGAGATAAACATTGACCCTGTATTGATCTTACTACTTCATCTTCTACTTATTTCTGCAAAACTGACACATCTCATATTGTCATCTACCCCTGGAAATGACAGCACTTGTGTTCTCAACACCAACATGTTTTTTTTTGTTGTTGTTCTTTGTTACCATCAACCTGTAAAAGGACCATGGAGAGTAATCTCTGAAAGAAACCTGGTATCACAACCAGCTACAGATATACAAGGTTGTCAGGACTAGAAAGAGTTTTTATATCATTGATGAACACCCAGGTGTTAAGGATTTTCTGTATGAAAGGTCCAACAGAACCTTTGGTTCACATCAAAGGAATCAATGAAGGCTTTGTGACATTAACCATCTTTAAGATGGTGCTCAAACGTCACATCTGAAAAAGACTGATGACCAAATATGAATAGTGAAAAAAAACATGTTATTTTTACATAACTTGAATTCATGCATCGAGACTTGTGTGCCAATAATCTGAATGAGTGAGTCAGTGAGTGTGACGACATTCATTTAGACACAACAGCTGCAAAACTATGAATGCAGCAACTTGTTATTTACCATGTCACATTTTGGTGTGTCAGTGATGATGTGATTAACTTTTGATCAGTATAATTATTGGGTAACCTGTTCAGATATTGAATGACTGATTTTAAAATAACCTATTAGGAATGATGCCGGTTATGGACCTATAAGCAGCTGCTTGGCCGTCTTAACCTAGATCTGGAAACATTGACAAGTGGATCATGACATCTGGTTATGATAAGTGCAACAAGTTAATATATCAATGCAAACTGTCACATGATACCCAAACTCAGTCAATGGTAAGACTGGTCAATGCCAATCAAACCATTACACTGTCTATAAAACATTAGTCACAATCCCATTCTGTCGGGCGAACTCATGCTTCAAGTTACACCCACTCATGAACAAGACTCTGAGATACTTAACCCTATTCAGGAGTTTAGTGGGCAAAGTATGGAGAAAGCAATTGTCATGGGGTCAAATAGACTCCAAAAGTCCTGAATAGGATTAAACTCCTTCACTTGGGGCAGTAACTCTCCCCAGACCCAGAGGGGACAGTCCACCCTTTTCCAACAAAGGATCATGGTCTCAGATTTGAAGGACTGGCAATGTTATAACCACAGGTGATAATTAGAATTTACACTGGGAGATTGACCTTCTGACTCAGCTTCTTTTATATATTTATGTGTGTGTGTGTGTGTGTATATATATATATATATATATATATATATATATATATATATATATATAATATATATATCTATATATATATACTATATATATATATATTTGAAATGGGACAATCATATAATGAAAATAGTTACATGTAATTATAGCAAGATGCTAATTTCCATACTGTAGTCCCAGTAACAGAAACAGACTAAGACCACACATCATACCAAAATAAATTAATCATGACAGAAAAAAAATTAAAACAGAATACACATTCAAATATTTACAATTCAAAGTAACAATAACTGATAGATAATAATTAGCTGACAGGTAGACAAACCAAAAGAGGGGTGGGTGATGATGGGTGTTGAGGTGCAAAAGTACTGTATTGGTGATAAGTGCTTCAGTGACTGGTTGTAATTGCACATTACAGTACTAGGTTGTATTGCACAATGCCCAATACACTCATTTGCACATACACAAGTGTAAATATTGCACAGAGTGTCATACACAAGTTTATTGTGTAAAGACTACTAAACCATGTAATAAAATAAAATACACAAGGGTATTGTGTACTTTTGGAAACCAGGTAACCCGTGACCTCGGTAGAGGACCCTGTCCTCTCTTCTCATCCCCGCACATCCATTAATGCAAAGAAGGTTACAAGAGTCCAAATTATGATTCAAATTGTCCCGGGAGATAGACCTCTCACACTGGATTTTACACTCAAAAAAATATATAAACGCAACACTTTTGGTTTTGCTCCCATTTTGTATGAGATGAACTCAAAGATCTAAAACTTTTTTCCACATACACAATATCACCATTTCCCTCAAATATTGTTCACAAACCAGTCTAAATCTGTGATAGTGAGCACTTCTCCTTTGCTGAGATAATCCATCCCACCTCACAGGTGTGCCATATCAAGATGCTGATTAGACACCATGATTAGTGCACAGGTGTGCCTTAGACTGCCCACAATAAAAGGCCACTCTGAAAGGTGCAGTTTTATCACACAGCACAATGCCACAGATGTCGCAAGATTTGAAGGAGCGTGCAATTGGCATGCTGACAGCAGGAATGTCAACCAGAGCTGTTGCTCGTGTATTGAATGTTCATTTCTCTACCATAAGCCGTCTCCAAAGGCGTTTCAGAGAATTTGGCAGTACATCCAACCAGCCTCACAACCGCAGACCACGTGTAACCACACCAGCCCAGGACCTCCACATCCAGCATGTTCACCTCCAAGATTGTCTGAGACCAGCCACTCAGACAGCTGCTGGAACAATCGGTTTGCATAACCAAAGAATTTCTGCACAAACTGTCAGAAACCGTCTCAGGGAAGCTCATCTGCATGCTCGTCGTCCTCATCGGGGTCTCGACCTGACTCGAGTTCGTCGTCGTAACCGACTTGAGTGGGTAAACTGCTCACATTCGCTGGCGTTTGGCACGTGGAGAGGTGTTCTCTTCACGGATGAATCCCGGTTCACACTGTCCAGGGCAGATGGCAGACAGCGTGTGTGGCATCGTGTGGGTGAGCGGTTTTCTGATGTCAATGTTGTGGATCGAGTGGCCCATGGTGGCGGTGGGGTTATGGTATGGGCAGGCATCTGTTATGGACGAAGAACACAGGTGCATTTTATTGATGGCATTTTGAATGCACAGAGATACCGTGACGAGATCCTGAGGCCCATTGTTGTGCCATACATCCAAGAACATCACCTCATGTTGCAGCAGGATAATGCACGGCCCCATGTTGCAAGGATCTGTACACAATTCTTGGAAGCTGAAAATGTCCCAGTTCTTGCATGGCCGGCATACTCACCGGACATGTCACCCACTGAGCATGTTTGGGATGCTCTGGACCGGCGTATACGACAGCGTGTACCAGTTCCTGTCAATATCCAGCAACTTCGCACAGCCATTGAAGAGGAGTGGACCAACATTCCACAGGCCACAATTGACAACCTGATCAACTCTATGCGAAGGAGATGTGTTGCACTGCATGAGGCAAATGGTGGTCACACCAGATACTGACTGGTATCCCCCCCCAATAAAACAAAACTGCACCTTTCAGAGTGGCCTTTTATTGTGGGCAGTCTAAGGCACACCTGTGCACTAATCATGGTGTCTAATCAGCATCTTGATATGGCACACCTGTGAGGTGGGATGGATTATCTCAGCAAAGGAGAAGTGCTCACTATCACAGATTTAGACTGGTTTGTGAACAATATTTGAGGGAAATGGTGATATTGTGTATGTGGAAAAAGTTTTAGATCTTTGAGTTCATCTCATACAAAATGGGAGCAAAACCAAAAGTGTTGCGTTTATATTTTTGTTGAGTTTATGACAGAAAATTGATTAAGAAACAGAGTGAGTAAGATATACTGTGTACAGAATTCTGTAGGTCTGTTCTAAAGTCTGTCCCTCAGCGTAACCTCTAGCGGATCAGCAGCAGGAAAGATTACATCAGGAGAGAACAAAACAAAGCTCTCCCTAGACCTCTTATATACCCTTCATATAATTCCCTATTCGATACAAAAAAGCATTGCTAAGCTTGAGCGATTGTCCATATATGGCCTCTTGTCCATCTGTTTCAGGGCGTGGTCCTGCCCATGTGCGCCGTGCAGTCTTCGTTTCTTCATATGCCCATGTCACCGTCTGACTCCTGACCTTTACCTGATAAGGAGCTGTTTAACCTGTTTCTAGCTGATAACACACCACGTCTCATTAGTGAAAGTTACGGTTGACATTCACTTACACTTCTGTAATTCTCAGCAAGCTGCAAATCTCAGTAAGCCCGCGGTTAGCTATCACTTTCACATCACCTTTCAAAAATAGCTACACACCCTTACAAATGAAACCAGACATCACCTGTGCATATGTCTGTTACTCACTTCCCTATCTGCACAGCCACAAGCTTTATAATAAATAAGTAAATGATCACTTCTAAACAATAGAGCACACTCATAATTGTGACAGCAACTATCCTTAGCGCAAAAAAAAGGTAAAGCGTAATAAAATGAGATGTATGCAAAAAGCACAAAATGGTTAATCAATCAATCAATCAATTTTATTTATATAGCGCCAAATCACAACAAACAGTTGCCCCAAGGCGCTTTATATTGTAAGGCAAGGCCATACAATAATTACGTAAAAACCCCAACGGTCAAAACGACCCCCTGTGAGCAAGCACTTGGCGACAGTGGGAAGGATAAACTCCCTTTTAACAGGAAGAAACCTCCAGCAGAACCAGGCTCAGGGAGGGGCAGTCTTCTGCTGGGACTGGTTGGGGCTGAGGGAGAGAACCAGGAAAAAGACATGCTGTGGAGGGGAGCAGAGATCAATCACTAATGATTAAATGCAGAGTGGTGCATACAGAGCAAAAAGAGAAAGAAACACTCAGTGCATCATGGGAACCCCCCAGCAGTCTAAGTCTATAGCAGCATAACTAAGGGATGGTTCAGGGTCACCTGATCCAGCCCTAACTATAAGCTTTAGCAAAAAGGAAAGTTTTAAGCCTAATCTTAAAAGTAGAGAGGGTGTCTGTCTCCCTGATCTGAATTGGGAGCTGGTTCCACAGGAGAGGAGCCTGAAAGCTGAAGGCTCTGCCTCCCATTCTACTCTTACAAACCCTAGGAACTACAAGTAAGCCTGCAGTCTGAGAGCGAAGCGCTCTATTGGGGTGATATGGTACTATGAGGTCCCTAAGATAAGATGGGACCTGATTATTCAAAACCTTATAAGTAGAAGAAGAATTTTAAATTCTATTCTAGAATTAACAGGAAGCCAATGAGAGAGGCCAATATGGGTGAGATATGCTCTCTCCTTCTAGTCCCCGTCAGTACTCTAGCTGCAGCATTTTGAATTAACTGAAGGCTTTTCAGGGAACTTTTAGGACAACCTGATAATAATGAATTACAATAGTCCAGCCTAGAGGAAATAAATGCATGAATTCGTTTTTCAGCATCACTCTGAGACAAGACCTTTCTAATTTTAGAGATATTGCATAAATGCAAAAAAAGCAGTCCTACATATTTGTTTAATATGCGCATTGACATATAACATAACATATATATATAATATATATATATATATATATATATATATATATATATATATTATATATATATATATATATATATATGAGGTCCATTAGAAAAGTGTCCGACCTTTTTATTTTTTGCAAAACCTGATGGATTTGAATCACGTGTGCTTGCATGAGCCAACCTTGAACCTTCGTGCGCATGCGTGAACTTTTTCACACCTGTCGATTGCGTCATTTGCTTGCAAGCAGCCTTTGTGTGAGGATGGGTGGAGTCTCTTGTCGGATTTTCATTTCAAGGAAAATGGTGGAACGACTGGAGCAGCGGCGCATCAAATTTTGCCAGAAACTGGGCGACAGCCAGGTGGAAACCATTCGGATTATTCAGATGGCTTTCGGTGACGATCCTCTGGGCATCACACAGATTAAGGAGCGGTACAAAGACGGCCGCACAACGGTGGAGAGCAAGCAAGCCGCGCTCTGGTCGGCCATCAACATGCTGAAACGACCAGATCATTCCAAATTTAAATGCTGTGGTGATGTGGCACCATCGTGTGACTATCAGAGAAATTGCGAAAGAGGTGGACATCAGCACTTTTTTGGGACATTCCACTGTGACAGAAGATGTGGCCATGAAAAGAGTTGCAGCGAAATTCGTGCTTCGGCACGAAGCTGATAACGGCGGTGCAAAAGCGCCTCCGTATTGAAGCCTCATGGGACATGCTGGACTCCGAATAATGATGCCCACCTCTTCCACAATGTCTTGGATAGTCACACGACTGAAAAGCCACCGAAAGCCGTCTGAATCTTACAAATTGTGGAAGAAGTGGGCATGTCGTAGACTGCTGGGGGGTTCCCATGATGCACTGTTTCTTTCTCTTTTTGCTCTGTATGCACCACTCTGCATTTAATCATTAGTGATCGATCTCTGCTCCCCTCCACAGCATGTCTTTTTCCTGGTTCTCTCCCTCAGCCCCAACCAGTCCCAGCAGAAGACTGCCCCTCCCTGAGCCTGGTTCTGCTGGAGGTTTCTTCCTGTTAAAAGGGAGTTTTTCCTTCCCACTGTAGCCAAGTGCTTGCTCACAGGGGGTCGTTTTGACCGTTGGGGTTTTACATAATTATTGTATGGCCTTGCCTTACAATATAAAGCGCCTTGGGGCAACTGTTTGTTGTGATTTGGCGCTATATAAAAAAATTGATTGATTGATTGATGTCACAACATGTTCTGTGAGGCTTCAACACGGAGGTGTTTTTGCTCCAATGTTATCAGCTTCGTGTCGAAGCACAAATTTCATCACCACTCTTTTCATGGCCAAATCTTCTGTCATAGTGGAATGTACCGAAAAAGTGCTGATGTCCACCTCTTCCACAATTTCTCTGATAGTCACACGACGGTCCCGCATCACCACAGCATTAACTTTGGAAATTATCTGGTCGTTTCAGCATGTTGATTGCCGCCCGGAGCGTGGCTCGCTCTGGCTCGCTCTCCACCGTTGTGCGGCCGTCTTTAAACCGGTTGTACCACTCCTTAATCTGTGTGACGCCCATGGGATCCTCACCGAAAGCCATCTGAATAATCCAAACGGTTTCCACCTGGCTGTCGCCGGTTTCTGGCAAAATTTGATGCAGTCGTGCTGCTCCAGTCGTTCCGCCATTTCCTTGTAATTAAAATCTGACGAGAGACTCCACCCATCCTCACACAAAGGCTGCTTGCAAGCAAATGACACAATCAACAGGCATGAAAAAATTCATGCATGCGCATAAAGGTTCAAGGTTTGCTCATGCAAGCACACGTGATTAAAATCCATCAGGTTTTTGCAAAAAATAAGAAGGTCGGATACTTTTCTAACAGACCTCATATATATATATATATATATATATATATATATATATATATATATATATATATAAAATATTCCTTCAATATCTGGGAAAGAACACAAAATGGTAAATTGCAGCAGTGACTACATTCGGATATATATTCCTTCAATACATATAACTGAAAAAGAAGTTTGAATGGTGCCTCCACAGTTGAATTGTGTTTTATGCTACAGATGGCTGCATGTCTGATTTACCAGTAACCAAGCTTTCAATTGTCCTTTGAAAGTACTGAAAGTGGTGCTCTCCCTGATTGTGACTGGGAGGTTGTTCCAAGCTTGCCCACCTTTAATGGATAATGCATTCTGACCAAAGGTGGTCCTTCTATGAGTAATCTCACAGCTTCTTCTTCACTATGTTCAGTTAATGGAATGACTGTATTCTTGCTGATGGTGCTGCAGTCCACCTGTTATTCTACCACTCCATTTTTCCCTCAAACATGATACTTAAACTTATTCACTTGGGGAGGAAGTGACACCCCAAACAGATGGAGAAATACACAAGTATCCATCAGGATATCGTGGCCTGTGGTCCTGAGAGCTGTGTTATTGAGGATTTTTGCCATTGATAAGGTCACTCACAATTGGTCCCAGGTGAAGGGACAAACTAAATGTCAATCAGGAACCCCTGTGGATTGGCAAAGGTGTAATTTTGTCACTTCAGGAAACTGGGGCCCCCTTCAAGAAATGGAAGAGGTGGAAAGGTTAAGGTGCCTTGACACGTGTCGAATTTGATCCCCACACTGGCACGCAATCTGGCATGCCAGTGAGTAAACTCACTATAACTGTGCACAGCTGTGTGCCAGTGCGCAAAGAAAATTATGAAATGTTCAAACTTCATTAACTAGTCGAGAACATTGGGCAACCTATTTGAAAACACACAGCACACCTGAACTATTATGACAAGATGTTACATCTGTAATAAACATAATTTTGCAGATACATTATCTAACTCATAAGAAGGATATATATATATATATATATATATATATATATATATATATATATATATATATATATATATATATATATACTTTTAGTATTCTCCACTGCATGACATGCATGAGACAACCTGCAGCTGTAGATTTTTTTTTTTTTTTTTTTGCCATTCTGGGAGCAATGAATTCATCAGCCAAGTCCTGAGAGCAAATGCGTCATCGGCTATGAAATGATTATTTTATATAGCATAGTATCAAGCAGTACAAAGTACAGCATCCAGTAGGACAAAGCGGGTTGCATTGGCACGATGAATTGTGCAGCAGTGCAGGTATCACGTTTGTGCAAGTGTCAAAGTGCCTTTAACGGTGAGTGCATGATGTCCAGTCCTCTCTCTGTGGGGTCTGCTTGGGCTCAGGCTCAAACATTACAAAGAATACTGGCCATCCACCCAGAAGGTTGGGCACAAGGGTCAGGTGAGAAGCAAGTTGAGTAGGGACTTGAGGTGACGGTCTTGGTATTGCTAATTCCTGGATATTTTTTTTGCAAACTGGTGATTCCTAGATATTTTTGAAAAACTGCATTCAAAAGAGATCAGAAGAGGGATTGAGAAAAAGAACAAAGCACACATCTGCTCATATGGATCTAGTAAAGTTGTCCAACATTTGAAGGGTGACCTGAGATGAACTGTTCTTTCACATCTACCCTGTTCAGTCTGTTTCAATAAGACTGTGATCTATGAGGTCTATTAGAAAAGTATCCGACCTTATTATTTTTTCAAAAACCATACGGATTTGAATCACGTGTGATTGCATCAGCCAAGCTTGAACCTTCGTGCGCATGCGTGAGTTTTTTCACGCCTGTCGGTTGTGTCATTCGCCTGTGAGCAGGCTTTGAGTGAGGAGTGGTCCACCCCTCTCATCGTTTTTTTCATTGTTTAGGAATGGCTCAGAGACTGCCGCTTTGCTTGATCAAAATTTTTTCAGAAACTGTGAGGGACATCAAAGTGGACACCATTCGAGAAATTCAGATGGTTTTTGGTGAAAATTTTATGGGCTTCAAAGAGATTACGGAGTGTTCCATGACAAAATCTCTTGTTAAAAGTGAAATCTGCCAGAAATTGGTTGATGTCCAGCTCTTGTGATAACCAGAGAAATTGCACACGATGGTCACGGATCCAGACAGCCATCCATTTAGAAATGAAATGGTCGCTCAGCCTGTCGATGACGGCTTCGGAGTGCGGCGCACCACCAGTCGCTCTGGGCCATCCTTAAAGTGACAGTAACACTCCGTAATCTCTTTGAAGCCCATGAAATTTTCACCAAAAACCATCTGAATTTCTCGAATGGTGTTCACTTTGATGTCCCTCACAGTTTCTGAAAAAATTTTGATCAAGCAAAGCGGCAGTCTCTGAGCCATTCCTAAACAATGAAAAAAACGACAAGAGGGGTGGACCACTCCTCACTCAAAGCCTGCTCACAGGCGAAGGACACAACCGACAGGCGTGAAAAAACTCACGCATGCGCACGGAGGTTCAAGCTTGGCTGATGCAATCACACGTGATTCAAATCCATATGGTTTTTGAAAAAAATAATAAGGTCAGATACTTTTCTAATAGACCTCGTATTTATACCAATTTTGGGGTTTGTTTGGCTTGTGGGAACATGCATTCAAACTCTTACGGGGACCAAACATGTGAAACATGGTCTGCCTAAAAAAGTGGGTCTCAGTCCAGTTCCCAGTCAGTAATTTGAACCAACGAGCTAAATATTTGAAAAATGCATGCATGTTGAAAAATTTGCCATTAAATGACAGTGTATCATGTGACGTGGATAAATTTTGAGTATGTAGAGTTGTGCATCAGTGAAATTTGTTCAGACGACCATATCACTGTACATCTTATGAAAATAAATAAAAACCTATCCAGATATATATAAAGTCTTGTGCAAGCAGGTTCTCACCAGTCTGTAGTCGTGCTTTACTCAATTTATCACAGTGTCTAGATCTGTTCTGCCTTGTGCGCAACTCTTGTACTGCAAACTCTCAAACTAATGTCATTGTCATGTGACTATTTCTGATGACATCATCAGGTAAGACACTGAAGTGATGAAGAAAGACAATGTGTAAACTCGCATTTAACCAAGATTAATTGAAAAAGGGGTGGGTGGATGCTGGGCTGGGGGGCTACGGATGGAGTAACCGAACCGATGCTGGCAAAAACTCTGAGACTTGCATCTGCCTGAAATAGACCCCATGCTCATATGTGACGATTATTTACATGCTTTCAATCGCTTAGAATTATTGTAGTGAAAGTGAACAAGATCCGAGAAAATGTGTGCCATTGTTAGATTTAGTTCTGTCCTGTCTGACAACAAACAAATGTGTGAATACGCACCAAAAGCAGCACAATCCAATTTTTTTGTTAGCAGTAGCAACATGTGGATGATTATATACCACATAACCCGTGTCCAAAATGTCTATTTTTTAGAAACTATGTTGTGAAAATGATGGTACCTTTGAAACACTTGTCCTTATGTCCTTACCACCCAGCCAACAGACCCCCCCCCCCCCCCCCGCCATCCCATTCCCCGTGCTGCTGTGCTCCATATCCACCTCATTAGGTTCATTAATCCGGTCTTGTACCTCTGCTGCTCTCGAATGGACCTTTTTCATTATCTGCCTGATTTACTGCTGGGTGTTGCTGCGTCGAATAGCCACCTGAATGTTCTCAGAGGTCACGGCAGTAGTTGAGTCCTAATTCAAAGCATTGCTCTGTTTTGTGTGTGTAAGGTCTCTACAGCTGAAGAGCGACATTGGATAATGAGATGTTAGTTGGACTCGTGCTGCATGAGTCACAGGTCATCAGTCCTCAACAATGTGATCGAGGAATTAAATGTCAATGAGGATATAATCTATTTGACTTTTACACAGGTATTGTCAGATGACTTCTGATAGAGTGTAATAAAGCCTTATGGGTACTCAGCGGCAACCGGACAGTCTGAATTTCCAGTCATTGATTGGGCAAAATCAAATTTCAATTTCAATTTATTTAGTTTTATATAGCACCAAATCACAACAAAGCTGCCTCAAGGTGCTTCACACAATAAAATCTAACCTTACCTGTTGTGTGGCTGGGGGGGCCTGGCTGCCTTTTGTTTCTGTTTTCTGTCCTGTCTTTTGTTTTTCCTTCCAGGTGGCTTGCATTTGGGACTGAGTGGCTGTGTAGCTGAGTTTATCAGGACCTCACCCTGATCACCTGAGGCTGATCACCTGCGGCTCGTCAGGACTCACAGCTGTGGTGCATCTACAATGGATTGGAACATGGTGGCATTTAAGACTGGAGTGCACAGTGTGTATTTGCCATAGACTCGACCTTGTGACCAGACGGGTGAGATCGTCGTCTCGGGAGCCATCTCATCATCAGTGGATGCAGAGAACGTCCAGGGTTTGATGCACGGTCTGTGAAAGAGGAGGGGGTGAGGTCTCACGCTCGTCAGCACACTTCCTGAGGTACGTTAGATTTTGTGACTAACGTTTATACAGTCAGTAAATGTGGTGTCCCTCACACCTTATTATATTGAGCTGTACGTTAGTCATGTATCGGCTTCCACTGCAGTGGAGTTTTGTGAACTGGATGTTCCATGCCTGCAGGTTGGGAAGCTGATTAGTAATTAAGCCAGGAAGTGTTTGCTGTTTATGTACACCTTTGAGTGGTCTCTCTGTGTGTAGAGTGTGGACTCACATAATGGTTCCTTCTTTCACAGACTCGGTTTGTTGCGGCCACCTGGGGGGTATCGGCGGGTCCTTGGGTCCGAACGGCTTCTGGCTCCGGACCGTTAGCGCTGCTGGGAGCGCACCGTATCACCACCATGCCAGACCGCACATTCTTTTGTTGTTTTGTATCACTTCACTGTTATGTATTAAATTCAGTTAGCCTTTGTACCGTGCTCTGCTTATTTCATACTGGGTCCTTCAAACGCTGGTTGGTTCTCCGAGCTGCGTCCGACACATAACACTTACCAACCCCAAGAGCAAGAACACAGGCGACAGTGTTAATGAAAAACTCCTTCTGATGATATTAAAGAAGAAACTTCAATACCATCAGAGGGAGTTTTGACATACCAAAAAATGTCACCAAAAGCACAATTTCCTGTTTGATAATTGAGCAAAGGTTTCTCAACCCCAAATTCCATATTTTATGCTATTCCCCAAATGATGATAATTGCATTGATTCAAATTATTTCATCTGTATCAGTAATTTTATGCTATGTATTATTGCTTTTTTAAAATTCTGACTTCCCACTTATGAGGTTTATCCAGGGGTTAAACTACCATTTGGCAGGTGAGGGATCCCTAAAATTCAGTGTAGCAGTGCAGCAGGGAAAATGACACCTCAGAATATCTGAGTCTGATGTGTGATCAGCTGACCTACAATAGATAAAGAAAAATCTACAGCAGTTAAACAAATTGGCAGTTGATTTGAAGGTAAAAGATGTTGTTATGCCATATTCCGAACTTCGACTAGACAATCTGGTTCACTCACTCATCTTGAGGTCTGGCTTCAGCTTTTAGGTGCTTCAGCAAAATTGAGGTTTCATTTGGTTTAAAATGTCAAAATGGCATGCAAATGAGTTATATTACTTCAAACCTAGAGAATGCTGTCCGACTCTATTCTTGCTAATGAGTCAGGGTAGAGCTGTTTCTGCTATAGCAGAAGTTGTTCTTGTTGGTTTTGTGCTTGGAATTCAAAGGCAGTTGTGGAAATAGTTATTGAACATGCTGAAAAGCTGGTGCGGACAGATTTGGTCTACTTTAAAAGCTGGATATATCAAATGTAGCATTAGCATGCAAATTGGAAGTACAAGAATAAATCCTATTCATGCTCAGAGGCCCACAGGGCCGGTGCTATTCCTAGGATATTGTAGCGTGAAGCAGATGCGTGTCCATAACTCCCCCTGGATGGGACGCCACTCCGTGATTGCAGATTACTTTCACAGCCAAAGCTGGTACCCATTAAAGCTGGGTGGACTGGGACAATGCAGACTAATGATGTGTCCAAGGACGCAGTTAGCCTGGAGCACACACCTGGAATTGAATCCTGTTGGCGGTCCAATTCCTATGCCAGAGAGCTACGCACTGTGCAGTATGCAAATTGTCATGTTAAACTTAATGTTATCCTACACTGGAACAAAAATTGCTGTTGATATCCTGTGTGTGGATGATTGTCCCTGGATAATACATTTTTGGAGTAGACTGGTCAATGCTCAAGGTCAACATTGCCATAAATATAATTCAGACATGTATTTTCCAGGATATCTCTGTAACCAAAAGAAGCAGAGAGACAATATAAAGCTTATATTGTTGTGTAATAAAATGGCATAAGTGACCTTTTTATGTCACAAAATTGTCCTAAAAACATGTACATTTTTCAGATATTTTGACAACCAAAGGTGGTGTGATCCCAAGCTTGTATTGATCTTCTACTCATGTGTAATTATTTAGCATAAATGACATCATGATGAGATCATGAAACAAGAAGTTAAGTAAATATTTTAATCGCAGTTTCTACGAAGAAAAATCTGATGGACAATATGGTTTCTGAGAAACCGATGGATACCTGCGAAATTATTCTATTGTGAAATAGAAAAAGAAAAAGAAATCCTTGATCTGCCCCAGAAGATAATGGGGCATGGGCCTACTTGGTCCATACACCTGCCTTCCACCAAGTTTCAAGGAAATCAATTCAGTAGTGCTTGGTAATCTGGGTAGTCCAGGTATCTCAGTGTATAAGGAGCTGGCCTTATATAGATCAGGGTTTGAATCATGCTCATGCCACCTGTTTGTGTCCTTGGACAAGATACTTAATCTACACTGTCTCAGTCCACCCAGCTGTAAAAATAGGTACTGGTCTTGCCTGGCAGCTTAAATGTGAGGCATTGCTTGTAAAGAGCTTTGAGCATCTGCTGGATGGAAAGCACTCTGGAAATGTTGTCCTTATTCTTCACCTTCCCCAACACACAGCAAAGTGTAATACCCCTATAGTTGTTGGGTGTAGGTTGGGGGGACAAAGTGCTTTGATTCCACAGTAAACAGGCTGAGGGTCACTAGGCCACAGTCGGTGAGCTACATGGTCACAGATTTGTCGGACAAACACTTTCTTGTCCACTTTCAAGGCCATCAAATCCAGCTTTATCAGCCTCTTTGGGATGACATTGAGAGTGCCCTCAGATATCAGACACTTCCTCTTATGGACACTGATGACTCTAATACTGTTGCTAAGTTGCTGATGATTCAATAACTTTCAGGGTGTGATTGCTGAAGAACTCCTACACTCCAGTCGAATTGCCACTTGTGTACATGTCCACTTCTTCCAGCCACATTCCACACAATCTAATCTTGAAGTCTGACCAGGTTTAATTTTGGACACTGTCGACGGTAGCCTGCAAGACGTCAAGAGAATCCTCGAAGAAGCCACAAGTATGTGGTTAGAATTAACAAACTGGCCCGACGGTTCTGCAGAATTGTCAATGTTCTTGGCAGCACCACCTGTATTAGAATATGCTAAGTATAGAATAGGCTAAGTATCATGAAAAGATGTCACAGTTCTCTGAAAACATCTCCTGGATATATGCAACTAATAGTGAGAGATTAACAGTAATTTTTTTTTCTCACAGCTATCACTTTCCCTGTATCTTTTAGCGACCTCGTACTCTGCTGCGTACTGTGATGCCCCTCTGACAGAATTTGCTACCTGCCACCACTTGACAGTATACAGGAGATTTAAAGTAAAATCTGTCTCTATCAGGCAGACTGAGCACTCCATTATTGGTTTATGAGGTTAATCAAGAAAATGTGGTATGGACCACTCTCATCCAACGTAATATTTCTGTCAAATAAAAGCTTTATATTGATGAGATAACAGCATGTCTAAGTGGGGAGGTTTTATTGTGTGATTTGATTACATCAGATATCCTTCGTCTGTGTTTTTAATTTGTAGACTTTGTTTCACGGCTCAGGCTCACTTCATTCCACTGCTCCTTTGTTCTTTCATGTCTCCCACACACAGTCAGTGACCTCCTTCACCAACATGTCCATTAACTCCAGCATACGGTTTTATTACATCAGGCTTAATTGTGTTCTGTGCAGCACAGGCCGCTCTGATAGAAACAGTGGCATAAGGATGGCTGGAGGAAACGCCAAATGGGGACGTGGGGCAGAGGGGATGTCAAAGCTTTTATTCACTTGCTTTTAAAAGGCTTTCTATTCCACACGGCTGCATGCCCTCCGTCTGCAGGGCTGATTGCATGTCTGCTCTGAGAATCTAATCATACAGCCTCTGCGTTGCCTCATATATCATATTGAAAAGGGCTTTCTACATTAAATGTACAACACTCTGTCCACAGCGTATAGTGCGTCCTCTAATGGCATATTTATGCTTAACGTTAACCTTCTAGCAACAGAGCGCATCGTAAGCTACACACACACATACATATATGCTATTTCTACGTACCTCATTTTCTTATTTTATTATATTGTTACAAGTATTATTATTATTGCTTATCCTTGCACACACTGTTTGATGGACATTTTCCTCTACTCACACAAATCTTGTGTGTTTTTTAAGAGCTGATGTAACATGCGAATTTCTCCACTGTGAGGTCAATAAAGTCTTATCTTATCTTATCTTATTTACTTGTGATATGTTTAATCAGGAAAAAAAAACACCCTACCATTAATTTCTCAGTCTGCTTGTCCTGCAACTTGTTATATTTTATTCAAAGGAATTGTCCGATTGATACGGAAGCATATTGCATTCACTGAATAAAAAAAAAAAAAAACACTGATCTCGTATTTACGAGAAAAGATCTCATAATTACAAGATTACAAGAAAAGATCAGTGGCTAAATTGTTTATATTGTTTATATGATATGCACACACTTAAGGCTATGAAATTGATATGTTCTTTGGCAAATTGTAACCTCTTCTGCACATGTCTTTTATTTAACAGAGGGACTTTGCGGGGGATTCTTGCAAATAAATGAGCTTCACACAGGCATCTTCTAACTGTCACAGCACTTACAGGTAACTCCAGACTGTCTTTGATCATCCTGGAGCTGATCAATGGGTGAGCCTTTGCCATTCTGGTTATTCTTCTATCCATTTTCTTCCACGTGTCTCTGTTTTTTTTGTCCATTTTAAAGCATTGGAGATCATTGTAGATGAACAGCCTATAATTGTTTGCACCTGTGTATACGTTTTCCCCTCTCCAATCAACTTTTTAATCAAACTACGCTGTTCTTCTGAACAATGTCTTGAACGTCCCATTTTCCTCAGGCTTTCAAAGAGAAAAGCATGTTCAACAGGTGCTGGCTTCATCCTTACATAGGTAACACCTGATTCACACCTGTTTGTTCCACAAAACTGACGAACTTACTGACTGAATGTCACACTACTATTATTGTGAACACCCCCTTTTCTACTTTTTTTTACTAATAGCCCAATTTCATAGCCTTAAGAGTGTGCATATCATGAATGCTTGGTCTTGTTGGATTTGTGAGAATCTACTGAATCTACTGGTACCTTGTTTCCCATGTAACAATAAGAAATATACTCAAAACCTGGATTAATCTTTTTAGTCACATAGCACTACTATTATTCTGAACACTACTGTGTATATATATATATATATATATATATATATATATATATATGCCTATCTCAGCTTTCAGTGGCTTACCAGTCAAGTGAGTATAAGAGAAATTGTGGAGAGCTGGGCATGTCCCAACTTGTCCTCTGACACTCCAAAATGGAGGTGATCTTTGTCTCGCTCCATCAGCGGCTCTGTTGTGACGCGCAAAGCCTCCGCGCAGCTTTGCATGACAAAATCTCTTGTTAAAAGTGAAATCTGCTGGAAAATGGCTGATGTCCAGCTCTTGTGATAACCAGAGAAATTGCACACGATGGCCCTGGATCGACACAGCCATCCGTTTAGAAATGATCTGGTGGTTTCTGCCTGTTGATCATAGCTTGGAGCGCGGCGCGCCGTGTGCCATTGTGGGCCATCCTTAAAGCGGTAGTAACACTCCTTAATCTCTGTGAAGCCCATAAAACTTTCACTGAAAGCCATGTGAATTTTCCAAATGGTTCCCGCTGCCTGTCTTTAACAGTTTCTAAAAAAATTTTGATGGAAAAAAAAGCCCAAATCATTCCGCCATTTCCTCGCAATGAAAAAACGACGAGAGGGGTGGACCAGTGCTCACTCAAAGCCTGCCCACAGGCAAATGATGCAACCGACAGGCGTGAAAAAACTCACGCATGTGCATGAAGGTTCAAGCTTGGCTGACATAAAAACATATGAATCAAATCTGTATATTTTTTGCATAAAATAAAAAGGTCGGATACTTTTCTCACAGACCTTGTATATATACTTCTGTACTTCCAGTCCCTCAGTAAAGTGGTTAGCTGATGACAACACACTCTAATCAAACACAAAGTGTGGATTTTCTCCTAAGGTGTTCCTGGATGAATGTCCATGGAGGAGCACGGGGCGTCACACCAAAATAAGACATGTCTCTCTGCCCTCCAGACTTCCAGCTTTCATTCACACAGCCCCACCGACCACCGAGCAACAAAGAGGGGCTCACTCCCAAGCGGGTGCATGCCATTCTGGTTCCCCCGCCTCACTGGAGGAGTTTCATTCAAGTAAAATATTTTTAGAAATTTTTATTTTTTGTATTTGAAATGGCATAACCAAATTAAAATATGTGAAATTCCACGTGTTCCAGTACTTATGGAGGGCACTACATGCACCGCTGGGCCTCAGAGCCTGTGTGAGACCTGCTTCTTATATTATGGTAACACTGAACCATACAGAATAAATTTACATGATTTTGTGTCAAAATAAATCGTGGATGTTGTGCTCTCTGAGTGACTTAAAAGCAAAACACGCTTTACCATGAGGTCTAATTTTGCTCCAAATGCTTAAGATTCAAATAACCTGACTTTCAGAAAGTTCCACAAGTTCCTATTTCGCAAGAAAACTGTCTGAGTTCACTCCATGTGAAATCAATTTGGACAGCTGCAAAATAGCAGCTTGGAGGGCAGGGCCTCTGTACAGACCTCACAGTTGGGTAGGAGCGGCTTTGGCCCACTCACGGATAAACTTCCTGATGTTTTAGAGCCCGTCTGCGGGTGACACCTGACATGATGTGGTTGAGAGTTAAAACATTGTTCACATGACATCGTTGGCGGCGTCAGGGGTCACCTCTCCGTCCCACTGCTGTTTCAAATGTCACCACACAGCAGAGGTTCGGGTCCCTTCTGCTAACATCGTTCCAACACGTTTCATGAGGCGATAAGACTTTATTCATGTGCTCTCATCTGTGTGTTGGCATTTTTAATGTGGGAGACGTGCACATGTGTGTGCACCAGCATTGCTTTGGAATGACTTTGCCTTTTGAAAACTATTTTGGGTGACTTTGTGAAAAACGAAGAAACATTTTCCTTGCATTATAAATGAGGATGTTTAACACCTGAGCTATGGTGAGGTCAGCTCTCAAGAGTACAAGAATACCCCAACAGGAACTGCAGTATCTTTGTTCTTTCTGTTGGGCTGCTACAGTAAATTCTTTTGCGTGATCACACACTGTTCCCTGATCGGCAGTAAAACAGGAATCTACCTCCTGGCCAGTTGAAAGACTTGTGGTTATCCAGCAGCTTTCATTGCACCTAACGCTCATCCAAAGCTGCAAATGTTTTGATCCAGATCTTAACTTTACGATTTGGAAACTATTTAACTGAAACTGCATCCAGTGGGATCAAAGTTTGTACCATTAGATGAAACTCTCCAGCAATTTGCCATGCATTGTTTTGTTTTAAAAGAAGGCATTAATTAAGCTGTAATGATGGAGCATCTTATGTTCACGTGTCTTTTTGAATGCTTTGGTTCTTGTAACCACAGTTGGATGTTTGAGCAGCAAATTTTGTTGAATGTCATGTAGAATTTTCTTTTTTATTGTAATGAACTCAGTGGTGGGCAGAGCAAACATAAAATTTAGCTGTGATAACTGCTAAGTTCCTAAGTGAAAAGCTAACTCGCTAAACCACTAAAACATTTAGGTTGAGGCTACTGATAACCGCTAACTTTTATTATATGACTTTAGCTTGAAAAACAGACCTAAACTATGATTTTAATATCTTAACATATTTGTTAATATGCATAAACCTGAAAATGTTTAGCATGCCACGATCAGAGAATGATCATGATGTACAAAAATATATCATTAAATCAATGTTATGAAGATTTTACCTTTTTTCTGTTTTGTCTTGCACTTTAAAATACCACGTTCGTTCTCCCACTCATTGACAGATCCCTTGCTTTTGACTTTGATCTTCTCATTTGGATCAATAAATTCACTTTTTCTCACTTAATCAATGTGCAGGTGCCTGCATTTCGGGGTCCAATTTATTGCTTTGCACAACACAAATAAAATTAAATACCCATTTGTATTCAGTATTAACCCTCTGGGGTCCAAGGGCATTGTTTGGACAGTTCACTCGCCTGGCATAAATGTTTTATTATTGCTGTTAACAGCTCTCCCTGCATCCCACAATCAAGTTTTATGTCTCATTTTTCAGGACAACCTGTACTTTCATAATATATATGCTTTTGCTGTGTTTTATAAGTGTAATAATGGTTTACAATAAAAATAAGTAAGGAAAAAGTAAAGCGGAAAAATAATTTTCCAGACACATTTATTCAAAACACACAGCAAACTATGATAAACAACTGTTTTGATACTTTAAAAAGGTAATTTGAGGTCTTGGGTGAAAAACTGTACAACAAAAAGGTTCAAACAATAAACACAAATGCACATTTTGAACAATATATACAAAATGGTCTATGTGTTTTTTGTTTGTTTTTTTTTTTTTGTTTTTTTTTTTTTGTCTTCATGGTAAAAGCACCAGAGTTATCCAGTAACATTCACATGCAAACTAGTGGAGCATTCCTGATAGTTACACACTCTTTGTTTGAGCACGTGAGATTGTCATTAGAGGCTCTCCATCTGCTCCATTTGCTTTCACTGATCACTGTGTGTAATGGCACAGGGTGCATTTGGAGCCCAATAGTAAGTACTCATTGGAACACCCAGGGAGCTATTCAAACGGGCCAACTAGTAACATATCACTCCTGAAAACGATCTTTGGCTTTCACGTGAGGTGAATCTGCCCTACGGTTGGATTTTGGAAAACCATGTGACGGTGAACCAATTCCGATTGGACACTCACATTGTGCATGTCATTAATCATTAATGTAATTAGTATTCCATTAACTTTAACTAGTAATGACTTCATGACTTTCTTTGCTAACAAAATTTTGACTATTAGAGAAAAAATTACTCATAACCATCCCAAAGATGTATCGTTATCTTTGGCTGCTTTCAGTGATGCCGGTATTTGGTTAGACTCTTTCTCTCCGATTGTTCTGTCTGAGTTATTTTCATTAGTTACTTCATCCAAACCATCAACATGTTTATTAGACCCCATTCCTGCCAGGCTGCTCAAGGAAGTCCTACCATTATTTAATGCTTCAATCTTAAATATGATCAATCTATCTTTGTTAGTTGGTTATGTACCACAGGCCTTTAAGGTGGCAGTAATTAAACCATTACTTAAAAAGCCATCACTTGACCCAGCTATCTTAGCTAAATATAGGCCAATCTCCAACCTTCCTTTTCTCTCAAAGATTCTTGAGAGGGTAGTTGTAAAACAGCTAACTGATCACCTGCAGAGGAATGGTCTATTTGAAGAGTTTCAGTCAGGTTTTAGAATTCATCATAGTACAGAAACAGCATTAGTGAAGGTTACAAATGATCTTCTTATGGCTTCGGACAGTGGACTTATCTCTGTGCTTGTTCTGTTGGACCTCAGTGCTGCTTTTGATACTGTTGACCATAAAATTTTATTACAGAGATTAGAGCATGTCATAGGTATTAAAGGCATTGCGCTGCGGTGGTTTGAATCATATTTGTCTAATAGATTACAGTTTGTTCATGTAAATGGGGAATCTTCTTCACAGACTAAAGTTAATTATGGAGTTCCACAAGGTTCTGTGCTAGGACCAATTTTATTCACTTTATACATGCTTCCCTTGGGCAGTATTATTAGACGGTATTGCTTAAATTTTCATTGTTACGCAGATGATACCCAGCTTTATCTATCCATGAAGCCAGAGGATACACACCAATTAGCTAAACTGCAGGATTGTCTTACAGACATAAAGACATGGATGACCTCTAATTTCCTGCTTTTAAACTCAGATAAAACTGAAGTTATTGTACTTGGCCCCACAAATCTTAGAAGCATGGTGTCTAACCAGATCGTTACTCTGGATGGCATTTCCCTGATCTCTAGTAATACTGTGAGAAATCTTGGAGTTATTTTTGATCAGGATATGTCATTCAAAGCGCATATTAAACAAATATGTAGGACTGCCTTTTTGCATTTACGCAATATCTCTAAAATCAGAAAGGTCTTGTCTCAGAGTGATGCTGAAAAACTAATTCATGCATTTATTTCCTCTAGGCTGGACTATTGTAATTCATTATTATCAGGTTGTCCTAAAAGTTCCCTAAAAAGCCTTCAGTTGGTTCAGAATGCTGCAGCTAGAGTACTGACGGGGACTAGCAGGAGAGAGCATATCTCACCCGTGTTGGCCTCCCTTCATTGGCTTCCTGTTAATGCTAGAATAGAATTTAAAATTCTTCTTCTTACTTATAAGGTTTTGAATAATCAGGTCCCATCTTATCTTAGGGACCTCGTAGTACCATATTACCCCATTAGAGCACTTTGCTCTCAGACTGCGGGCTTACTTGTAGTTCCTAGGGTTTGTAAGAGTAGAATGGGAGGCAGAGCCTTCAGCTTTCAGGCTCCTCTCCTGTGGAACCAGCTCCCAATTCAGATCAGGGAGACAGATACCCTCTCTACTTTTAAGATTAGGCTTAAAACTTTCCTTTTCGCTAAGGCTTATAGTTAGGGCTGGATCGGGTGACCCTGGACCATCCCTTGGTTATGTTGCTTTAGACGTAGACTGTGGGGGGGTTCCCATGATGCACTGTTTCTTTCTCTTTTTGCTCCGTATGCATCACTCTGCATTTAATCATTAGTGATCGATCTCTTTTTCCTGGTTCTTTCCCTCAGCCCCAACCAGTCTCAGCAGAAGACTGCCCCTCCCTGAGCCTGGTTCTGCTGGAGGTTTCTTCCTGTTAAAAGGGAGTTTTTCCTTCCCACTGTGGCCAAGTGCTTGCTCATAGGGGGTCGTTTTGACCGTTGGGGTTTTTCATAATTATTGTATGGCCTTGCCTTGCAATGTGGAGCGCCTTGGGGCAACTGTTTGTTGTGATTTGGTGCTATATAAGAAAAAAGTTGATTGATTGATTGATTGATCACACAGCTTCTATGATGAGTACAAAGATGGCTGATGGCTGGATTAAAAGTCCGCAGAGTTAACTTTTCAGCAAAAAAAGGAGTAAGTTTCTATCTCATATCATTAAAAAGTTATTAATTCCTCCGCACGTCTGTCTCAACGTGTTGAAAAAGTGCTGATGTCCACATCTTCTGCAATTTCTCTGGTAGTCAGACGACGTCCCGGATCAACGTTCGGCGTTCAGTTTGGAAATGAACGGCACATTCCACTGTTACAGGAGTTTTTGTCATGGAAAGAGGAGAGGAGGAATTCGCTCGTCGGGACGGAGCCACATGGCGCAAAGCAACGCCATGATGAAGCCTCACAGGACATGTTCTGGCATGTCCAGCTCATCCACAATTTCTCGGATAGTCACACGACTGAAAAGCCACCGAAAGCCTTCTGAAAGCCATCTCAATGATGTCCTGTGAGACCAACACGGAGGTGCTTTTGTCCTGCGCCATTCGCGGCTCTGTGGCGCATTCCTCTGCTCCTCTTTCCATGACAAAAACTCCTGTAAATGTGTGAATGTGCCGAAAAAGTGCTGATGTCCACGTCTTCTGCTATTTTTGTGGTAGTCAGACGACGTCCCGGATCAACAAAGCCTTCACTTTGGAAATGATCTGGTTGATTCAGCCTGTCGATCGGCGCTCGGAGCCGCTGTGGGCGGTCTTTAAACCGTCTGTAACACTCCTTAATCTGTGTGATCCCCATAAAATCGTCCCTGAAAGCCATCTGAATTTTCCGAATGGTGTCCACCTGGAGGTCTCTCACAGTTTCTGGAAAAATTTGATGCAGCAAAGCTCCAAATCGTTCAGACATTTTACTCGCAATAAAAATCCGACAAGTGGGGTGGACCACTGCTCACACAAAGCCTGCTCACAGGCGAATGACACAACCGACAGGCGTGAAAAAACTCACGCATGCGCACAAAGGTTCAAGCTTGGCTGATGCAATCACACGTGATTCAAATCCATATGTTTTTTGCAAAATATAAAAAAGGTCGGATAGTTTTCTAACAGACCTCGTGTGTGTGTGTATATATATATATATATATATATATATATATATATATATATATATATGTAATATTGGGGAAAATAAGTATTTGACCCCCTGTCAGTTTTGCAGGTTTTCCCACGTATAAAAGAACAGAGAGGTCTGTAATTTTTATTGTAGGTACACTTCAACTGTGAGAGACAGAATCTAAAAAAAAAAAAAAATCCAGTAAATCATATTGTATGATTTTTAAATAATTAATTTGCATTTTATTGCATGAAATAAGTATTTGACCCCCTAGAAAAACAGGGCTTAACAATTGGTACAGAAACATTTGTCTGCCATTACAGAGGTCAGACGTTTCCTGTAGTTCTTGACCAAGTTTTCACACACTGCAGCAGGGATGTTGGTCCACTCCTCCATACAGCTCTTCTCCAAATCTTTCAGGTTTGGAGTTTCAGCTCCCTCCAAAGATTTTCTATTGAGTTCAGGTCTGGAGACTGGCCAGGCCACTCCAGGACCTTGAAATGCTTCTTACGGAGCCCCTTCTTAGTTGCCCTGGCTGTGTGTTTGGGTCATTGTCATGCTGAAGACCCAGCCATGACCCATCTTCAATGCTCTTACTGAGGGAAGGAGGTTGTTTGCCAAAATCTCACAATACATGACCCCATCCATCCTCCCTTCAATACAGTGCAGTCGTCCTGTCCCCTTTACAGAAGAGCACCCCCAGAGTGTGATGTTTCCACCCCCATGCTTCACAGTTGGGATGGTTTTCTTGGGGTTGTTCTCATCCTCTAAACATGGTAAGTGGAGTCGATTCCAAAAAGCTCTATTCTGGTCTCGTGTGACCACATGACCTTCTCCCATGTCTCCTCTGGATCATCCAGATGGTCACTGGTGAACTTCATACGGGCCTGGACATGTGCTGGCTTGAGCAGGGGGACCTTGCTGCTCTGCAGGATTTTAAACCATGACAGCATCATGTGTTACTAATGTAATCTTTGTGACTGTGGTCCCAGCTCTCTTCAGGTCATTGACCAGGTCCTCCTGTGTAGTTCTGAGCTTTCTCAGAATCATCCTTACCCCACAAAGTGAGATCTTGCATGGAATCCCAGACCGAGGGAGACTGACAGTCATCTTGTGTTTCTTCCACTTTCTAATAAATAATCATAACAGTTGTTGTCTTCTACCAAGCTGCTTGCATGTTGTTCTGTAGTCCATCCCAGCCTTGTGCAGGTCTACAGTTTTGTCCCTGGTGTCCTTAGACAGCGCTTTGCTCTGAGTGTGTGAACAGGTGTCTTTTATAGAGGTAACAAGTTCAAACAGGTGCAATTAATACAGGTAAAGAATGCAGAATAAGAGGGCTTCTTAAAGAAAAATTAACAGGTCTGTGTGAGCCAGAATTCTTGCTGGTTGGTAGGTGTTCAAATACTTATTTTATGCAATAAAATGCAAATTAATTATTTAAAAATCATACAATGTGATTTTCTGCTTTTTTTTTTTTTTTTTTTTTTTTTTTTAGATTCTGTCTCTCACAGTTGAAGTGAACCTACGATAAAAATTGTTGCCTCTGCATTCTTTGTAGGTGGGAAAACCTGCAAAACTGACAGGAGGTCAAATACTTATTTTTCCCACTGTGTGTGTGTGTGTGTGTGTGTATATATATATATATATATATATATATATATATATATATATATATATATATATATATATATATATATATATATATAATACAAATAATGTATATAATGGACGCCTCATCCAATATAACTTTTCTTCATCCAATATTTCTCTATGTTGGACTCCTTACCATCCATCAATTGTTATCATCTCCACCCCCCTCCCAAATTAAGCAAACAACAAAGAGTCAGATAAATTAGATCAATTTATGAATGCTTCTAAAACGTCAGTAGCGTGCTTGTCTACCTTCTTAGTGTTTTTGGCATCCTTGGAGTTCAATATTTCTGTTATGTGTCGGACGCAGCTCGGAGAACCGACCAGCGTTTGAAGGACCCAGTATGAAATAAGCAGAGCACGGTACAAAGGCTAACTGAATTTAATACATAACAGTGATACAAAAATAACAGAAAGTGCGGTCTGGCATGGTGCGCTCCCAGCAGCGCTAACGGTCCGGAGTCAGAAGCTGTTCGGACCCAAGGACCCCGCCGACACCCCCCAGGTGGCCGCAACAAACCGAGTCTGTGAAAGAAGGAACCATTATGTGAGTCCACACTCTACACACAGAGAGAACACTTAAAGGTGTACAAACAGCAAACACTTCCTGGCTTGATTACTAATCAACTTCCCAACCTGCAGGCATGGAACATCCAGTTCACATAACTCCACTGCAGTGGAAGCTGATACATGACTAACATACAGCTCAATATAAAAAGGTGTGAGGGACACCACATTTACTGACTGTATAAATGTTAGTCACAAAATCTAACGTACCTCAGGAAGTGTGCTGACGAGCGTGAGACCTCACTCCCTCCTCTTTCACAGACCGTGCATCAAACCCTGGACGTTCTCTGCATCCACTGATGATGAGATGGCTCCCGAGACGACGATCTCACCCGTCTGGTCACAAGGTCGAGTCTCTGGCAAATACACACTGTATACTCCAGTCTTAAATGCCACCATGTTCCAATCCATATAGATGCACCTCAGCTGTGAGTCCTGACGAGCCGCAGGTGATCAGGGTGAGGTCCTGATAACCTCAGCAACACAGCCACTCAGTCCCAAATGCAAGCCACCTGGAAGGAGAAACAAAGGACAGAAACAAAAAGGCAGCCAGGCCCCCCCAGCCATATAACAATTTCCACCAGTTCTTCCTCTGTGAACTCAGCAAACCTCGCTGGCAGATGATTTTTCTGCTGTTGTTGACATGTTTGTTGCCATTTTTTCAACCAGCTTCTATCAGCTAGTTCCTGACCTTCATATGCCACACTCTGATTGGCTAGCTGTTGGCAGTAAGCTCTAACGCTATTGGTCAGTGGGAACCGATCCAATATAACTTTTGGTCCTAGCCTTTTTGGATCCTTTTGGATCCAACATAACTTTCTGGCGCCAAGCATGCTAAAATACAGGTAAATGATGGACAGAAAGGCTAATCTGTGATTGGCTATTGCAATCTGAGTGGAGAACATATATATATATAAACACGAAACTTGCAGTATCGCCCGAATATGAAAGCTGCTGACGGTTTTGTTGTCTGACCTGTTCGCTTCACCTCCATGAAGACCTTGTTAACAGATGGCCCAGTCATTAGCTGGTAAACTTTCAATCTGTGTGTTTTTTCAGATGCTGTTTAGATATTTATGGGGTATGTTAATGTCCGACTTCCTTTTTCTAATGGTATTTTTAGCATCCTGGTTTGTAATGAAAACACACGTTGTGGACCGAGTGTCATGGAAACCAGTCTGATATGGGAAAATATCAGACCGGCAATCAGCCAATCAGAGCGCGCGTAGTGTCACAGTCACATGATAAACAGTTTTATCACAGTACTGGAAGTATTATATGAATAATAGTCAGTTAAAATTCACATGCACAAAACAACCATAGCATGCCAATTTTTTTATTTTTTCCCCCCCCGGAACACATTAGTTTGGCACATCTCCATGCTGCAAAAACTGAGTTATTGCCCTGCAAGCTACTCATTGCAGTTGACCCCTTTTTTAATAGTGGATTCTACTGAAATTTATAGGTGCTCTGTCATAAAATTACATTAAACCAAGTCCCCATCTCAAACGAACCCTTCTGAATCTTCTAGGACATTTTCATATTATAAATGCATGTGCTCTTCTAATTATAGACTCCCAGCGCAAACAGCTTAATCATGCCAAAAAAGAAAGTGCAGTTGACGTCGCTGACCACGCTTCAATTTGCTGCCACCGAGCTGATTACAGACGGAAATAAAAATGTCTACACTTCACATGGGCTTTCATCCAAAGATGAGCCATTAACACGCTCCTTGTATTTATGGTCAGAGATGCGCTAAAGAAGTGAGAACATTTAAGGTTATTGGGAACGTCTCCACTCCATTGGACAGTGGAGCAGGTTTGTGTTTTTAATCTTCCTGCGGCTCCCTCGCTTCTTACAGCAAAAGTGCTCATGTCATTTATCATATTAAAAAGCAGCTCCATGACACTCATTATAAAGTACCTCCCTACAGCTCTCGCAGTACATTGTGACTCTTGACTACATCTCTCTCCACCTCAACACAGACGCATTTAAACCCAGACAGCAGCAGTGCGTTGCTGTTATCATGCCATTGTGCATTAGTGGTGCATTATGTTGCTCTAGCACGTAACGTTGTTGCAGGTGATATCAATCAATCAATCAATCAATTTTTTTTATATAGCGCCAAATCACAACAAACAGTTGCCCCAAGGCGCTTTATATTGTAAGGCAAGGCCATACAATAATTATGTAAAATCCCAACGGTCAAAACGACCCCCTGTGAGCAAGCACTTGGCTACAGTGGGAAGGAAAAACTCCCTTTTAACAGGAAGAAACCTCCAGCAGAACCAGGCTCAGGGAGGGGCAGTCTTCTGCTGAGACTGGTTGGGGCTGAGGGAGAGAACCAGGAAAAAGACATGCTGTGGAGGGGAGCAGAAATCGATCACTAATGATTAAATGCAGAGTGGTGCATACAGAGCAAAAAGAGAAAGAAACAGTGCATCATGGGAACCCCCAGCAGTCTACGTCTATAGCAGCATAACTAAGGGATGGTTCAGGGTCACCTGATCCAGCCCTAACTATAAGCTTTAGCAAAAAGGAAAGTTTTAAGCCTAATCTTAAAAGTAGAGAGGGTGTCTGTCTCCCTGATCTGAATTGGGAGCTGGTTCCACAGGAGAGGAGCCTGAAAGCTGAAGGCGCTGCCTCCCATTCTACTCTTACAAACCCTAGGAACTACAAGTAAGCCTGCAGTCTGAGAGCGAAGCGCTCTATTGGGGTGATATGGTACTACGAGGTCCCTAAGATAAGATGGGACCTGATTATTCAAAACCTTATAAGTAAGAAGAAGAATTTTAAATTCTATTCTAGAATTAACAGGAAGCCAATGAAGAGAGGCCAATATGGGTGAGATATGCTCTCTCCTTCTAGTCCCCGTCAGTACTCTAGCTGCAGAATTAATATGAAATTAAGGTCCTGTTCAGACTGGGGTTGTCAATCCACCGCCTGGAGTGCTTTGTAGCTGGATAGCATTCAGACCGGTCTTTCAAATCCAGGTCATCCTGCACTTGCTTCCAAACTCAGTCTGCCTCAAACCAAACGAGATGTGTCTGGAAGTCAGAGTGCGGGTGTGTGTGTGTTTGGCTCTGGGCATGACATTATGTGCGTGTGTGATCTGGCCGTGTTTGACACACGGAAGGAAACACACCTGCCGTATTTTCCTGAGGAGAAGGCGCCACAGGGGAAGAAGGTCGTTTGTTATCCTCATCATTGGAGCCACACTTGACTCAGCCACAGTGGAGAAGACGCTGTGGGCGCACTGACGTAATGACGCTTGTCATCATGACCCCTAAGCTAGTGAGGTTCTACCTACATTTGCGTTCAGACCTTGGTGAATCCCGCTCACAAAATGGGAAACAAACTAGTTTAAATACAATTTGAGGCATTCACATTCAGAAAAAACATATCCTGCTTGTGCTGGCATTTGGCCCAAATCCCACTTGTAGCGGAATGAAGGTTCCGGGCCCTGATTGAAAAGACGTTCCCACGAGCTTGGCTAATGGGGACTTCCACTTAGGGGAATTCCCCTTTTGGCTGACCTGATAGAGGAATGGTCTTTAGTGTGTGCCGTCCGGGTTCAATCCCACCGCCGTCCCAGCCACAAAGGTCCTACGGTCACAATCTGGCGTCACGAACAGGATGTGGGTAGTCACAGAACATGCTTAAATGCACCTGTGACTTCGGGACAAAGTCAAAAATGGTGGGGAGATATGTAGCGGGATGAAGGTCCCGGGTCCTGATTGAAAAGATGTTCCCACTAGCTTGGCTAACGGGGATTTTCCCTTTGGCTGACCTGGTAGAGGAATGGTCTTTAGTGCAAGCCGTCCGGGTTCAATCCCACCGCCGTCCCAGCCACAAAGGTCCTACGGTCACACACTGAAGCCAGACTGCCAACCCCAGTCTGAACGAAGTCTAAGTTCATATGGTTTTCAGACTCTTGGGGGAAAAGCACCTTTGTCTCCACGTGCTAGCCGACTAGAACAGACAAGAGTTTCACACAAACTGAAGCTAGCAAACATGTTACACTAAAAATTATAAAGTGGCTCTGCATTTTACCAAACAATTCCATCTTTTATTCCAAAATGTTTTTGCCACAGTTCCCGCAGACGTGGCTTAATTTTACGTACAAAACTTTGTCTGAAATAAATTCCTGCATCCTGTGAATTACTGTCAGAGGCTACAGTCGGTATGCTAACCAGTGCAATAAAGCTAACAAGTGCTCATTTACTGTCGCTGCTCTCCGCACAGCACTCAGTGTAATAAAGCAGTTTTAATGGCTCTCATTGTCGGAAGACCTGCTTAACTGTACGAGCTGAGCTGTGAAAAAGACCCCTGAGTATTTTGCCATATTTACTGGCACAGTGAGCACCCGCTTCATGACCACCACCAGTTTTTGAGGTTTGGACACACCTACTAATGGGATTGTTCAGGCAGTAAATGCACAAAACTAAAAGACAAATGGTATGCAGTATCATCAATATTTAAAAAAGACTCATGTTTATGCCTCTCTGTTTTGGTTGAGGCCACCGACTACACAAAGTTTTGGTGGACTCTGTGACCACCAGACCTTGGAAATTAAAGAAATTGACAGACAAGATCACTTTGAGCTGTGTGTCACTTCAAAACCATATTTGTTGAAAGAGACAAAGAGGAGGAAGAAATGTCTACTTACATTCATTCAAAACCCTATCTGCAGGTTTGTGTCAAATTGTAATTTGAGTTTTAGAGCAATTGAATTTAAACAATCACAAAATGAGTTTTTTTTTTCTCTCTCTCTCACAGACACCATTCACTGTGTACCTCACTCAACCATCTTCCTTGTTTTTGTTTTGCACACAGACTATATATACGAGTATACTGGACAACGCCTGGTGTGATGGGACCCACAAGGTTTCAGCCCATATAAAGCTAATACCTGTGGACCACCATGTTGGTAGCAGCGGCAGTGCCAACTTTGGCTACGTCATGAAAAACCTAGTATATATAGATAGAAATGGAACGTAGGCGGTTCTGTGTGTGATGAAAGAAGCCTAAACATGCCCCTCTCATCAAGTCTGAACCAAGCTAATATAGCAGGCTAACCTTGGTTTGGGAGCTTATTAAATCATATTTTTGGGAACTCTGTGGTGGGTCTCATTAGGATTTGCTTTGGTGTGGGCATTAAAAGTTATGAGCCACTTATTTTCTCAGCAATTGTGCATACCGATAAGGATTTGCTGTTCTCACGTTGAGGACATGGTGAAAATGAAGCGGGGAAGTTTAAGTTTCTATGGGTCTTGTTCACCAGGGGGTAAGTTGGGACCAATGGACAGATTGGGGCAGCATCTCTGATGTTGTGGTGAAGAAAGAGCTGAGCCAGAAGACAAGACTCTCAATTTATCAGTCGATTTACACTCCTATCCTCACCTATGGTCATGAACTTTGGATAAATAATAAGGTTGTGGATGCAAGCGGTGGGAATTATATTCCTCCATTTATACACCTGGACAGGGTGAGAAGTTCAACTATCTGGGAGGGGCTTGGAGTGGTGCCACTACTTGTTCACATCAAAAGGACCCAGCTGAGGTGGTTTGGAAATCTGGTAAGGATGCCCCCTGGGAGGTCTTCCAGACACGTCCTACTGGGAGGAGACCTTGAGAAAGGCCCAGGACACACTGCAGGGATGGTATCTCCCAGCTGGCTTTGGAACACCGACAAGAGTTGCAGGACCTGGCTGAGGACAGGGAAGTGTGGCATGAGCTGCTTTGTTTGCTGCCACCACAACCAGGACTTGGATAAGCAGCAGCAAATGAATGAATTTATGGAAGATTTTCAGACTAAATCTGCTACAATGAAATGATACATTTCCAATTTCAGGGACTATAATTCCTATGCCACAAGTGGCATAACTCTGGTCTCAGTCTGCATTCACTTAGCTGTGAGCAGATGTGTGAAAATCGGTTGTTTATAGCTTTCCTAAGCAAGTGTGTTTTGCCATGTGCCGTAATTATCGCGGAAAAGACAAGTTAAGTGTAGTTAAGGAACTGAGTTGGACTTAAAAAAAATTCATAGAATTTGTTCATGAAATTTGTTGACATCGAAAAACCTAGTCATGTTTTCTCTTTTTCTTTTTTTCCAAGTGCTGGTTTTTCAACACTTAAATTTTATGTTAAAACAATGGGCAACAGTTTGCTTGAAGGTATCATCATAATAGTGACATGGCACTGTCATAACTGTTACATGACAGTCATGAAGTTACCATAAACATTATGTCAATGTCATAAATGTTTGACTGCTGTCATTCAGTGCTATTCGGTTTTTGTAATGACAAGTTGACATTTTTTGGGTTGATTTGTAAAATTTGTCTTTAATAAGCCAAAAACGTGATCCATTATGGGTCCTCGAATGATTGAATTCAATCTTTTACTGAAATGACAACAGTCTATTTCCATGTCTTGACTTGTACTAACAGATTAGTTTAAAAGTAGGAAGTTTCTAGACATCCAGCTTTTCACTGATGCAAGGCAATCTTGTAAGGATTTTATGTGGATGAGATTACCAGCAGTTGTCTGCATGTATAACTGAGTATCATCAGCATAGCAATGAAAGGTAATCCCAAAATGCTGCAATATGTGCCCAAGTGGTGCTATATAAAGAGAGAAAAGCAGGGGGCCTAACACAGACCCCTATGGAACCCCAAATGTCATGTCACTAAGGTTAGAGGTAGTGTTGCTGTACAAATGAGAAAACAATGACAAAAACAACGAGAACGACTGGTCAGGTATGATGTCAACCATGCAAGGGCACTCCCAGTAATCACAAAGTGATTTTCCAGCCTATCGAGCAGAAAATGATGATCCACTGTATCAAATGCAGCACTGAGATCTAACAGCAGCAGAATCATAGTGGTGTCCGAATTCATTGCAAGCAGAAGATCAGTCACCACTTTAGTGAGAGCCGTCTCTGTGGAATGATATTTTCTAAAAGCAGCCTGCAGTGGCTCAAAGAGATTATTCTCAGTAAGATAGTCTACAAGCTGCTATGACACCACTTTTTCCAGAGTTTTAGAGCAAAATAATAGATTTGATATCGGCCGATAATTTTTCAATCCACTAGGGCCAAGATTAGATTTCTTAAGTAATGATAATATTAAGCAATATTAACATTGGTTCATAAATGTTATGTACCATTTACGTATTTTATCGTATTTTTTTTTCATTGGTATAAACAAAATCTATTTGTGGTCCAGACCTGTAGTCATAGTCGCGCAGTTAGTCTGCTGTCATTCAAACCTGAGTGTTCTGTAATTTATTGTTTCATTATTTTGAATTAATTTAATCCTGTTTAACCCTAATCAGCACACCTGGAGTCCATGGACCCCGAAAGGGTACAATGCTAAATGCTAAAATATACATTTTTAATTGGTTTCCTGCCAAATCCTTTTATGTATTCCTCACACTATATGTCCACTTAATAAATCCATTATGTTTTAGGAAAAATATCTAGGAATATTTTCAAAATGTAAATATTCCTTCTGGGGTCCACACAGGCCCCAGGACTATTAGACACTTGACCATAAGTAAATGTGTTTTGAAGCTGTGTATGATGTTCCCTATAAATATTTCTTCTTTGCAACATTCAAACATTGTTATTCCTCTCCTATATTTACAGGTTGGAGTGAAAAAATTGCAAGAGTAAATAAAAATGGAAAGATACACACCTGCAGAAGCTCTAACATGAATTCTAGAATCCTCAAGTGATGATGATGGACATAGTGAAAAAGCTGACAAGAAAATACACCAAACATACAGTGCATGTGGAAGTCGTGTGCAAAACTCACTCAACAACACCAAGCATCATGTGTGATGAGTGCATGCAAATAGAGTGAGAGAGAGAAGGTGAATCATGCTGCATTTCTTGTGCATGTGGTACATGTGTGCTATAAAGCAGGGGTGCACATAACTGGTGCTCATCATGCTCGCGTGTGCTAAAAATCATTGATGCACAGTAGACAGCACAGAGGGAAAACACTTTTCCTACAATCTGTCATTGCTTTCCTCTTATGAAGTGCTTCCCTTGTGTTTTCTGCTGCACATCATTTATTTTTAGCACACACAAGCACCATGAGTACCAGTTATGTGCATGCCTAGCTATAAGGACATTTTTTTATCATTACCCAGAAGTAACTGCATTATTACATGAGCTTCTATTGATGAAGGTGAATGTAAGTATCACAGTTTTGTAATCAGGTTGCATGTGTGCTGTGAGTGTTGTGCTGTCTTGGTCCTGTGCTCCACCTCTGCTCCCCCTCCCCTCCTGTCTCTTCTGGCACTGCATCACGGAGTTGATTGGCACACCTGTCTTCAGTCAACCACCTGCTGTATTTAAACCCTGGTTCTTCCACGTCACAGATGCCCGAAACTCAGTTCACCTTGCGTGGTATTCTGGCCTCGGTATTTCCTTTTGTTGTTCCTAGTGTTTGAATTTTTGGACTTTCCTAAATGCTCTTTCTTGTGCCTCCAGATTCCTCTGCTCTCAGCTTTGTTTGCAGCCGCCTGGTCCTGGCTCCTCTGTCGCCTGCCTGGGAAGATTCCACTACGCTGTGGTCCGGTCGGCTCTTCCATCGTCCCCTCTGATCACAGTATTATCATTTACCTTGTGTTACAATACATTCATACCTTTTTCTTCCTACTCATTCTGTGCTTCCTGCATATTGAGTCCATTTACCGGTTTTCTGGTTCTGACCTTAAAAGTGAGTGCATTTTAATTAACACTTTCTAGATTAAATTTTCATATAATTGATCTTCTGTAGGTTAAGGTTTAGGTTAAGATTGTGGTTATCAGAAAGTGTTGATGCAAGCTTTAATTTTCCTAATGTTGCATTCAGTTGTTTCTTAACCCTCTGGGGCCGTATATGATGGCTGGGACCAAGCTTTACTAAATTATAAATAACTTTTTAATGATATGAGAGGGGGAGCTTGGAGTCGAGCCACTGCTCCTCCACGTCGAAAGGAGTAAGTTGAGGTGGCTCGGGCATCTTTTCCAGATGCCCCCTGGACACCTCGCTGGACAGGTGTTCTGGGCACGTCCCACTGGGAGGAGGCCCCGGGGAAGACCCAGGACACGCTGGAGGGACTACATCTCTCGACTGGCTTGGGAATGCCTTGGGGTTCCCCCGGAGGAGCTGGGGGAGGTGTGTGTGGATCGGGAGGTCTGGGCGGCTTTGCTTGAGCTGCTGCCCCCGCGACCCGACTCCGGATAAAGCAGAAGAAGATGGATGGATGGATGGATGATATGAGATAGAAACGTACTCTTTTTTTTTTTTTTTTGCTGAAAAACTAACTTTGCGGACTTTCGAACCACCGTCAGCCATCTTTGTACTCCTCATAGAAGCTGTGTGATGACGTGCACAATGTAAGTGCCCAATCGGAATTGGTTCACCGTCATATGGTTTTCCAAAATCCAATCGTAGGTCAGATTTACCTCACGTGATAAACCAAAGATCATTTCAGGTGTGATATCTTACTAGTTGGCCCGTTTCAATAGCCCCCTAACTCCTCCAATGCGCCCTGCACCATTACGCACCGCGAAAGTAAAAGCAGACGGAGAGCCTCGCATGACAATCTCACGTGCTCAAACAAAGCATGTGTAACTATCAGGATTGCTCCACTAGTTTGCATTTGAATGTTACTGGATTACTCTGTGGCTTTCTCTGTCTGGCATAAAACACTGTTTATCATATCAATGGGGTGAGGGAGAGGGACCGCTCCTCAGACCGGAGCATAAACCCATAGACCATTTTGTATATATTGTTCAAAATGTGCATTTGTGTTTATTGTTTGAACTTTTTGTTGTATATTCTTTCACAAAAGACCTCAAATTACCTTTATAAAGTGTCAAAACAGTTATTATAGTTTGCTGTGTGTTTTGAATAATTATGTGTGGAAAATTATTTTTCAATTTACTTTTTTCCTTTGTTATTTTTGACTGTAAACCTTTATTACACTTCTTCAACATAAATGCAAAAAATAAAAATAAACAGTTCAGTCACATTTTAATGCAATATTCCTGTGCATGGATCGCTGCAACACTGGTCTCATGACGTGTCCTGATGGGAATTAACGCTACAATTTCAGTTGTAATATAATTGCAAAGTAACCACACAGCCTAAAATCATTCATTTAAGATCAGATATTTATTTATTAGACATGGATAAGCCTTTGTCACCAGGGGGACGGGGTGTAATTTAAGATGAACATCTCATGGCAGAACAACTTAAAACGCGTATTCATTCATTCTTCCCCATCAGACTCACCTGTTCTCTTCCTGCAGCCATGAGAGGTCACATTCTATAAATCTATTTACATGGTGAACCAGATGACTTCCTCATTTCAGCACCCGGGCCTGGTGCTCTCGGGTGAAATAAAACGGCAATAAAAGCACTCATTTGTTCCCATTTGCTGGCTTTAGCAAGTCTCTCTGTGCATGCTGTTAAATTTAGAGAGCTTTACCCAGTGAAAACTGGCTTTCGTCAGGGATATGTTCCAGCTAATACGCTGTTCAGTGCACACATGGACTGGGTGTTGGGCATTGTGGTGGAAACCAATACCTGAGGCGCCTATGTTGGTGCGGAAAGGACTTCACGAACAATGCTGTTATCTTTGTGGAACCAATCAGCTGGGGCACTTGAGAAGCTGAGTGAGAAATCAACGTGTGTTGGTTTACCGTTGTCCTGGATCAAGACGAAAACTCAGGATTTCAATGACTTCCTAAGCTTGTCCATAAGAATTGTATTTGTATGTGGTGAAAGTGTCAGACTTGCAGAGACATTCAGTTATTCACCACCTTAGGGGAGGTGATGGTCTAGTGGTTAAGGCGTTGGGCTTGAGACCAGAGGATCCTTGGTTAAAATTCCAGCCTGACTGTAAAATCACTAAGGGCCCTTGGGCAAGTCCCTGAATCTCCTAGTTGCTTCCGGTGTGTAGTAAGTACCTTGCATGGCAGCAGCCTCACATTGGGATGAATGTGAGGCATTGATGTGTAAAGCACTTTGAGCGTCTCATGCAGATGGAAAACGCTATATAAATGCAGTCCATTCACTTATCTGATTTGTGACATTCATATCTCTCAGTCCTATACCTTTGAGTTCAAGAGATGCCATGCAGTCACTGGACAAATTGTTTAGCTATGCGAACATGTCTGCAAGAGAATGAAGACCCAAATCTTTAGGATTGTGGTGCTTCTTGTCTTACTGTGTGATTGTGAGATTTATATGCAAGCCAGAAACCTTAAGGTGCCTTGATACTTGCACAAATTTGATCCCTGCACTGGCACGTAATTTAGCACGTGATGAGTAAACTCCTCATAAATATGATGAGGACTGCTTTCTTCCATTTGCGAAATATAGCAAAGATTCGTCCCATCCTGTCTATGGCTGATGCTGAGACTTTGATTCATGCATTTGTCTCTTCTAGATTAAGGCAGTCCAGGATTAGGGTCTTCAGCTGGCTCAAAACGCTGCTGCCAGACTCTTGACACAAAGCAGAAAGTTTGACCACATTAAACCCGTTTTGGCGTCCCTGCACTGGCTTCCTGTTCCTGCAAGATTGGATTTTAAAGTACTGTTATTAGGTTATAAAATCGTTCATGGACTTGCACCTCCCTATCTGGCTGACCTGGTAAGCCCTTATGTACCAGCTCGGGCCCTGCGTTCTCAGGGTGCAGGACTTCTGTGTGTTCCCAGGGTGAATAAAAAGCTTTCTCCTACCGTGCCCCAGCTCTGTGGAACGATCTCCCAGCACACATTCGGCAGTCGGATACTGTGGAGATTTTTAAGTCACGTTTAAAGACTCATTTGTTTTATCATTAGTATTATGAAGTGTTTTTATTCTTGTATTCTTTTATGGTTGTCTTTCTTTTATGGTCGTTTTTTTTTTTATTGTGTTTTAAATTTTTTAACTGTTTTTTTGTGTGAAGCGCCTTGAGATGATTTTATCGTGAATTGGCGCTATATAAATTAATAAATTTGAAATTTGAAATTTAAATTGTTCTCAGCTGTCTGTGAACTGTGCACAGCTGTGTGCCAGTGTGCAAAGAAGATTTTGAAATGTTCAAAATAGCTTTTTGCAAATACTGAAGGTCAGTGCGTGTCATTGCGCGCACAGTTTAGGATGAGTTTACTCATTGATATGCAAGATTCCGTGCCAGTGTGGGGATCAAATTCATCCAAGTGTCAAGGTGCGTCCATCTAATGATAGGCATTGGCATGACGAATTGCATGCCAGCGCGGAGCCAAAATTTGTGCAAGAGTCAAGGTGCCTTAAGTTAAGGCTCATTGTCACTATCATGTGAAGTGGCTGATGCTGCCCAATGTAGCAGATTCTCAAAAATCTCTGAAATGCCAACGAAGGCTCATTCCAGGGGTCCAAATTTCCTGCCATCATTGCAGGCCGATGCACCTCAGCGAAGGATTAGACCTCCGTCTAGTGGATTTTTATTTTGTTTTAGCACTGTTGTCGTGCGTTGCCTGTGCTGCTCCACAGCCTGTCCAGTGGATTTTTATTTTTATTTTATTTTTTAGCACTGTTGTTGTGCGTTACCTGTGCTGCTCCACAGCCTGTCTAGTGGATTTTTATTTTGTTTTAGCACTGTTGTTGTGCGTTACCTGTGCTGCTCCACAGCCTGTCTAGTGGATTTTTATTTTGTTTTAGCACTGTTGTCGTGCGTTACCTGTGCTGCTCCACAGCCTGTCTAGTGGATTTTTATTTTGTTTTAGCACTGTTGTTGTGCGTTACCTGTGCTGCTCCACAGCCTGTCTAGTGGATTTTTATTTTGTTTAGCACTGTTGTCGTGCGTTACCTGTGCTGCTCCACAGCCTGTCTAGTGGATTTTTATTTTTATTTTATTTTTTAGCACTGTTGTCGTGCGTTACCTGTGCTGCTCCACAGCCTGTCTAGTTGATTTTTATTTTATTTTAGCACTGTTGTCGTGTGTTACCTGTGCTGCTCCACAGCCTGTCTAGTGGATTTTTATTTTATTTTAGCACTGTTGTCGTGCGTTACCTGTGCTGCTCCACAGCCTGTCTAGTGGATTTTTATTTTGTTTTAGCACTGTTGTCGTGCGTTGCCTGTGCTGCTCCACAGCCTGTCCAGTGGATTTTTATTTTTATTTTATTTTTTAGCACTGTTGTTGTGCGTTACCTGTGCTGCTCCACAGCCTGTCTAGTGTCGGATTCCCTGTTTGGGAATCCGCTAGCTTAGCATAGCTACTAGCTCTTAGCCGTTTTAGCATGGCGGCTTCTCCTGTCTCTCCTGCACTTTTCTGCTCTGGTTGTGAAATGTTTAGTTATTCCTCGGCCTCTTTTAGCAGTAACGGTACTTGTAATAAGTGCAGCTTATTCGTAGCTTTGGAGGCCAGGCTGGGCGAATTGGAGGCTCGGCTCCGCACCGTGGAAAATTCTACAGCTAACCAGGCCCCTGTAGTCGGTGCGGACCAAGGTAGCTTAGCCGCCGTTAGTTCCCCCCTGGCAGACCCCGTGCAGTCGGGAAGGCAGGCTGACTGGGTGACTGTGAGGAGGAAGCGTAGCCCTAAACAGAAGCCCCGTGTACACCGTCAACCCGTTCACATCTCTAACCGTTTTTCCCCACTCGACGATACACTCGCCGAGGATCAAACTCTGGTTATTGGCGACTCTGTTTTGAGAAATGTGAAGTTAGCGACACCAGCAACCATTGTCAATTGTCTTCCGGGGGCCAGAGCAGGCGACATCGAAGGACATTTGAAATTGCTGGCTAAGGCTAAGCGTAAATTTGGTAAAATTGTAATTCACGTCGGCAGTAATGACACTCGGTTACGCCAATCGGAGGTCACTAAAATTAACATTGAATCGGTGTGTAACTTTGCAAAAACAATGTCGGACTCTGTTGTTTTCTCTGGGCCCCTCCCCAATCAGACCGGGAGTGACATGTTTAGCCGCATGTTCTCCTTGAATTGCTGGCTGTCTGAGTGGTGTCCAAAAAATGAGGTGGGCTTCATTGATAATTGGCAAAGCTTCTGGGGAAAACCTGGTCTTGTTAGGAGAGACGGCATCCATCCCACTTTAGAGGGAGCAGCTCTCATTTCTAGAAATCTGGCCAATTTTTTGGGATCCTCCAAACTGTGACTGTCTAGCGTTGGGACCAGGAGGCAGAGCTGTGGTCTTATACACCTCTCTGCAGCTTCTCTCCCCCTGCCATCCCCTCATTACCCCATCCCCATAGAGACGGTGCCTGCTCCCAGACCACCAATAACTAGCAAAAATCTATTTAAGCATAAAAATTCAAAAAGAAAAAATAATATAGCACCTTCAATTGCACCACAGACTAAAACAGTTAAATGTGGTCTATTAAACATTAGGTCTCTTTCTTCTAAGTCCCTGTTGGTAAATGATATAATAATTGATCAACGTATTGATTTATTCTGCCTAACAGAAACTTGGTTACAGCAGGATGAATATGTTAGTTTAAATGAGTCAACACCCCCGAGTCACACTAACTGTCAGAATGCTCGTAGCACGGGCCGGGGCGGAGGATTAGCAGCAATCTTCCATTCCAGCTTATTAATTAATCAAAAACCTAGACAGAGCTTTAATTCATTTGAAAGCTTGTATCTTAGTCTTGTCCATCCAAATTGGAAGTCCCAAAAACCAGTTTTATTTGTTATTATCTATCGTCCACCTGGTCGTTACTGTGAGTTTCTCTGTGAATTTTCAGACCTTTTGTCTGACTTAGTGCTTAGCTCAGATAAGATAATTATAGTGGGCGACTTTAACATCCACACAGATGCTGAGAATGACAGCCTCAACACTGCATTTAATCTATTATTAGACTCTATCGGCTTTGCTCAAAAAGTAAATGAGTCCACCCACCACTTTAATCATATTTTAGATCTTGTTCTGACTTATGGTATGGAAATAGAAGACTTAACAGTATTCCCTGAAAACTCCCTTTTGTCTGATCATTTTTAATAACATTTACATTTACCCTGATGGACTACCCTGCAGTGGGGAATAAGTTTCATTACACTAGAAGTCTTTCAGAAAGCGCTGTAACTAGGTTTAAGGATATGATTCCTTCTTTATGTTCTCTAATGTCATATACCAACACAGAGCAGAGTAGCTACCTAAACTCTGTAAGGGAGTTAGAGTATCTTGTCAATAGTTTTACATCCTCATTGAAGACAACTTTGGATGCTGTAGCTCCTCTGAAAAAGAGAGCTTTAAATCAGAAGTGTCTGACTCCGTGGTATAACTCACAAACTCGTAGCTTAAAGCAGATAACCCGTAAGTTGGAGAGGAAATGGCGTCTCACTAATTTAGAAGATCTTCACTTAGCCTGGAAAAAGAGTTTGTTGCTCTATAAGAAAGCCCTTCGTGAAGCTAGGACATCTTTCTACTCATCACTAATTGAAGAAAATAAGAACAACCCCAGGTTTCTTTTCAGCACTGTAGCCAGGCTGACAAAGAGTCAGAGCTCTATTGAGCTGAGTATTCCATTAACTTTAACTAGTAATGACTTCATGACTTTCTTTGCTAACAAAATTTTGACTATTAGAGAAAAAATTACTCATAACCATCCCAAAGATGTATCGTTATCTTTGGCTGCTTTCAGTGATGCCGGTATTTGGTTAGACTCTTTCTCTCCGATTGTTCTGTCTGAGTTATTTTCATTAGTTACTTCATCCAAACCATCAACATGCTTATTAGACCCCATTCCTGCCAGGCTACTCAAGGAAGTCCTACCATTATTTAATGCTTCAATCTTAAATATGATCAATCTATCTTTGTTAGTTGGTTATGTACCACAGGCCTTTAAGGTGGCAGTAATTAAACCATTACTTAAAAAGCCATCACTTGACCCAGCTATCTTAGCTAATTATAGGCCAATCTCCAACCTTCCTTTTCTCTCAAAGATTCTTGAGAGGGTAGTTGTAAAACAGCTAACTGATCACCTGCAGAGGAATGGTCTATTTGAAGAGTTTCAGTCAGGTTTTAGAATTCATCATAGTACAGAAACAGCATTAGTGAAGGTTACAAATGATCTTCTTATGGCTTCGGACAGTGGACTTATCTCTGTGCTTGTTCTGTTGGACCTCAGTGCTGCTTTTGATACTGTTGACCATAAAATTTTATTACAGAGATTAGAGCATGTCATAGGTATTAAAGGCATTGCGCTGCGGTGGTTTGAATCATATTTGTCTAATAGATTACAGTTTGTTCATGTAAATGGGGAATCTTCTTCACAGACTAAAGTTAATTATGGAGTTCCACAAGGTTCTGTGCTAGGACCAATTTTATTCACTTTATACATGCTTCCCTTGGGCAGTATTATTAGACGGTATTGCTTAAATTTTCATTGTTACGCAGATGATACCCAGCTTTATCTATCCATGAAGCCAGAGGATACACACCAATTAGCTAAACTGCAGGATTGTCTTACAGACATAAAGACATGGATGACCTCTAATTTCCTGCTTTTAAACTCAGATAAAACTGAAGTTATTGTACTTGGCCCCACAAATCTTAGAAGCATGGTGTCTAACCAGATCGTTACTCTGGATGGCATTTCCCTGATCTCTGGTAATACTGTGAGAAATCTTGGAGTTATTTTTGATCAGGATATGTCATTCAAAGCGCATATTAAACAAATATGTAGGACTGCCTTTTTGCATTTACGCAATATCTCTAAAATCAGAAAGGTCTTGTCTCAGAGTGATGCTGAAAAACTAATTCATGCATTTGTTTCCTCTAGGCTGGACTATTGTAATTCATTATTATCAGGTTGTCCTAAAAGTTCCCTAAAAAGCCTTCAGTTGGTTCAGAATGCTGCAGCTAGAGTACTGACGGGGACTAGCAGGAGAGAGCATATCTCACCCGTGTTGGCCTCCCTTCATTGGCTTCCTGTTAATGCTAGAATAGAATTTAAAATTCTTCTTCTTACTTATAAGGTTTTGAATAATCAGGTCCCATCTTATCTTAGGGACCTCATAGTACCATATTACCCCATTAGAGCGCTTCGCTCTCAGACTGCGGGCTTACTTGTAGTTCCTAGGGTTTGTAAGAGTAGAATGGGAGGCAGAGCCTTCAGCTTTCAGGCTCCTCTCCTGTGGAACCAGCTCCCAATTCAGATCAGGGAGACAGATACCCTCTCTACTTTTAAGATTAGGCTTAAAACTTTCCTTTTCGCTAAGGCTTATAGTTAGGGCTGGATCGGGTGACCCTGGACCATCCCTTGGTTATGTTGCTTTAGACGTAGACTGTGTTTCATAATTATTGTATGGCCTTGCCTTGCAATGTGGAGCGCCTTGGGGCAACTGTTTGTTGTGATTTGGCGCTATACAAGAAAAAAGTTGAAGTTGAAGTTGAAGTTTCGTTGTGCATGAACCAGCAGGCAGGTATCTCAGTCTTCAAGACCCCCAGCGGCTGCAGAAAGCCAAGGGGATGCCAATTTTTCACGTGGCTGCAGAAGATGTATTGTTACTTTTGATGGGTGGGGATGGACTAGTTGTCTGCCTGGGTGGTTGCCATCCAGGACCAAAGATTCCATAGTGATTGCATAGTCTAGTGGGTGGGCAATGATGTGCCATAAAGGGCCGAGACACTGCAGGTTTTCCGTGCAACCAGTCACCTCAGCAGGTGATTTCATTAATGATCAGGTGTCTCAGCAGGTGATTTCATTGACAACCAGGTGTTTATGTTCAGAGGAGAAGCTCATCAGCAACCCACCTGCTGAGGTGAATGGTTGCATGGAAAACCTGCAGTGTCTCGGCCCTCAATGCCCACCCCTGTGGATGCAGGTATGTTTGGCACCAGCCAAGCTTTGTGGCCTCATTTGACCTTGAAAAACAGGCGAAGACTTCTGCACAGAATGCTTGCTGTTTCTGGCTGAATGCTGTTTGGAGAGAACGTGAACGACACCAGCACCACCGAAGGAAACAATGCAGGTGTAATAAGGTAATTTAGCAGGAGCACTTCCATAAAGATGGTGAGTGGATCCGCGTGCACTGGATGATGATGATGACAAGCACAGCTGCAAATGCAAATATGCAGAATCCTTTGGCTTGGCAGAAAATGATCATCTGGATGATGGTTTGTGCTCCTTCGGTTCTGCTTTGATGGATCTGCCAACTGGGTGTTCAAACTGTGTTTGTGTTCTGGGAAGAAAAACATTGAAGATCATCCATTGTTGTTTCCTAATGAAGTGTAGCATCAGTGTGTCAATTGAGAAATAGCATATTCATCTCATCTAAGGAGCACTTTCAAGTTGGAAAACAACTTTTCCAATAGTGGCACAGAGAGCTTCAGGTGCACTGTGGCGAGATGTTTTTGTAATATCACATTACAGCACCATGTTGTGAAATAAAAGTTTGGTTCATGAAAAAGTTCACCGTCCCAGCGTAGTTATGGAGAAGTGCTCCAATGACCTCAAACATTTGGAAGCCATTGTCCATCTGGTTGAGACTGAAACGAGACCATCATGACCGATAAACTCAACTGAACTCATGTTCTTTAAATGCCATTCGAGAACCTATTCACAAAAAAAAAAAAAAACAATAAATAACAGAATGCTATGATGAAATGTAATGCATCCTGGTCCGTCTTTGTGGGTTCCCATCCAAAAAAAACCCACTCATTTTGCCCTCCAATGTGGGTTCAGAGAGTCTGAGGTGTAGATTCACACCCCCGAGAGGTGGTCAGGGACTACACCAGGACTGATGGGATCCGGTGACGCTTTAGGAAAACATGGTGTTGAAGTGGATGGGAACACTAACACGTTCAGACAGTTGTGTTGAGAAGCCCTCAAAGGAACGGCTGCCGTGCAACGCTGCTACTGCAAAAGAGGTGATGAGCAGTGCAAGAAAAGACTACAAATTAGACAAACTTATAAAACCATGTAGATATATATACTGTGTGTGTGTGTGTGTGTGTGTGTGTGTGTGTGTGTGTGTGTGTGTGTGTGTGTGTGTGTGTGTGTGTGTGTGTGTGTGTGTGTGTGTGTGTGTGTGTGTGTGTGTGTATTAGGGGTGTCACGATGCGGTACATATTTGGTATTTGTGTTTAGACATCACGGTTCGGTGCAGTAACTTTAATCTGTGCTCACCTGAGCTGCTGTCACACACATTAGCAATGTGAGACAAAGTCTAAATGTAAACTTTCTTTTTTCATGAAATGTTTATGAACTGATCACATCCTGTCATTCACGTTGGGATGATTTTACTGTGCGGCACGTTGTTTTTTTCCGACTTGTAGAACCATAACTTACCCATGTTACATTTGTTTGTGTTTATTTGCAAAGATGACATCATCTCATAAAACCTTACAAGGTACAGATTTGGGGCAGCATGGTGGCTTAGTGGTTAGCACAGTTGCCTCACAGGAAGAAGGATTGTGGGTTCAATTCCTAGCTGTGGTCTTTTTTTTTTTTTGTGCAGTTTGCATGTTCTCCACATGTTTGCCTGGGATCCCTCCAGTGCTCTGGCTTCCTCCCACATCCAAAGACATGCAGGTTAGATGAAATGGAAACTCTAAATTAGGTGTGCATGCAGGTGTGAATGTGTTTGTCTGTATGTGGCCCTGCGACAGACTGGGATCCTATCCAGCCCCACCCTTTATTTTTGATACTTCTGTCACAAAATGAGTCACCTTTTTCGAAAGTGTTTTATTTTATTTTACTTTTTCTAACCCTCTCCCTTTCCCATAACCCAAACCACAACCCTCCACATCACCCTGCATTTTGTGCTCCCATCACAAATTTAATTCATGCTCCTTTCACAAAAATGTGGTGTTTTTCATGATGGTATCACAAGCTAATAGATTAATTTATTTTCGTGATGCCATCATGAAATGGCGTGAGATAGGGTTGACCCTGCCTCATGTCCTATGACTACTGGGATAGGCTCCAGCAAACACCCAACCCTGTGACTCTTAATTTGAGTAAGTAGGTGTGGAAAATGAATGAATGGATTAATGTACACATATGAAATCATTGTATGCAGTGTCACAATTCGTTGGCCATCTCGATTGTGACATTTTACTCTGATTCATATAAAACAACTTTTGTCACAAGTTGGTGGTGGTCGAAAGCGGTCTGATTTCATCTGGGAACAGTGATTCAACAACCAGTGTGGCATCAGTACACTTTTGCTTTTAAGTTCGAATTTCGGAAGAAAAAGTGAAATTAACCAATTCCATTTTTATATTTATATTCATATTCCAAACGTTCTAACTGGAATAATCTGGTCGTGGTTAGCACTGTTGCCTCACAGCAGGAAGGTCATGGGATTGATTCCCACCTGTGGCCTTTCTGTGTGGAGTTTGGAGGTTCTCCCTGTGTTTGTGTGGGTTTCCTCCCACATCCAAAGACATGCAGGTTAGGTGAAGTGGAAACTTTATAATTGTCCACGTCTCCCTTGCAAAAAGAGATCTCAATCTCAAAGGGACGAACCTGCTTAAATAAAGGTTAAATTAAACTGGCTGGTTTGCTTTTTCCTCCATTCGACTTGCACCCCAGTCACACACAGCGGGCAGAGGGCTGTGGCTACGCCCCCTTTTCTCAGACAGAAGATGACCCCTCCTTTTAAACACAGCAAGAAACTAGAGTGACACAGTGTGTGGAAATGACATGAAGTGTCAGCGACTTATGGAAACCAACTAGCACGTGTGTATAATCACACTGTGCAGAGTCGTACCGAACTATGGCATGCGTACCGTATGAGCACCCATTAATTTATGGATTTTGTGTGTGTGTTTGTGTGTATATATATATATATATATATATATATATATATATATATATATATATATATATATATATATATATATATATATATATATATATATATATACACATACAAGGAGAGGACCAAAACAAACGTGCAACCACTGTGGAAGCTCTCCATCTGTCCATCTGATGACCGCTCAAAGTTCTGAGCATGACAAAAAACTTTCCAACGGACTTGCCAGACATCAGCTGATGAGGAGTGCATGTAATGATTGAGAAAAGGACCTGTACATGACACAAATAGACATGAACAGATGTCTAAGTTTTGTTGGTGTTGATCATCTGTTTTTTCAATCAGTAACAGCGTGACAGCTGCTTTACAAAGCCGAAAGGCTTTGTCTTAGTTTCTGGGCGGTAAATTAGCAGCCGTCAAACTCACTTCGGCACTGATTGATGACCTCATCTGGGAGTTAATGCGACACAGTTTGTCGGCTCGCTGCACCGCTGCATTCTGACTGCAGAGCTCGTCTAGAGTTTAAACTTCAGTCACTCATTCTTCCAAATGTTACTTACAGTTACCTGGCCCTCTGTCTGTGGCAAACAGACAAAGGCATCTCCCCATTTCACCGACCGTCAGCACGCCATTCCGTAGGCCCGAGCCGTAGTCGATCAGAAGCCAGGGGCTGTGCGACCCCGCCTCTGTCGTGAGTGCGCTGGTGAAGCCGCACAGCTCTGATTGATGGCTGCACATTCTTTTTGGCACTCTGGGATCCACTGGAGTACGTGGGTGTCCTTTGAGTAGAACCTCATTTCCTGCGTGGACTCAAAGAGGAAGAGTTCAGAAGCAGTTTCACATTTTGAAAATGTATTTGATCTCATTGTTCTCTCTTTCCTTTGAATAATGGACTGTGCAACTTTTCATTTGCTTTAATTGCCCTTTTATTGCTCAATAAAAGCGTAAGTGGTCAGGGATTGGTGGGCGGAGGGCTTTAGCCAAAGAATGAAGATGTTTCTCTGACTTTGTGTGGAGTGTTTTGTGAAACCCGGCATTGTTTCAGCTTGGCTTTAAAGACCAATGAGAGCAAACTGTGGTTGCTGTGTGGTTTTCAGCAGGAGAGCTAATTAACCATTAGATGTGTCAGCTTTATTAGAAGTTGTTGGAATAGTCAGTTTTAATGGACGTCTCAGCTTTTAGCCTTGTTCAAAGTCTGCTCATAATGACAGGTAATGAGTTCTCGTGTGTGATCAAGTGATGGCAAAGAGGAAGAACAACTGTAATCAATAAAATGTATTATGTAAAGTAATTTCTCCCCATTGCCATGACTTCCACCTACAGTGCAGCTTGAATAAAGGTGCCTTGACACTTGCACACATTTTGGCTCCTCACTTCTGCACAATTCATTGTCATGATGCCACTCACTGTGTTCCCAGCTGGATGCTGCGATGTGTGCGCTGGGCACTGCGTATATAAAATAATTTTGCAGCAGACTAATCATTTTCTGAGTTTGGCTGATGAAAACACCTGCACTTCATGAGGTGGAGAATGCATTTGGAACAGCCTAAAATTACAATTATTTGTAATATTTATACGAGGTCTGTTAGAAAAGTATCAGACCTTTTAATTTTTTTCAAAAACCTGATGGATTTGAATCACGTGTGCTTGCATGAGCCAACCTTGAACCTTCATGCGCATGTGTGAGTTTTTTCACGCCTGTCGATTGCGTCATTTGCTTGTAAGCAGCCTTTGTGTGAGGATGGGTGGAGTCTCTCGTCGTTTTTTCTTTGCAAGGAAAATGACAGAACGACTGGAGCAGCGCGACTGCATCAAATTTTGCCAGAAACTGGGAGACAGCCAGGTGGAAAACCATTCGGATTATTCAGACAGCTTTCGGTGATGATCCTCTGGGCATCACACAGATTAAGGAGCGGTACAACTGGTTTAAAGACGGCCGCACAACGGTGGAGAGCGAGCCACGCTCCGGTCGGCCATCAACATGCTAAAATGACCGGATCATTTCCAAAATGAACTCTGTGGTGATGTGGGACTGTCGTGTGACTGTCTGAGAAATTGCAGAAGAGGTGGACATCAGCACTTTTTCAGCACATTTCACTGTGACAGAAGATTTGGCCATGAAAAGAGTTGCAGCGAAATTCATGCCGATGGCTTCGGCACGAAGCTGATGGCGCATCAAAAGCTCCACCGTGTTGAAGTCTCACAGGACATGTTGTGACATGCCCAGCTCTTCTACCATTTCTCGGATAGTCACATGACTGAAAAGCCACCGAAAGCAGTCTGAATCTTCCGCATACCGTATCGACAACAAGAATGAAATATCTGAAACGGGATTGTTTTATGTTTGTATTTGTTTATTTTAATAACCGTGTTCAAGCAAAGTGCATCCTTTGCACACAGCTGTGACATCCTGTACAGATTTCATTAAGTGCCTCTGTGTGTCTTCTACCTTTCATGCACGGAGACATTGATTCCTGAAGAAACAAGCCCGGCATGAAGTTTAGTATGCCTGACATTTATAATGAATGATTTGTTTTATTTTACTTTCTGCTGCCTTTGTGCTGGAACATCATTCTCCAAGGTTTCAAACTGCGCAAAATACAGACACTATGAGCACTGGCTACATTTCCTTTTGACTTTGATGAATCATGTTGTGTGTGCAAACCTCACCTTTTTGCATGTTACCATTCCATGACTTTGCACACTCCGGGATATCAAAACGGACATCAGCGTGCATGCTAACTTCCGCTCTTTTCAAAAGCTCATAAAAGTAAATATTGTTCATGATTAATAGATTGATTGATTGATTGATTGATTGATTGATTGATTGATTGATTGATTGATTGAGGAGCTTTCTTGAACATGTGCAAACTGTAAGTAAGACAATAGGATCTTAATATTAATGTATAAGTAAATAAAAATAAATGTACAGTATTTTAGCATTGTGTTATATTTTTAATTACAGACAGATTTTGTTAAGTATAAAAACAGGCCCTTCAAGGAGCAACTTTTCCTTTTTTCTTGAAGCTTTCAGCTCTCCACTCATCCTGGAAGTTTCTTTTTGTCATATTAATGATGAATGTTCGTGTCCGTTGGCTCTTACACTGCTAGCTGCACATATATTACAATAGAAACAGTGTCATTATATGGGCTGGTGTCTCCTTGACCCCTTTATATATAACACAGATACCAGTCATGTGATGATCTGCCAAGCTTGTAATGTCGGACCACATCCCTTACCCAGGGCATGCTGGGATAGGCTGACATCCCCATGACAGAGAACAAGATGAATGAGCCAAATGTGTAAGTGACAGAAGACTGTGTCAGTTCTGAAAGTAGTCAATAGAAACAAAGTGTTTTGAGGGATGAATATGACATGGGGACAGACAGCTGAATAAAGGGTCAAGTGTGAGAGCATTAATCAGGGATCAAACAGGAAGTGACCATGACCAAAAGAAAAGAGGGTCATATTGAGGATGCTAAAATTGGTTGGGGCTTGTTCTTGGGGTGTGTTGCGGTGACATGGTGGCAAAAGATTCACATTCAGAATGAATGTGAATAAGTTTTGTTGTGGAGGGATGTGACAACTGGGACAACCTAAAGAATCATCTGATATACAGACAGACGCAAAATACCTGAAAATACACTCTTTTAAATCTCAACCGACTCATCAAATAGACCATATATCCTACGGCAGGGACTAGTCCTTATGAACTCTTATGTACTGGCTGTCAAGGTTAGGTAGGATTACTTTGAAATGTCATCCAAAAGTAATCAGATTACAAGTAATCCCAATGTATGTACATACAAGTACATACATATAATCCACATGTATTCTTTCAAAGTAATCCTACCCAACCTTGCTGGCTGTAAGGGGGTAACGGGACTGCTTCAACCACAGGGATGGTTCTTCTTGGAAAAACAACATATTTAGCTGTCAGGGTAAATTCACACTGTTTCCACACATTGCAGAATATAACCCATCTCTGTTCTCAGCTTCACCTCTTCCCCTTCAGTCACAGCTGTTTGCTCATCAGCTCAAAACCTGAACCACACAGACTACCACCTATCCAGCCATTAGACCTGTTCAAAATGTCAACTGTTACAAAATCTTTTGGGCCACATGTTGTTCTTTTTCCACTAATAAAATACAAGATCTGTGCCAAATTTTATTGTAATCAGACATTGTTTAGGGGTCCCCCACAAAGCAATAATTTTCCACAAACAAGCAATGCAGCAATCCAGTAATTCCAGTAATGTTCTCATCTGAGTGACCAATCAGCCACCACTTTTTTTGCCATTAGAAGCCATCACATGTACCTGTAAAATAAAAATAATGGCATGAGAGTCTTCTCCTGTTAGGGTGACTCTGCCTTGCGAGCAGAGGGAGAGGAAAATGTGTCACTCTGGGGGACCTCTAAATCTTATCTGACTGAGTTCAAATGTGGTCTGCACTAGAGGTGGGCGATACTGGGAATTTTGGTATTGATACGATAACAAGTAAATACAGGTCCAGTATCACTGATATCGATACAGATACCGATACTTTTTCACATTTAAGCTTCATACTGTAGATCCAAAGGATCCAAAAGACCTAGGATAGAATTTCACAATCAACATTTTTATTTAAAAAATATCACTCAATACAACTTAAAATCTCCTGAGGTAGAGGGCTGACAAACCACAATACAAGGGTGCGCTGCTCCGTGTTCTGTGACACAGCGCAGTGCTGCTCTTACAGACAGAGAGTAGACTTTGATGAATCTGTGTGCACAGCAGTCAGTGCGTGTGGGAGAGAAAAAAGCTTGAATATCGATCTTTTTACACAAGGATTATTCAATATCAATACCAGCACTGGTATCGATATTATCGATATTAGGATCGATCTGCCCACCTCTCGTCTTCACCTATAAAACCCCAAGTGGAACAAAAGCAACATATGGCCCAAAGTCTCTCACAACTTTTATTTTTCACTGTCTAACATGAACAGCCCGACCAGCCATGCTATCCACTTGGTATCACGCGATGCCGAAATTGTGCAGCCTGTGGTGCCCAGTTGGTATCACACGCTCTCCAGGAAAAGACAGGTTGACTTGACTTATTTTTCAGTCCTAATTAAGAAAACATTCAAATGTACAGAGAGCTCAGATCTGTGCTCACCACCATTTTGCATGAATTTAAAAATCCACATCCAAATTTAAAAACACAAATTTAAAAATCCAGAGTTCAGGGTTTTATTATTTTTTAATAATAATAAACATTAATATCAAATTCTGTGAAATTGGAGGTAAAGTAGTTTTGTGAATGCTTTCAAGAATACACATTTACATTCATTTCATTCATATTTACCCTACTTATTCAAAGTATGTGACATCTTTATCCTCAATTATGATTAGTTTCACACAATATACACATTTTGAATAGATATATGTATGTTGTCATTTTGTTCAGAAATTTCAATAATATCTATCTATCTATCTATTTATCGGGTTAATGCCACAAGACTTCACTAGTTAAGTTGAAATAACTTTAGAAAAATCTATGCAAATTGTTATGTCACTTTTTTCTCATTGAGACAGCGGTTCATTTTTTAGAGTGTAGTGGAGTTAAGTAGAGAAGGATTTTCTTTCACTGATCAAATCTAGGCTTCCATCTCAGAAGCACCTTCTGGGAATTTGTAGCTGAACTTTCAGGTCTTTCTTTTTAAGAAAATCCTCGCCTATACCAATTCATCTTCTCTGAAAAATGAGCATAAATATATATATATATATATATATATATATATATATATATATATATACGTGTGTGTGTGTGTGTGTGGCCTACAGATAGTCTCTTCTTATGTGGGTGTTTAAAATATAATTTCCCCCAAATTGAGTTTGTTGGGTGAAAATATGGCAATAACTCATTCATCAATGAGACAGCCATACGTTTCTTTCTCTCCAACACGTGGAGGAGATAACACTTTATCATGAAGCTGATTTCCGGGTCCACTCTGTGCACGGACAGGTAGCTGCAGCACAGAACAAGAGGAAAAAACTGAAGGCTCCATAGCAACCAAAATCATTTCTGGTTGCCATCTACCCCTACGATCTGTAGCAAAACTTTCCCCTGCTCCCTCTATCTCGTCATGCACACCCACATATTTACAGCTCCTTATTCATCAGATGCACTCGAGCGGCTGACATGCAAACAAATCTTCTGCACGCCCTAACTGAGCAAACACACACAGCGGCTCACACCCAGAATTCATCTCTGTGTTTGTGTATTCATGTGTCATAGAGCTGAAAGCATCTCTGACAGTATTGCTGATAGTCGAGGAGTCAATTACAAGGTGAGAATGGCACAGTAATGAAAAAACTAAACCATAACCATCCAGACCTCAGACGATTTTTAAATTAGGTTTGTTGTTCATTTGTTCTTTCAGTTTTTCCATTCGTGTAACTGATATCAACAATGTCCAGAGCTTCGTGACGACGTGAGCTAGCTGTAGCTTGCTGCTTTTGCCATTGCGATCAGGTATCGCAGACAGTATAACGCTCTAATCAGTCTCACCGCCTTGAGGCAGTTTACTCATCACGAGCCATCAGCAGTGCTGCCAAGTGTGGTTGATGCCAGCGACAGCAGAAACTCGGAGGCTTTATTGGTCTGCTCAAATACTTAAGACGTATGTTTGTCATGCACAAGCTTTCATCAGACTTTAAAGTCAACATGATTGCAATGGGAATCATTGTCTTGTGATGTCATCAACAGAAACTGTTTAATGGTTTGTCCAGCGTTGTACAAGAGCCCACCTGCTGCGAGGCCAGGCCAAGTCCGAGTCCTGAGTCTCCGATGCCAAGCTCAAAGAGATTCACAAGAAGATGAAATCAAGGCCGAGGCCACAGCATCTGAGGACAAGGCTCAGTCCGAGAGCTGGGTCTCCAAAGCCAAGGCTAAGACAGAGTCACAAGAGCTTGAGGCCGAGGCCAAGTCTATCATAATTTCCACACCGTGTTCCAAAAGACTCATGCATAATTTCAAGCCATACCCAGCTGAGTTGGACATGGCCTTACATAGCATTTTGTACACGTTCTTAATGTGATGTGTTGGGATCACAGACATGAATTTGGTACCTGGGTGGAGGAATATAATAATGTTTGGGTAGTGATAAGGCTGTTTCTGTTGTTAGCAATTGTAGACGCAACATACTGTAGCATGTGTGTATGTGTGCAGGTAGTACTGTGGTGATGAGAAAACAATGCATTCAAGCGTTGTGCACATAGACCATCATAGGCATAAAGTTACAGTGATGAGCACCTTTTTGTTTGGTGGGAAGTAGACGGTGCAAAAAATAGCTAAAAACAACACTCAAGAAACTACAGATCTTTCTTCATCTTGGTACTGTCAGGATTTCCCTCAGAGCCTGGTTTTAACTGTTTATTTACCAGTGTCATGTGTTAGTTTCACCACTAGATGGCGCCCTTAGTTTTGTTTCACACCTGGATCAGATGAATGACTGATTATTGATAGACTGCTTAAACCCAGACTTTCTGTTCACTTAAGGCCAGATACTTGTGTGCCGTGGTTGTCTGTTGTCTTGCTTGCCTCGTTTTGTCTTGCCAGCTTCCAGAGCAACCTTCTATGATCCAGGCAGTCTCCAAGAGGATCAAACCTGAATGCCGCCCTGTGACCTTGACTGCATCTTCCAGCTGTGTGCTTAAGATGCCGAAGCATCCCGCAGCAAAAGCTCAATTCCTGATCTCAGAGGCAAGCATTCCACCTGGTCCTGAACCCTGAAATCTTAGTTGATATTAACCTTCAAGACTAGCTTGGGATCCTGCAGCTCCCTCATTTCACTGTCAGGAGGCGGGCCATCTCTCCACACTGCAGGCACCCCAGCACAGCATCTTTATTTATTATAAATAAATATATTTTCCTTTGTACTCTTCTCCATACCCAGCTCCCTGCATTTGGGTCCATTGCCTGCAATGGTTCAGTCCCACCCGAACCTCTAACCATAACAGGTACACCTCAGACCACTGAATAGAATTATACTGCCAGTGCAACACCATGCCCACACACCCACCTACCACCTTGCAGACGGAAACAATTTTTTTTCAGATGCCCAAAAATGTGTCCACAATCCAAATCTGACTGGTAACCATGTAAAAACTAGGATGCATTGTGTATTTTTAACAAATATCTAATACTACCCTCAACCGCAACATAGGCTCAGTCACATTTCACGAAAAATTGATTTTTGTTATATCGCTGCTTCTAACTGCACTGGAATCACATTCTTGGTGTCGAAATTAAGGATGATCCGGTCAAGGAATCATTTGACATTTTTGGGAAGTTATCTCTGACCAGATTTGAGAAATCCAAGATGGCTGCCACTAAATGTCTGTATTTATATGGCCCCTGTTTTCTTCCCATATGCTGTCATATAGACACACAATTCAAGCCATTTGTAGAAAGTCAGTGTTAACACCAAGCTATATCACTTGGTGTTAACACTCGTCTCACCTTCATTACTCTTCTGCAGTCGCATTTGTCAACATGTGCTGTCATGCAGGAACTCTACACATATAAAATAGGAATTTTTGAAATGCATAAATTTGTTTCAAGTGTCTGAACATTATTTTTTCTTATTAAGAGTGGCTCAGGGAGATGCATTCAGTCATTTTGAATAGAATTGGCTATATAAGTAATAAACATGTATGTTAATCTGTCAAAAGAAATAAAAGTTGTGATTGGTGAATATATGATCATAATGTTCTCAGATAAAACTCAACCGTGAAATAATTCATCGCTATCTCAATGGGATGTGGCAGCCAGATTATGGATGTGTGTAAACTGAGTCCTACTGAATCTGATTCTAACATGTCATTAGTCACCCAGATGGGGGCGCTTTACCCATAAGACCTTACATGGAAAATCCATTGAGTTGCTCTAAAACCTTGTATAAGAGCGTGTTTGTCATTTTTACTGAAGCTAAAGAAGTTTGGCAATATTTTAACTGAGCACACAAGAAAATGAAGAAATGGGACATAACATCATTACAATAGCAAACGCGAACACTGTAAAGCTAAGTCCGTGTTTCGCATTATCTCCACCGAAGGTGTAAATAGTTCTGAGGTTTATATACCATGTGGATTTGATTTATAGAGTTGTACAAAGGGCAAGATGTATAAGCAATAAGAGGTTCATATTTCTAGACAGAGACACAAACCAACTTCCAAAATCCCTGAGAAACAAGTGCAATGTAATAAATTAAAATGGGTCTGATTGATGAGGTCTGCAGTGGCGGTGGGCTCTCACAGCTGGACTCCATCATGCTCAGGTTTATTTCCTCTCCAGCTCCAGTTCTCTTACATTGTCTCTTTTTCCCACTCCGATGCTTGATTCCTGAATCTTTAAACTGAACGACTTGGGGCAGGGTGGTCCTCGTGTTTCTGAGCGATGTAGGTGAATCGGCGAGGCCATTGTTTGATTCTGGTTGTGTGTTAACAGCTGCTGTGCCGGATGCCGTCCTCATCTGCCCCACATATGATGTCAAGTTGGTGTCCTGAATTGCAACCTGCTGTCCCACTCACAGCACAGAAACCCCATGTGGAACCGCACCACAGCAGAAACCAACTCAATAAAGATCTCTGCCCTCCGGTTTGTCGTATCGCTGAGCAGTTTCTGCAGCGAGTTAGAGGATGTGCGTGTGATGTTTTATGACTCTGGGTTGTGTATATTTTTGTCAGCTTTTCAACATTGCAGTGAGTAGAACCATTTGGAGCCCAATGAAAGTGACCTTCAAAGATGACTCATTGCTCCCCAGCATGTGGATGAGCCCTGCTGTCCAAAAATATCTGCGTCTACAAACGCCTAACATTGTGTAGACATGACGGTGCAGAGCGAGCTGAGCCTGCAGCACTGAGGCAGCATTTTACAATGCAAAATTTGACTTTGGTCCAATTTTTCACTTTTCTGAACTCTGAGAATGAAGTGAGTCATTTATTTCTCAAAATCAGAGCCATATGTTCTATCAAATGTCATTTTGTGGCAATCTCTCAGTGGTAAAGAAGATTGTCTCTTGATCGATTGCTGGACTGGATAAAAATATCTACCTCCTGGGTCGATCTAGAGATGCCTGTGCATGGGTTTGTTTAACATGGGAATGTTGTTGCACACCAATAAACACACAGTCCTTGACAGACCCTCAACCTAGTACAGTGGCTGGAAAGTCCCAGACAATCAGGGTCTGAGAACCTGCTGCACCCTTTATCCACCTTCATGGCCAATGAGTGACAAGGTAATACCCCCTCCACCTGATCCACCATTGAGGACGTCTTGTTACCATAGCAGCCACAGGATACACAAGGTCCCACCGTATTTTAACCCAACAGGAAAATCCCTACTTGATCAAATACTCAGGTGTCATGAAGCGGACAAGAAGTTGGATTTTGACACCCCATATGTTCTATATTTCCATTATAGTCTCTTTTTGTCTACTTTGGGTCAAGTGTTTCTGTGTGAACAACACAGGTTTGTCTGATTTGGACCAAACTTGGTAAAATGAATAAGGGTCAACCAAAAACAAGTGATTTGATGCTGAGGAAAATTGGTTAACAGTCAAGGTCACAGGCCAAGGTCCAGACTTGGACCCAATGCTTTAATGTATATCTCATCTCATCTTCAACCACTTATCCAGGCTCAGGTTGTGGGGACTATATATATATATATATATATATATATATATACGAGGTCTATTAGAAAAGTATCCAACCTTATTTTTTTCAAAAACCATATGGATTTGAATCACATGTGATTGTGTCAGACAAGGTTGAACCCTCGTGCGCATGCGTGAGTTTTTACACACCGGTCGGTTGCGTCATTCGCCTGTGAGCAGGCTTTGAGTGAGGAGTGGTCCAGCCCACTCGTCGGATTTTCATTGTCAGGAAATGGCGGAATGATTTGGGCTTTTTTTCCATCAGAATTTTTTCAGAAACTGTTAGAGACTGGCAGCTGGAAACCATTCGAAAAATTTATCTGGCATTCGGTGAAAATGTTACGGGCTTGGTAGAGAATAAGGAGTGTTACTGTCGCTTTAAGGATGGTCCCCAGCGGCTGTGGGGCACGCTGCGCTCTGAAGCCGCCATCGACAGGCTGAATGACCATTTCATTTCTAAACGGATGGCTGTCTGGATCCGTGACCATCGTGTGCCATTTCTCTGGTTATCACAAGAGCTGGACATCAACCATTTTCCAGCAGATTTCACTTTTAACAAGAGATTTTGTCATGGAAAGCCGAGCGAAGGCTTCGCGGGTCATGATGGATTCGCTACTGGAGCGAGACAAAACCACCTCCGTTTTGGTCTCACAGGACAGCTTTTGATGGCGCTCAGACAGCTGTCGGTGGTTTTTCCATCGAGTGATTATTCGAGAAATTGTGGATGTGCCTGGACATGCCAGAACATGTCTCCGTGCATCTTTCATTACAAAATCTCCTTTCACAGTGGAATGTGCAGATAAAGTGCTGATTCCAACCTCTTCTGAAACTTCTCTGCTAGTCACACGACGTCCCGCATTAGCAGCATATAGTTTTATTGCATGCTCTTCTGTCTATTCCTACTGTTCTATGCTGCAATGTGACACTGAAATTTCCCCATTGAGGGATGAATAAAGGTTTTCTTAAGTAGCTGAACAGTTCTTGGTGGCTTCCTCCACTAGTCTCCTTCATGCATGAGCACAATGTTTTGAGAACTGTCTACTCCAGAAAGATTTGCCAAAAAAAGAGACATAAATAAAGACCAAAACAGATTTAGTAGCTAAGAAATGTCCATGTGTCCATCCAATGACTTGTCAAAAAAATTAAAAAGTGGCTATAAAAGGGATGATTTATATGAAATATATTTATCTTCACTTATATATATATATATATATATATATATATATATATATATATATATACGAGGTCTCTTAGATAATAAACCGACCCTTTTATTTTTTTTTTTAACTATATGGATTTGAATGACATGCGATTACACCAATCATGCTTGAACCCTCGTGCGCATGCGTGAGTTTTTTCACGCGTCGGTGACGTCATTTCCCTGTGGGCAGGCCTTGAGTGAGATGTGGTCCCGCCCTCTCGGCTGAATTCCTTTGTTTCACACGCTGCTCGAGACGGCGAGCGTTGCTTTATCAAAATTTTTTCTGGACCTGTGAGGAATATCCGAGTGGACACTATTCGAGAAATTAAGCTGGTTTTCTGTGAAAAGTTTAACGGCTGATGAGAGATTATGGGGTGTTTCTGTCAGTGTAAGGACTTCCCACGGAGCGGGACGTCCTGCAGCGCTTCCAGGTGCTGTCGTCGGCCTGTTTCGAGCTGAAAACATCCTAATTTAAGGCTTAATTAAACAGAGAAGATTCAGAAGAGGCCGGCATGAGGAATTTATGCAGACATTCCACTGTTTAAGGACATTTTTTTAATGAAAGACGTACGCGCAAATTCCCCGAGTCGTTTCCGTGACGACTCGGCAAATCTGTGTGCGCCGCGACAGGAAAAACACCTCCGTGTTGAAAACCATTTGTAGAATTCAGGCGGCTTTTAATGGCTTTCAACAAGTGAGTAACTGAGAAATTGTTTAACAGCTTGGGCATGTTCCAACTTGCCCGTTAAGATTTCCAACGGAGGTGTTTTTCCTGCCGCGACCCCCCGCGGTCGGGTCCTGCCCGACATGCGACTCTGCCCGCACGTTCTTTCATTACAAAATGACCGTTAACAATGGAATGTCCGAATAAACTCCTCATGCCGACTTCTTCTGAAAGTTCTCTGTTCTCTGACGACTTACTGCGTCAACAGAGCCTGAAATGTGGAAGTTTTCAACTTGAAACGGCGAGACGCTGCCGCCTCAAAGCGCAGATCGCCGTCAGGCGCCGTGGACCGTCCTTAAACCGACACTACCAGACCAAAATCTCTCATCAGCCGTTAAAATTTTTACCGAAAACCAGCTGAATTTATTGACTGGTGTCCACTCAGTTGTGCCTTACAGTTTTGAAAAAATTTTTATCAAACAAAGCAACAGTCTCCGAGCCATTCCTAAACAATGAAAAAAATCGACGAGCGGGTGGACGACTCCTCACTCAAAGACTGCCCACAGGCGAATGACGTAACCGACAGGCGTGAAAAAACTCTCGCATGCCCACGAGGGTTCAAGCATGTCTGATGTAATCACACGTGATTCAAATCCATATGGTTTTTGAAAAAATAATAAGGTCGGATACTTTTCTAATAGACCTCGTATATATATATATATATATATATATATATATATATATATATATATATATATATATATATATAATTTAAATGACTGTAATTCAAACGTGGTTAATGTGATATTTTTGTTGAACCCCTTGAATTAAAGTTAACAGTCTACAGTTACTTATGGAACTCAGTGCAGATGCTTTTAAATACTTGTGGTCAACTTTTCACAGTAATGGAGACTGCCACGTACCTCCTCTACACATACCCAAACCATTTTAATCTCAGCTCTCTCACTTTGTCTCCAAGCAAACCTGCCTGAACTGTAACTGATCTAATGTGTTCGTTGGTAATCCTGCCCATTCCAAGGAAAATCCCAGCATCTTCAACTCTGCCAGTTCCTGCTCTGTCTTTCTGTCAGCGCCAACGCCTCCGAGCCAAACAACATAGCTGTCTCACTACTGTCCTGGAAACTCTTCATTACTCTTCTATAATAAATCACCCCTTTGCAACCGCACGACTCCGCCCCACACTTATTCATATATATACCGCATCTTGATCTGATTGACGGTCATTTCCCTTTTTTTCAAAACGATAAACGCTCTACTGTTTTTGTATAAATATGTTTTTAATGAATCCTTTACTAGTGTCAGGAAATGAAGGATTGTTGATCCTCCAAATGTTAATTGTGCAATAATAATAATAATGATAATAATATCATTATCTAGGCAGGGTAAGCAAACTGCAAATTTCTATTATTAAATTTCTATTGTCAAAGTTTTAAATCCCTGGTCTGAAAAAGCAGTTCAGTCATTCAAAGCTACTATATTAGTACTGCCGGCATAATAATAATCTTATAGACAATTTTTATGAAAGAAATTACTTATTTTTATGCTTTAATACCCAGCAGTTGTTTTCTCAGAAGATAAAAGCAGGTTTCTTGGAGGCTTCCCTCACTTGTCACAGTACTACAGACAGTCTTTCCATACAGTCTGACACTGATAGTATTTCACTGACTGAAAATGTTCATGTATCCATCCCTGACTTTTATAAAGAAAACTGGCTATAAAAGTAATTATTTATTTGTGTTATAGTAAAGGGTGCCATTACTTGTGTAACCCATTATTCTGGCTTTTATATTTTCATTTAATTTATATATCAAATTGCTGAGAGTTGTTTTGGGTTTGAGTTTAAAGAAGATAATTTAAAAAATAGACTTTCTATATCCACTGTGGTAAGGCCAATGAGTACGGTCATTGGCCATTCTGGAGTTATTGGGTTAGCATGAACAACATCAGATATGTTGTAGAAATTGAAAATATGCAGATAAAATACTGGAAACAGTACTTTTTTTAATTCATGTTTTTTTGGGGGGGAATTTTGGTTTAAGTTTATTTCTAGTACAAGTCGTGTTATTTGTGAATGGACTCCTGTATGAGCTGATCTCTGTAAAATACCTGCATCTTATAGCAATTATTTTGATTTTTGAAGAGCAGATAAGAAAGGACGAGCCGAAACAGCAGACGAGACGCGTCCTTCCTTGTCAGACTGTTCTCTCGGTTTCAGATCCAGAGCAGCGATGCCATTATTCCCAGCGTATTTTAATGTGTTTCTTTCCCTGCTGGTCATCCTTATCCATTTAAGGCTTCTTTGCACTGAAGCTTCAGATGAGCTTCAGTCTTGATTCATCTTGACAGAAGCAAAAAAAAGCATTACATGGTTTCATTAGTGGCTCTGTATGATTGCTCCCTGCTGATCAAATTAACTTTCAGTCTATCTGTCACCCACATCGAGCTCTGGTTTGCTGCCTTCACTTTCAGGTCCACAGAAAATCAGTCAGGCAGTAAAAGAAGTTACACTCAGACATAATTTAATTGTGCTTTTGCAGAGGCATTTGTCTGCAAACTAATATTTAAAAAAGGCTTTAATATACTGTACTGAATTGCTTTTCTCCTCTTATGTTTTGCTTGTAATTTTTCAAGCTCTCATTTATCTCCACCTATCTTTTTAACAACTATCTCTAAGGATTCATATGTGAATAAAGCAGTGATTTCTTAACTTTGGGAGCGCTGATTAAACTGCAGGGACGCGTCTTCCCAGGTTCACTGGACCTTCACATATGGTCTTGCTTTAGATGGTGGTTTGGCTTCTTGTCAGCTGGTTCATACTTTTCTTTCAGCATTTATTTTCATTTGCTTGAGGTGATATTCACAAATGTTTTTGGTTGAAGACAGAACTTTTTGAAGGGGCAAAAAACTATCAAAGCTGCACTTTGAAGGTATAGTTTCCTGTCTTTTTCCTTGACAGATTTTCACATCTGTAAAATAAACATTCAGAATAACTACTTAGAAAACATCACATCTTCATTTGTCATAGACAAGACGCAGGAAGTTCTATAAAGGCTCATTACTGCTTGTGCTTATTCCGGATTCCGTAGACGGAAGCAGATGAGAATCTAGAAATCCTCCTGGATAAAAAGGTTCAGTCATTTTTCAGCTTCATAAATGTGTGCCATTCAACAATATTTCATTCTGTACTTTTGTGCACCATTGGGTCAAACTGCCTCTGTGCCAGAGATCAAGACGTCCAACGAGCTGTCGTTCTTTTTTGTGACTCTGACTTCTTAGCTAATCTCAATATATTTATAAATCTGTAGCATGCCACAGAAATGAGCAGAAAATATGTGCACGTGAACAGATTGATGCAGCAACTGTGTGTAACAAAACGCAAGTGTAAATGTCAAATCTGTCATTTAAAGGTTCAGCTGTTTTTTCCATCAATTTAAGCAGACCATTATGTGAAAGGGGTGATATTCTTGCCTTCAGCAGAAAGTGTTTTGTTCCATGAATATACTTGGATTTAGCAGATTTTCAGGTAGGCAACACGGTGGCTTAGTGGTTAGGACTGATGCCTCACAGCGAGAAGGTCATGGGATTGATTCCCACCTGTGGCCTTTCTGTGTAGTTTGCATGTCCTCCCCGAAAAGTACATTAATCAATGGGTTCGTGATGAGGGTACGAAAATGGGGCATTTTTTAAGGGGGCACAAATTCATTTTGTGACAGGGCACACAATGTGGAGTGAAAAGGGGGGTGTGTGGGGGTCATGGTTAACCTATGCTATAGTTATGGTTAGAGTTAGGAGAAGGAGATGATCACATATAGCAAAATAAAAAAAAAAATGTCAGAAAAGCAGGCATTTTTGTGACGGGAGCACGAAAAAAAATGTGAGGCCGGGCTGGGCATGTACTTGAAATTGTGTCTATAACATTGGAAAAATACATAAAACAATTTTTCTGTATTTTTTGTAGTATAGTATTTGTATATGTATCCTGCAACCCAGTCTCACGCTTTTTTTTTCGTGCTTCCGCCATGAAATTATTCAAATTTTGATGACAGGGTTTTTAACTCATTATTACTAACCCTTAACCACCCCAACGCCCCCCCCCCCCCCCGCTTCACTTTTAATTTTGTGCAGCCGCCACGAAATGTATTAGAATGAATCTGTGCTCCTGTTACAAAAATGTGGTGCTTTTCGTGACAATATCACGAACCAATAGATTAATGTATAGTTCACGCTGCTGAATCACAACATGCCATGAGATATGGTAGGTATCTTGGCATGTGCCTATCTAAATCATTTTAGAAAAATCTGAAGTGGCCCTTTACAGATATAGGTACAGAGACATGCAACATGTCAGAACTGGTGTTTTGGTTTCTGTATTGCTGATGTTCATATCCACACACAGCCATTCCCAGAATCCATTGCTGCTATCCCTCCTATCCCAAAGGACCCATTTCAAATCTGAGTGCTATGAACCACCACCAGCTATCTAATAACAGCTAAGAAGACAAAATATATCCAAGCAGCTTTATGGAGTTGAATCATTTTTTCCCCCATGTGTCCTGTGAGGGAAGAAAGATGTTTGGCAGAGGTCCTCTTGTATTTTGAGTTTGAGACCATGGCATCTGGTAACGTGGTGTACTTGTCGGCACTGGTGTCCCACAGCAAAAAGGTTATTTCTTTGAATCTAGCCATGGACGTGCTGTGTGGAGTCTATAAGATTTCCAAATGTCTATGTGGGTTTCCTCCAGCAGTTAAAGATCTGCACCAAATGTTAAATGAGTATCATGTGTATTAGAACCTTTCTTCATGTTGGAGAATGACATCACTGGAACTACTGCCTCTTGGACAAAGTATGCTTGCTTCAGCAGCTGGGAAAAGACTGAGCAGAACTCTGTGGATCTAAGTTGGGTATGTTAATGAGTAAATTAAGGGTCTAGTGGGATGCGATGTGTGGGATATGATTGTTATAGACAACCATATCTTGCATACGTATGCAGGCTGTACATATTGGAATAGTTTGAACTTGACAACTCGCTTTGCTGGATAAGGGGTCATTGTGCTTATTATGCTCCCTGATTAGTTTGGCCACAGCAGATGATCTGAGTCTGGTCGCTGAGTCTGCTCTGCCTGAGATTTCTGCTTGTAATAAAAAAAAAAAAACACCATAGGAGGGTATCCTTAACTTTTTCACCAATGTGATTGCCCATGGGTTGGATAAGGTCTTGACGTTAGCATCTTGAGGTGGCTTATTTCATTTTTTGGTGCATTATAAATAAATTCCCCTTTAGCTGACCTGGTAGAGCCTTGGTCTCAAGTACGAGTGATCTGGTGTTCGAACCCTGACAAAGGTATGTCATTCCTTCACATATACTATTAATTTATGTAGAATAGATTAAGGCACTTATGGTATCTAGTAATTATATGGTTCATACGTAATGTCCTTTGGAACAAAACACCAAATTTCGTTAGTGAAACCTTCATATTTTTTAGTGTTTTTGTCATGAGCATGTAACACGTCAAGTTGGCATTGTCCTCTTGGTGATGTCAACTCCACATATTAATTTCATGCTAAGAACTGTTCTTTATAGTTTCTTTTGCTTAGAATAAGTTGCTTCTGGATATCATAAAAATGAATAGCAGATTTTCTCAAAAGAGGTCATTATGGCAATGTTTTAGGCATTGTTAGTAGACCTTGGAGTATGTGGTATTATTTTTGAAAGTTGTGCTGTCTCTCTGCTGAATAATTCTTAGTAGTGGATTTTTATTTTTATTTATTTATTGTCTTTTTCTCCTGTGATTTTTCTTATGATATATTCTTGATATTTTCATATCATTTGTTTTTAAATTATATGTAATTAGTGTGGATTCCTAGATGACTTGCAATAACTGTGGATCCAAATAAAAACGAAATAATAAAATAAAGGAATAAATACTAAACACAATATGCAATGACATCTCTCTGTATTTATTATAATATAGATGTTCGTTTCATTTGTGCACACCTTGTTTTTGTTTTTTTTTACATTTTATAATGAATTCATATCTTGTACCAAGTCTAAGAAATTCACATTTACACAAAGCATCTTACATTAGTCAGTAAGTACAGGTGACATTCATCTTGTTCAGAACCAGGTCCTGAACTTTCAGAGAATCACAGTGAACCTCCGCAACAGAGTCCATGTCATGAAGGATACTCCACGCCCATTGTGAAATGAAGTTAGAGCAACTGTATGGGCTCAAACACACCGTAAAGGTCAAACCTCGGGACAGTCGAGCCACCAGCTTAGCTAATAAGAAGTACTAAGAGTAAAACTCTTAGGTAACATTTATTTAGGCTTCACAATGCTACATGAGCTTGTTAGTTGACAGTATGTTACCACATTCAGTGGCAACATATTCATTATATAAGTGTATTTACACTGGTGCCAAGTTCCAGATAAGGATGTAGGTCTATCTTGACTGATAAAATCCTTCATTATCACTCAATGCATGAAATTACAGAGCCCCCCAAAGGACATGGGAAAAAAAATATAATTTTGCAAGATTTTGCAAAACTACGTTGTGTGCATTTTCTACCACCCTCATCTCACTTCATACAACTTATGTCCTCTTGTGGGACTGCTCTAGAGTTCAGGAATACTGTCAAATGCTCCTCTTTGATTCCACAGCTAGCCTTGTCCACAAGCTACCCAGAGTGCAGAAAACTGATCCCAAAGTGAATAGCCTAGCAATAGTTCTTGAGATAGTTCTTGCAAGATCTCACAAAAACTTTTGCGAGATCTTGCAAACGTTTTCCATGAGGTTGATGTGGCCCACTTCCCTTTGGGCTTACGAGGTCTGTCAATAAAGTATCGTACAACCCCTGGCAAAAATTATGGAATCAACGGCCTCGGAGGATGTTCATTCAGTTGTTTAATTTTGTAGAAAAAAAGCAGATCACAGACATGACACAAAACTAAAGTCATTTCAAATGGCAACTTTCTGGCTTTAAGAAACACTATAAGAAATCAGGAAAAAAAAATTGTGGCAGTCAGTAACAGTTACTTTTTTAGACCAAGCAGAGGGAAAAAAATATGGACTCACTCAATTCTGAGGAAAAAATTATGGAATCACTCTGTAAATTTTCATCCCCAAAACTAACACCTGCATCAAATCACATCTGCTCATTAGTCTGCATCTAAAAAGGAGTGATCACACCTTGGAGAGCTGTTGCACCAAGTGGACTGACATGAATCATGGCTCCAACACAAGAGATGTCAGTTGATACAAAGGAGAGGATTATCAAACTCTTAAGATGGTAAATCATCACGCAATGTTGCAAAAGATGTTGGTTGTTCACAGTCAGCTATGTCTACACTCTGGACCAAATACAAACAACATGGGAAGGTTGTTAAAGGCAAGCATACTGGTAGACCGAGGAAGACATCAAAACGTCAAGACAAAAAACTTAAAGCAATATGTCTAAAAAATTGAAAATGCACAACAAAACAAATGAGGAACGAATGGGAGGAAACTGGAGTCAACGTCTGTGACCGAACTGTAAGAAACCGCCTAAAGGAAATGGGATTTACATACAGAAAAGCTAAATGAAAGCCATCATTAACACCTAAACAGAAAAAAACAAGGTTACAATGGGCTAAGGAAAAGCAATCGTGGACTGTGGATGACTGGATGAAAGTCATATTCAGTGATGAATCTCGAATCTGCATCGGGCAAGGTGATGATGCTGGAACTTTTGTTTGGTGCCGTTCCAGTGAGATTTATAAAGATGACTGCCTGAAGAGAACATGTAAATTTCCACAGTCATTGATGATATGGGGCTGCATGTCAGGTAAAGGCACTGGGGAGATGGCTGTTATTACATCATCAATAAATGCACAAGTTTACGTTGATATTTTGGACACTTTTCTTATCCCATCAATTGAAAGGATGTTTGGGGATGATGAAATCATTTTTCAAGACGATAATGCATCTTGCCATAGAGCAAAAATTGTGAAAACATTCCTTGCAAAAAGTCACATAGGGTCAATGTCATGGCCTGCAAATAGTCTGGATCTTAATCCAATTGAAAATCTTTGGTGGAAGTTGAAGAAAATGGTCCATGACAAGGCTCCAACCTGCAAAGCTGATCTGGCAACAGCAATCAGAGAAAGTTGGAGCCAGATTGATGAAGAGTACTGTTTGTCACTCAAGTCTATGCCTCAGAGACTGCAAGCTGTTATAAAAGCCAGAGGTGGTGCAACAAAATACTAGTGATGTGTTGGAGCGTTCTTTTGTTTTTCATTATTCCATCACTTTTTCCTCAGAATTGAGTGATTCCATATTTTTTTTCCCTCTGCTTGGTCTAAAAAAGTAACCGTTACTGACTGCCACAATTTTTTTCTTGATTTCTTATAGTGTTTCTTAAAGCCAGAAAGTTGCCATTTGAAATGACTTTAGTTTTGTGTCATGTCTGTGATCTGCTTTTTTTCTACAAAATTAAACAACTGAATGAACATCCTCCGAGGCCGGTGATTCCATAATTTTTTGCCAGGGGTTGTACCTTTTTATTTTTTTCAAAAACTATATGGATTTCATTCATATGTTTTTACGTCAGACATGCTTGCACCCTCGTGCGCATGCGTGAGTTTTTCCACGCCTGTTGGTGACGTCATTCGCCTGTGAGCACGCCTTGGGAAGGAGTGGTCCCGCCCCCTCGTCAGATTTTCATTGTCTGGAAATGGCGGAATGAAAAGGACTTTTTTTCCATCAGAATTTTTTCAGAAGCTGTTAGAGACTGGCACCTGGAAACCATTCGAAAAATTTATCTGGCTTTACAAAAAATAAATAAATACAATCAACAATAAAATAACCTTTAAAGCCTTTAATCTGGCACTTAGAAAACAGTCTGCAGACAATCACTGTCGTGCTGGCAGTGAAATTTGTCTAAGTTCCCCACGAGTGTGGCTTTGGTGTGTGCTCCGAACTGACAGGAGGTATGTCCGCCCACGAAAGCGGCCGTGCAGAGCTGTCATTCTGGACATGCCAGCTGAACAACACGTACTGTGTTTGGACAGACATGGACTAACAACTGCCCACTGTGACGCATGTAATCTAAATTATGACTGTCAGTCAGTTTTTCCACATCATTTTTGCACATTATTTTAAATTTAGGTTGTTCACTTTCGAGTCAGTTTTCTGCACTCTGGTCAGCTCATGATATGCTTGTGATAACTTGTGATGTCTTGGAGGAGGTTTCGGAAGAGTTCCTAGAGTGGTCCCACTAGAGGACAAAACGCGTATGAAGAGAGACAAGGGGGTAGAAAATGCACTCATTGTAGTTTTGTGAGCTCTCACAAACTATTGCAAGATCTCACAAAAGTAGCTTTTATCTCATGTCCCTTTAGGGGCCCTGTATGAAATAAGTGAGCTGAAAATAATACGATAAAATAAGTGGGAAAAACAATCCAAACAGTTAAAAACTACTGAACTTAAAAACACTGTGTACAGGCACTTGGACTGCAGTAATAAGTGCTACAAAAAACATATCAAGTAGAAAACAATACTGATTACAAAAGTTTAACAAACAAGAAATTATACACAAAAACAAACAGAGAATGAGGGCAAACTTCCACCTTATTCTTGAATGTATTTTGCATATTTCTGCTTAGAACTGCATTGTACATTCACACAATAAGTAATAAGTGCACCGCCTGAGCCCTAGGGGCCAGATAGTTGAGGAGTGTGTTCTGTTTTATTCAAATTAATGTTCTGCTCAGTCGTACTTGGAGCTACGGTTGCTTTAATGTCGCCACCGCAGCTTGGATGAGGATGAATCATACAGGCTCTCTCAATAGAATAGAGGAGTGAATCACACACTGTCACTGCTTGTGGTCACATGGTCACAGCCAGTGAGGAGCTGTGATGGAAATGCTGCCGTTTTGTTGGCATTCATTCATGTCACTGCAGCAGGACACAATGAATCACAAGAGAAGCCAGATTTCGTACTGCTGGCGAGTACAGGAATAATGAACCCAGCATCAAGCGGGATACAAGAACTCATTATCTCCATCTTCTTCTCTTCTTACCTATTGCTCATTAACGGATTGTCACACAAGGTGATGGTCTAGTGGTGAAGCACTGGGCTTGAGACCACAGGATCCTCGGTTCAAATCCCATTCCGACTGGAAAATCACTAAGGCCCCTTGGGCAAGGTCCTTAATCCCCTAGTTGCTCCTGGTGTGTAGTGAGCACCTTGCATGGCAGCAGCCTGGCATTGGGGTGAATGTGACGCATTGATGTGTAAAGCGCTTTGAGCGTCTGATGCAGATGGAAAAGCGTTTTCCGAGGTCTATTAGAAAAGTATCCGACCTTATTATTTTTTTCAAAAACCATATGGATTTGAATCACGTGTGATTACATCAGACATGCTTGAACCCTCGTGGGCATGTGAGAGTTTTTTCACACCTGTCGGTTACGTCATTCGCCTGTGGGCAGTCTTTGAGTGAGGAGTCGTCCACCCTCTCATCGATTTTTTCATTGTTTAGGAATGGCTCAGAGACTGCTGCTTTGTTTGATCAAATTTTTTTCAAAACTGTAAGGCACAACTGAGTGGACACCATTCGATAAATTCAGCTGGTTTTCGATAAAAATTTTAACGGCTGATGAGAGATTTTGGTCTGGTAGTGTCGCCGTAAGGACGGCCTACGGCGCCTGATGGCGATCTGCGCTTCGAGGTGGCAGCGTCTCACCGTTTCAAGTTGAAAACTTCCACATTTCAGGCTCTGTTGACCCAGTAAGTGAGAACTTTCAGAAGAAGTCGGCATGAGGAGTTTATTCGGACATTCCATTGTTAACGGACATTTTGTAACGAAAGAACGTGCGGGCAGAGTCACATGTCGGGCCGGACCCGACCGCGGGGGGTCATGACAGGAAAAACACCTCCGTTGGAAATCTTAACGGGCAAGTTGGAACATGCCCAAGCTGTTAAACAATTTCTCAGTTACTCACTTGTTGAAAGCCATCAAAAGCCGCCTGAATTTTACAAATGGTTTTCAACACGGAGGTGTTTTTCCTGTCGCGGCGCACAGATTTGCCGAGTCGTCACGGAAATGACTCAGCGAATTTGCGCGCACGTCTTTCATTACAAAATGTCAAACAGTGGAATGTCCGCATAAAGTCCTCATGCCGGCCTCTTCTGAATCTTCTCTGTTCTCTCACGACGTCCTGGGTGAATTAAGCCTTAAATTAGGATGTTTTCAGGTCGAAACAGGCCGACGACGGTGCCTGGAAGCGCTGCACGACGTCCCGCTACGTGAGAAGTCCTTACACTGACAGAAACACTCCATAATCTCTCATCAGCCGTTAAACTTTTCACCGAAAACCAGCTTAATTTCTCGAATAGTGTCCACTCAGATATTCCTCACAGGTCCAGAAAAAATTTTGATAAAGCAATGCGCGCCATCTCAAGCAGCGTGTGAAACAAAGGAATTCAGCCGAGAGGGTGGGACCACATCTCACTCAAGGCCTGCCCACAGGGAAATGACGTCACCGACACGCGTGAAAAAACTCACGCATGCGCACGAGGGTGCAAGCATGATTGGTGTAATCGCACGTCATTCAAATCCATATAGTTAAAAAAAATAATAAAAGGGTGGGTTTATTATCTAATAGACCTCGTATATATATATATATATATATATATATATATATATATTTATATATATATATATATATATATATATATATATATATATATATATACAGTCCTTTTACAATGGCCGATTGAGTAAACTGATTAGTAATGGATTGAAATAATTTGTCCAATGGCAAATATTGCTTAACCAATTAGTCTCTGGTGGATTTTGGGCTTTAACAGATGGATGACATCATGTTTCCACTGGCAACACAAAGAGCACATTCCGTAGAAAGATTTTTCACAATTTCAAGACATATATGCACACTGGGGTGGAGCCACATTTGATCAGGATTCGCAGAGTTGTGAACGCAAATGTGGCTAGGATCCGGCTCGCTCAGGGTGCATGGTGTCATACTTCCTCACTACGTTCATGTGCCTCTACACTGTGGCAGCATTCAGTGCAGTTGCAATGGTGAGGACATATTACATGACCTTCTTCCTCTGTGATGCCCTTGTGTCAAGAGAATCCATCCGGTGTGCCCTGCTATATGTTGCTGCATTGGGAACTTTCCTCTTTCAACTGGTGCTGAATTCACAAGCCATGCCAGAGCTTTGGCCAATCAGAAGCCACACTGAATCACTGGACAACCACAGGATATGAATGCATGAGTGTCATAGAAGTAACACACAAGTAGAGGACAAAATGATAAACAAATGCCCAACCATTGAGAAAGTTCTCCATCTGATGTCCACTCTAAGTTTTGAGCACGCACAAAACTTTTCAATAGATTCACCATTCAACATCAGCTGGCAAGGATTAGCGAATTCACAAATAACAAATGGACTTGCAGAGAACAAAAACAAACATGAACAGATATCAAAATTTCGTATACGTTACTCAAGTTTCCTCAATCTGTCATAGCATGACACTTTACACTCCATAGTCTTCCGTTAGCCAGTGTCTAAATTGTTACAATTTGCTTATCGTTAACAATCTGTAACTTTCAACCCATGTGTTTACAGTTCTACCTACCTACCTATCGAACTACCTACCTACTTGTAGCTACAGATTTGTTTACAGGCAACACTCACAGTTCTGTTTACAGGTTTAAGTACCACCACACAAAGAGGGACCCTGAGACTTTCCCCTACAGGGATGCTAAAGCAGTGCAGTCAGTCTCAGCTACTAGATATCCATGTGGATTGTTATTAGAGTTAGTGCAAGCCATGGGGGCCAAGCGCAATAAAGGGTGCCAATGAGTCTTTGAAGTGAGCTCAGACTAAGTGCTTTTATATCACCGTGGCAATGTAGTAAATGTCAGCAGCCCTGGACTTAGATAAGGAATCTGTAATGTCACGTTGCTGCTTCAAAGGTGTCCGAGTCCCCCTCTGCATTAATCCCAACGAGAGGTGTCTGAGCGGAGCGGAGCAGAGGGTGAATGAAGCTAAAACCCTGAAGTAATTGCTAACTGTCTGTCAGGGTGTCACTCTCTAATGGGTCCTGCGTTGATGTGCGCGCCAGTGCATTAGTGACTCAACACTGTTTATCAGGCAGTGAACGTGTGCGCAAGACTGATTATGTGACTGTGTGCATGCCAAGTGGTGGCGGTGGGTATCTTTGCAAATGGAACACAGTCATTTTCCTCTGAGAGTGCATGTGCAAATTTTCCACTTATTGTATAAGTGCAAAACTCCACACATGGAATTTTTTGTTGTCAACGGTTCATTCATCTTAAATACAAGGTCTGTCAATAAAGTATAGGTCTTTTTTATTTTTTTCAAAAACTATATGGATTTCATTCATATGTTTTTACGTCAGACATGCTTGAACCCTCGTGCGCATGCGTGAGTTTTTCCACGCCTGTCGGTGACGTCATTCGCCTGTGAGCACTCCTTGTGGGAGGAGTCGTCCAGCCCCTCGTCCGAATTCCTTTGTCTGAGAAGTTGCTGAGAGACTGGCGCTTTCTTTGATCAAAATTTTTTCTAAACCTGTGAGACACATCGAAGTGGACACGGTTCGAAAAATTAAGCTGGTTTTCGGTGAAAATTTTAATGGCTGATGAGAGATTTTGAGGTGATACTGTCACTTTAAGGACTTCCCACGGTGCGAGACGTCGTGCAGCGCTCTCAGGCGCCATCGTCAGCCTGTTTCAAGCTGAAAACCTCCACATTTCAGGCTCTATTGATCCAGGACGTCGTGAGAGAACAGAGAAGTTTCAGAAGAAGTCGGTTTCAGCATTTTATCCGGATATTCCACTGTTAAAGGAGATTTTTTTAATGAAAGACGTGCGGGCGGATTGCAGCGTTGGCTCGCAGCCGCCGCGACGCTCCGCCACAGGAAAAACACCTCTGTTGGAAGCCTTAAGGACAAGTTGGAACATGTCCAGCTGTTAAACAATTTCTCATATACTCACCGCACTGAAAGTCATGAAAAGCCGCCTGGATTTTACAAATGGTTATCAACACAGAGGTGTTTTTCCTGCGTCCCGACGCGCAGACCTGTCCGCACGTCTTTCATTAAAACAAATCTCCTTTAACAGTGGAATATCCGGATAAAATGCTGAAACCTACTTCTTCTGAAACTTCTCTGTTCTCTCACGATGTCCTGGATCAATAGAGCCTGAAATGTGGAGGTTTTCAGCTTGAAACAGGCTGACGACGGCGCCTGAGAGCGCTGCACGACGTCTCGCTCCGTGGGAAGTCCTTAAAGCGACAGAATCACCTCAAAATCTCTCATCAGCTGTTAAAATTTTCACCAAAAACCAGCTTAATTTTTCGAACCGTGTCCACTTCGATGTGTCTCACAGGTTTAGAAAAAATTTTGATCAAACAAAGCGCCAGTCTCTCAGCAACTTCTCAGACAAAGGAATTCCGACGAGGGGCTGGACGACTCCTCCCACAAGGAGTGCTCACAGGCGAATGACGTCACCGACAGGCGTGGAAAAACTCACGCATGCGCACGAGGGTTCAAGCATGTCTGACGTAAAAACATATGAATGAAATCCATATAGTTTTTGAAAAAAATAGAAAGGACCTATACTTTATTGACAGACCTCGTAGTCCCGATTTCATTTTTGCATCCATTTATTGAGCAGCCTTGGAGATGACATCAGAGCTTCTCTCAAGACATCAGCATGAGTCAGGGGCGCTGCAGCCGTGCAGAGATGCTTCATTCATGTTGCACCCTGCTGAATCAGGCGTGGAACTCAAGCCACAAAATGACAATGATGCACCACAAATGGGAGAGAAAAATGATACCTGGAGGCGCTGTGGTGGCATCGGATTCATCAAGGGGACATGCAATGGCTGTAGCATGAATGAAGCAAAAAGCGTATTCCCTGCACCGTGCGTCAGTCTGTGCAGCAGATCTAAGACAACAGTACAGCTGTCTTCTTACGAGACATCATGCTCTGAATTGCATCTGCGATATAAGAAACTTCAGAAGATGCTGGGAGCGACTCGCGGCGCTCGAGCTGGGTTTTGTATTGGGTGTCTAATAGAGTGAATCATATGGGGAGAGATGAGGATTATCAGAGAGCGGGATGCCACATTGAGATGACAGAGAGGAAGATGTGAGAGATGCTGAGACAGAAAAGCTGCCTCAGTCTTTTGATGCACAACGGGAAGGCTAGGATGAAAGAGTACGTCCTCCTATTTAGCTTTCAGTCACATCCTTTTAATAGGAAACGATCAAAGATTTTGGGAGAGAAAATCTTAGTAAGGGTCAGGGGGTCTATCAGGTTGTCTGTTAGTCATTACTTGTCTCTTATTGACATATTAGATACTGAGTTTGGGATATTCATTAAATACTGGCATATCTACTGTTAGGTATCTACAGCTTTCCAGCTGAAGTGACATTAGAACACAGTTTGTGTCCAGGGACAGTGGTAGAGAGAGTTGGCCCCGACCGTGGCTCCCAAAGGTACCGAGAGGTCCGTAGAAGTCAAGTCTTTGATGGGTGATGCTGTGGCTTGACAGTCATTTTAGCATCCCCTGTCGGGCCCCTCCGGCTTTCTTTTGGTCCTCGATTCGGCTCTCTACGCTCTTCTTCCTGTCTGCAGTTCTAACACATCCTCTTCTTCCTCCTGTTCCTCAGACTTCAGGGGGTGGTGAGTTACTTTGAGACCCACCATCCACCCGCACCACTGCAGAGGAAAAATGGGGAAAAAATATGTCAAACTCTGGTAAGAAGACAGCAGATGGTTTGTGGTGATGTTTAAGGTTGAAGTTTCCCTGAATTAAGCCCTGTATTATTATTGTAATAATGTATTATTATTTTGTTTTTGTATACTTTAAATTTTTGGTATTCACACAATTATGCATGTTCTAACTGTTCTAATGTCAAATGCCAAAGCAGTTGAGGACTGTCAAAAAGCAGGACATGTTATCAAAGTGCAGCTCAAGACCTTTTGGTCAGGGTCACCCATTTCAAATTATTGCTGCCAATATAGAAAACCCATTTTCCTCTGCACGGCACATTTTGATGCTTTGTCAGTCAATAGTGTGTGATGGGTGGGGTAACACATCAAAATACAGTAGCCTCTGTGGTGAAGAACACAAACAGTTGGCCCCAAGTGGACACACCTGGAATCAAACCCTCGTCATTGATACGTTCAGCATATGTCTTCATAGAACACACCTGCTTCTGTACTACCATTCATCCAGCAGGTGGCAGACACATCTATGGCTTATTACACAGGCAAAGTTGTTTTTGGGATAGAGTTGGTGCATCAAAATTGACCAAATTTTAATGAATTGGTCTTCATTACCTACCATATTTTCATTTACATGGTGCAAGTCATAGATTTTTTTTTTTTTTTTTTTAGTAGTTTGGGAGTCGTGTGACTTATACTCAGGTGCGACTTAAATACCAAAAAAAAAAAGAAAACACAAACACACATTCATTATTCACAATAATAATTAGAATGACTGTAAAGATTTTCCAAGGAATCAAAGCACCAAAAAATAAACTATAATAATAAAAGAAGAAATGTTAATAATAAAAAAGTACACTACCACAATGCACAAAAAACCCAAATTAAAAAGCTGAAAATATAGAAAAAAGGCTTATGACTTATATTCCATTACAATTTATATATGGGGGGGGTTTTTTTCTCTTCAAGAGGCATTTTTAACAAGTACGACTTATAGTCTGGAAAATAATCGATTTACTGATCGATCTACATTCCGATCCTCACCTATGGTCATGACATTTGGCTCATGACTGAAAGAACGAGATCGCGAGTACAAGCGGCCGAGATGAGTTTCCTCCGCAGGGTGGCTGGGCGCTCCCTTAGAGATAGGGGAGGAGCTCGGTCACTCGGGAGGAGCTCGGAGTCGAGCCGCTGCTCCTCCACGTCGAAAGGAGTCAGTTGAGGTGGCTCGGGCATCTTTTACGGATGCCCCCTGGACGACTCGCTGGAGAGGTGTTCCGGGCACGTCCCATTGGGAGGAGGCCCCGGGGAAGACCCAGGACACGCTGGAGGGACTACATCTCTCGGCTGGCTTGGGAACGCCTTGGTGTTCCCCGGAGGAGCTGGGGGAAGTGTGTGTGGATCGGGAGGTCTGGGCGGCTTTGCTTGAGCTGCTGCCCCCGCGACCCGACTCCGGATAAAGCGGAAGAAAATGGATGGATGGACGGACGACTTATACTCTGGAAAATATGATATGCACTTCTAATTTTGTGAGTAACAAAACGATAGCAAAATTTTGGAAATTACACAACTTGAACAGCACACTCTTATTCCCAGCTTGTCCTGCACTGATGCTTGCTCAGTACCCCTTATTGTCAACATGCGACACACTGAGTACCCGCCTTAGAATCATTTGGTGACACACAGGGTAGCAGGTTAACATACAGCAGGTGCTTGACTCCTGTGACATCCCTCGACACAGCAGAGAACATTTATCCAAATTTAGGTTTGGGGTAGGGGCTACGCTGGACATCACTAAATGATGGAAAAAGGGGAACCACTCTCATCACATCTCGACACTTTGTCACAAGAAGGATTCTGTGTCAATATGTGGTGAGTTGGGTGTGGGAATGCCTCGTCTTGAAACTGACTTTTGAGAAGTTTTCAAACTAAAATTCAAACCATAACCATTCAAAAAAAAGGTTTTCAAAGTCAAACATTTAATTGAATTATGATTTAATGTTGAACGGCGACATTTTGATTTATCATGCTAAGGATTTGCGATGCGTGATCCACCCCCTCTACCACCACCCAGCCCCCACCCCCTCAAAATGAATGTGAATGAGTGTGACTTTGAACAGAGTTTGACAACTCAGCATGGAAATCCAAATTCCATATTTTGTCAAAAAGGTGCCATCCATTGACATGTATTGGCGCCAAGTGGATCTGCCAAATTGTGACCAATTCATGTCTTAAGAATGAGACCAGGTTTCAGCTTCACTGCCAACATCACAGTTATCTCATGTTTGAATTCCAGCAGTTTAAATTGCATTTTTTTTTCCATCTATTTAACTGTAAATCTCTAAAACAGCACAGATAATGTACAAAGCAACAAATAATCTATTACTGGGGAATATTCAGCAACTGTTCAAAAATCATGAAGGAGATTACAATCTAAGGAGAAAATGTAACTTTAAAGAACCAAGATTTTGTACAACCAGAAAACGTTTTTGTCGATCAGTCTGCGGGCTGAGACTTCTGAAGGGATTTACTGTGGAATTGAAGCAATGTTCAAATATGAGACAGTTCAAAATGCTGTATAAAAATAGGATTTTCAAAAGGTATGAGGCAAATGTTGTTATTTATTTTTTGTTGTTTTTTGGTTATTTCTACTTAATTCTTTTCTTTCCTTGCTTTGCTGGTCTTTTTTGTGGTGTTTCTGTGTATTATGTTTATATGGTACATGTGGATTTACATGTGGGACGATACATGTGCTGATGGATGAATGTATTTGACTATGTGTGTGTTTATATGTATTAATGCATATATCATGTGATATATAAGTTAATTGTTGTTTACATAAGGACAAGGGGTGGAAGTAAATAAGTTTTACTTCTTCTCACTCCTTTTTGAATATCCATTGATTATGCTTTTCTTTATATTATTTATATTATTATTGTTATTTATTTTTGTGCCTTGATATTCGAAAGAAATATTTCAAACAAAAAAAAATCAAACAAACAAATCATCTACGAGTGTAAAGTTCAGTTTGAGCATCAAAATTCAGCTTTTCTGAAGAACCCTTTGTTCTACCCTCAGGAAAACCTTAAAAAAACTCAAAGAAATCTTGTCTCCCCTGCGCACCCTGCAGGTAGGGAGGGGTGTTATTTCAAAAAAATTGGAAATCTATAAATGTTTGCATGGAATATGGAAATATACACAGAATAAACCATAGCAGGATAAATTTTTGGTCATTTGGTTCCAAAAACCCATATGGACGGAGCCAGTGAAGATATCGGGTTCAAAAATCGCCAAAAATATTGACGAAAATGTCATATCCTGAGAACCGCTGCAACTAGAGACTTGAAATTTGGCTCCAAATGTTGCTTGACCCCAACTTTATATTCAACTTCTATAGTAACAATAAGCCTATATGGTGTTTTTTTAAGAGTAATTGACAAAAAAAACCTAATTTCAGTACATATGTTACGATCAATTGTAACAAACAAAATATATGTAGGTTTTATTTCAGGAACATCAGTTGAGTATAATCATCACATGTAAAGAATGACATGGCCACAGTGAACTAATTATAAGCAACAGAGTGGTTTTCTACATCAACAGCACATATACGACACACGCGTTACTTGAAATTTTCAAACTCTCCTTCCATATGGGTTTTTGGAACCAAATGACCCAAAAATTATACTGTTATGGTTTATTCCGTGTATATTTCCATATTCCATGCAAACATTTATAGATTTCCAAATTTTTTGAAATAACACCCCTCCCTACTGCAGGCGGCCCTGTGGTGTCCCTCACCGCTTCTAACCTGTTAAAGTGTTGTCATTAACTCAGTGAGGATGGGACACAAATGCTGCATTTTGTCACTGAACTCTCAACCTTTTGTCAATTGAGTGAAGCTGCAGAGATGCATCAGGAATGCAGAGGCGTTTCTGAGAAGGCCTGACAATCCACTGGGTGTTTTCTGGGGTTGATGGATGCTCTGCGCCAGCGGCAATATCGTACAGAAGAGACAACCCCGACTGTCCACTTACATCATTCTACTGTCCACTATATCACTCATTTGTTCTTTTGGCCTGAAACTCATCTTTTTAGGGTGCAGTAACTGTCCTCTTACTGTAATGCACTCCAACTTCGCTTTGTGTCCTCCTTTCTGTCACAGTGCCACGGTCCACACTGCTGCTGCTGCCGTCTCTTCTTTCCTTTTTTAGACAGAGACGCTCGTGACAGCCAGTGCAGCGTGCAGGAGCACACGTTCACACTCCAACCTGGACCAAACCCTCCCTGAACTGGCATTTGCCTTCATTTTCAAGACTGATAATAACAGCCACATGTTGGAGTTTCCAACCTCGTTCCAAGAGTCATCACAAGCTGCTGTGTTTTCAGTGAACCGTTTCAGTCCAGTCTGACGTGAAACCTGAACTCTGTCGCAGCTCGACATCGTTACTTATGTCTTTCTTTCTAATCACGCCCGAGAGTTTCCTGAAGCTTTGAAAGTTGCTGATTGTGACTGTGGTGAAATTTTCAGATAGCACTCACAAGAACACACACACACACACAAACCTAAAAAAAAAAAAAATCTTAAACCCCCATTATAATTAACTAAAAATACAAAGTTGGATGGAAATGCATCAGCAGTCATGGACAAGTTTTCGATGAAGCTGCTGCGCAACATGTTAGCACTGCAGCGAATATATAAAAATATATACAGGGTTCTGGTTCAGCTGAACATATCAACAGTTTATTCAGCCCCAGTCAGACTCAGATTTGCAATCCAGCTTGAGCCAGATTCAGTCCAAATTGGGTTCTGGCTGGATAGTGGTCAGTTCTGTTTTTCAAATCTGGTTCATCCTACACATGCATCCAAACTGAATCCAGCTCAAGCGAAATACATATTGTGTGTGTGTGTGTGTGTGTGTGTGTGTGTGTGTGTGTGTGTGTGTGTGTGTGTGTGTGTGTGTGTGTGTGTGTGTGTGTGTGTGTGTGTGTGTGTGTGTGTGTGGTGGGGGGGTGTTATTGCTGCTTGTTGGACAGCTTGATGGATTATTTAAATGCAGAGAGTTGCCTGGCTTTAAACAGATACATGTGAATTTGTGCATTTCAGAAAAGAATGAATTAATAACATTACAAAAAGTACATTTTTAACCTTACATCATCAACCTGCAGTCTGTCACTGCAGATCACATACATTTTGCTGCAACAGCCACTGTGACGGTTCTCTGATGGTGATGGTGTGTATTTCTGTGTGCTGTGGACAAAAAAGATTGTTTTACTGAGTGCATACTGGAGAAGGACACTGTGGCTGCACGTGAAATCAAGGTCCCGAGCTGGCCAGATTCAAGCCACATTTGTGTTGAGACCCCAGCAAATCCTGCTCAAACCCACCTTAACCCTCTGTGGCCGACGCCGTCTGATACAACGGCTAAGACCAAGCTTTACTAAATTATAAATAACTTTTTAATGATATGAGATAGAAACATACTGTTTTTGCTGAAAAGTTAACTCCACAGACTTTCAATCCACCATCGGCCATCTTTGTACTCCTCATAGAAGCTGTGTGATGACGTGCAGAATGTGAGTGTCCAATCGGATTTGGTTCACTGTCACATGGTTTTCCAAAATCCAATCGTATGCCAGATTTACCTCACGTGATAAACCAAAGATCGTTTTCAGGAGTGATATCTTACTAGTTGGCCCGTTTGCATAGCCCCCAACTCCTCCATTGCACCCTGTGCCATTACGCACAGCGACAGTGAAAGCAGACAGAGAGCCTTGCATGACAATCTCACGTGCTCAAACAAAGAGTGTGTAACTATCAGGATTGCTCCACTAGTTTGCATTTGAATGTTACTGGATAACTGTGGCTTTCTCCCTCTGGCATAAAGCACTGTTTACCATATCAATGGGGTGAGGGAGAGGGACCGCTCCTCAGACTGGAGCATAAACACATAGACCATTTTGTATATATTGTTCAAAATGTGCATTTGTGTTTATTGTTTGAACCTTTTTGTTGTACAGCCTTTCACACAAGACCTCAAATTACCTTTATAAAGTGTCAATATAGTTGTTTATTATAGTTTGCTGTGTGTTTTGAATAAATGTGTGTGGAAAATTATTTTTCACTTTACTTTTCCCTTTATTTTTTATTGTAAACCTTTATTACACTTATAAAACACAACTAAAGCATATATATTATGAAAGAACAGGTTGTCCTGAAAAAAAGAGACATAAAACCTGATTGTGGGATGCAGGGAGAGCTGTTAACAGCAACAATAAAACAGCTATGCCAGGCAAGTGAACTGTCCAAAAAATGCCCTCAGACCCCAGAGAGTTAAACCCCAAAACAATCTGACTTAAATCCGTTTTGCACAGTTCCAATTCAGAAAAAAACCCAAACTGGCTTGCAAAACTCAGTCTGAACGGGGTCTCAGAGAGGTGGGTTGAGCCAGATTTCAGTGGGATTTGCTGAGGTCTGAATACAAATGTGGCAATAATCTGGCTAACTCAGGCAGTGAAACACAGTGAAGAAGTTTAACGTCATGTTAAAGTTCTTCACTGCGTTTCTGACCCCACAGCGTCCTCTGCAATGTTGCGGTGGTCAGTGTGGGTGCCAGCTCTGCCTTATCTGGGATCTTAAAAACATCAACCCAAAAGCCTTCTAAGTTCAGAGTTGTTCCCTTTTGATGAAACACTCATCCAAGTTGGCGTAGTTCCACCATGACAAAAACAGAACATCCGGCTTTCTGTCTGCCTCAATGTGTAAGTCATCTGTTTGTACTGCAGAAAGTGGATTAGTAATTAATTTCATGACTCAGATACTTCATGTTTTGGCTGAGTGAAGAAAGTATCCCTCCTCACCGCTGCCTTTGTTCCCTCAACTTTAATCACAAACATTCAGTGAGACTGAAGTCTTTGATGGGTGATTGTTGCAAAGTCATAAAAACTCTCCTCCCTCTGGGATATTTTTGTATGAAGACTCTTTATCCTGATGAAGGACAGCCTGAATTTCTTATTATGAACCGTCTACCTGGTCCTGCCTGTATCCCTCTCCATTTAGGGGCGTGTCCCTGCTCCATCGTTTTCTCTCTCACACACTCTGTCGTGGTGACTCCTTTTTGCCTTGATTGTGAGGTCAAACACCGGACCTAAACACATGGATGGATGATGGGGCCTTGAGGTCTTTCTATGTGCATCATTCTAGGGGTTGGAGTCGGTGGCAAAGAGGTAGTGGGAGCAGGAAGATGCACCGCACAGATAGATGGCTCATTATAATGGAGATGAGGAGAAGGTGATGAGACAGCGTTCCACTCACTGGGGAATACCCTCTGAGTGCTGTGAGGCAAATCACAGGGTGCTTTCACTCCTCTATTTCCTTTTTTAAGAGGTTGTTTGGCTTGTTTTGACTCACTGTGTCCACATTACATTAGCCGTCAGTAAACTGCGGTTCATTTAATACAGGAAACCCCCTACGATTATCATGAATTTACTGCACGTATTAACACACACTTCAATATTTTAATAGATGCTGTTCATGGTGGAACAACTAATGACCCCCAGCACAAAGCATTTGGTTGCCTTTCTAATGGCTTCTTCTCCAGCTAAAGCCAATTAGCAGAGGCTAAACACTGATACCGGATTAGGCTTTTGGAGAGGCTACAGGAACCAGGCCTGGTTCACGTCTCACAACGCCTTCTAATGAATCATACGGTTTCAATGTAGGGTTAATGAGGCGGTTGTCTTCTTATGCCTTAACATCTTTCTCACTGCGATCCCCTTCTCATCTTCAGTGTCCAGCTGGCATTGTGCTTTTCAAGTGGGAAATGGAAATGTACAGAATTTCTGCAAACTGAGAACCCAAATAAAACACCAAAACAAATTAGCTTTTTAGGAAACCACTGTGTCCTAGCAGTCCTTGCTAGGATGCAGCGGTGAGCTAAACATCTGTGTCCCCCACCTGTGTACAGTGTTATTAATACTTCAAAGTTTGAAGGATACCCCAATCATTAATATGTCTAGTTTAGAATGCATGTATGAGTTATCCAGGTAGGTTTGGACAGTGACCTACTTTTGGCACGCCCAACTGGGAGGAGGTCCAGGGAAAGAAGCATAACATGCTGGAGAGTGTATTTTTTCCAGCTGGCTTGGGAACACGTCTGGATCCCTGGGGAACATTTACAGGACTTAGGTGAGGACAGGGAAGTGTGGGATGAGCTGCTTGATCCGCTCCCACTGCAACCCAGACCTGGATCATAAGTCCCTTTAGCTTGTCCCTTGTTTTTTCACTTGTATTTTACATCAGATGCCCCTCCTGACATAATTCCAAATTATACAGAAAAATGGCGTTGAACCGGGAACTTTGCAGCCTGAATGCAAGTGCACTTAACTGCTGCGATGGATGGCGGAAAATTACAGTCGGGATAACTGTTTGATTACGTCACGGGGGGTCACAGAGCACTCAAGTGCAAACCCAGTGAGACCTGGAAGCCTCGATGGATAATCACACCAACAACCCTTTGACTGTGACCTACTTTAAACTGTCCCAAGGGTCACAGAGCGTTCATGCATGAAGCTGTCAAAGATTCCCATCCAGAGGGCGTGCATCTCATAAAAAAGGAATACCTGGAAGCACTGATGCGTTGTTAAGGCGACAAGGGATGTGACGGGTATATAGATGGAATGAACGTACACATGCCCCCCCCCCCCCCCCCAGAGGGTATGAGACAAAAAGAAAAATGAAATGAAAATTAGCAGTCTGGATTTATCACAGTTCTGTTCTTTTGAAACCATTTTTCAGATTAAAATCCTCAGAAGCGTGAAATGAATAAAAAGATTGCTGGCAAATTTCTTTTCTTCTGACTGCAACAGGTACAGATGAAAAGAACAATGGCAGAAAGAGTCCGTACTGGTTTCATCAATTTAATTTATGCCGTGTTTGAGTGTTACAGAAAAGCCTCGAGCATCACGTCTTCCACAGGGGTCACGTCGCATTTCTGCAGCTTACGCTTTTATTCTATTTCCTGTTTAAAGCTTATTAAGTGAGTGACATTGCCAAGAGTCCAAAGACAAATCACCGCTGTTATTGATGTAGTAATAGAGAGACATGAAGCACATTGTAAATTACACTATGACATGTCAGTAAAGTGGAAAATAATGGTTTTATGTCTCCAGCCAGACAAGACCCTCTCCGATTGACTGATTGTCACGTCATCTCCAGAGATATTCAACATCTTCTGTGAGATCAAAGTCCATCCTGCACAAAATACTTTGAGAACCCAGAGACAAATATAGAGACAGAGGCATGTAAAGGCAGCTGTAGGTCAGACATATGCGATTACTGTCCTGGGCTAATGTTCAGTACGTGCCTCACATTCATGTTGCTCCACTGTCTAAGGTCCAAGATTCCTCAGGAGGACATCAGGTCTTCATATATTTGAAATGCAGCCTCGCCTGTCTGGTCCTGGCAGCGAGGTGTAAGTTGTGATCTTTGCAAAAATTATTGTTTTTGATCTCATTTCCCAGAAATGTGTTTCTGCTCTGAGATAATTTGGGATCTCATTGTAAGAAATAGAAATGTATGGCAGCGAGATCAACAGGTGCACAATACTCTGTTTGTAATTTTCTATTTGAAGAATTTAGAGTCATCAAATTAATCTAATAACACATCAGGTCTCTAAAACATGCATATCGCCAAAAAGAACCAAACAAATTCCATGCTTTTTCCCACATGTCGGTGCAAGAGCATGTGGAGGAAATGTGTGCATCTCGTGCACACTTAAGAATGTACAAAGACACAGCTTTGTAGTGTGATGCAAGTGTAGCAGTGCAAAGAAAACTAAAGAAAACAAAGAACTGAGGATTGAATCCATTATGCAGCCAGGAGCATCACCAGGAATGATGTCTTGGGGGGGGGGGGGTGTCTCACTGTTCACCAGATGTCACCACTGAATTATTTACACAGCACCAAATCATAAAATAAGTCACCTCAGAGCGATACCCATGAGTAAGGTCAGGATCTAATCCAGTTTGTGACAGCAGTAAGGAAAAATGCTGTAAATTGCAGTGAATTTTCCGTGAGTGCTCATTTTGTAACCTACCAACTTAAAAAATCTTAAAATGAAGACAAACACATTAAAATATGATGAAAGTCAATGCATCACACATTCCAAAAAGCAACTTTTTTTTTTTTGCTTATAGAATATATCACTGGATGTGTCTGCCACCTGCTGGAAGCTTTGTGGATGCTGGATGGATGATGGATTAGGAGCAGGTGTGGTTGTCAGTCAGTAGCACAAACTCTTTCTGACTGTTTCACACTGTTTCTGGTCTAAAACTCATATAACACTGTAATATTGGGATACTTCACATAATCCTGCAGAAAGGATTTTTTATCAATTTAGCCATGAAAGAAAAAGAGAGTGGGGGAGATGGGCCAATGACGTACACAGTAACTGGGGTCTGGAGCAATTCAGCTGCATTTGTGAAGAAAACACTCGCATTTGTCTTTGAAATGTTTTGAAACTGTGAATATCTGATAAAGCACTTGTTTATGTTTTTTTTTTTTGTAGCATTTTGAAACAAGTAACGGTCTTATTTGTTGTTTTGAATGGTCTGAAATTGTGTATATTTTTTAACGCAGTTTTTTTTTAAGAGTATGAAACACTGAAATAATGAATCTTTTTCTGAAGCAGTTGACTTATTTAGTGTTTTGAACAATTTGAAACTGTTTATATAGTGTTTAAACCTGTGAGACAGTGAATCACATCCTGAAGCAACAGTCTTAAGTCTTTTGAATGTTTGAAGTTGTGTATATATTCTAAAGCAACTGTTTGTTATGTTTTCGGTAGAGTTTGTTTGTTTGTCTGTCTGTTTCAGCAGGATAACTCAAAAAGTTTTGAACGGATTTTGATGTAATTTTGTGGAGTGGTTGGACATGACAAGAGGAACAAGTGATTAAATTTTAGTGGTGATCCGGATCACGATCCAGATCCAGGAATTTTTTAAAGGATTCTTCACCATTGCGGGATGAGGGGAATTTTGACATTCTAGTTTCTAACTCCACAAAAACAAGGCAGAAAGGCTTGAAAAAAATTAGGGTGTAACTTAGTCAAATGTTCTATCAAACAACAAAGTTTGGTGATGATTGGATCCAGATTCCGGATCTGGTGATCCAGAAATATGCAAAAATATAGGGAAAATAGAAAATGTGTCAGTGTGAGGTGACAAATGAAGCTAGAGATGCACAACTAACACCAAATTTTAGCTGAATCTGTACTGATTCAGTAAGGTGTCATCAGATTTGATGTAGCTTCAAATGTTATGGAGCTAGATCCAGAAGAAAACTGCCATTACCGAAAAATCATTTTTATACAATAACCTTTTGAACTAATAAAGACATAAAAGTGATTCCAAGTTCTAGTGGTATGTTTTCATGGTCAAGGATGTCAAATATACAGGAAAGAAAAGTGTATGTATCATAGTTTTGGTTGTAACACTGAATTGTTGAATAGATCACTGTGCCAAGGAGGGAATCTCTTTAGGGTCAGTGACCCTATGGCCTTGGTGGAGGTTTGCACTCTCTGAGTGCTTCTAGTTTGTTGTATGAAAGAATGTGACACAATGAATCATTTTCTGAAGCAAGTGATTTATTTAGTTTTTAATTCTTCAAAAATGAATATTTTTGCACAAGCAACTGTTTATTTACTATTTAAAACATTGTGAGACAATGAATCATTTTGTGAAACAATGGTCTGATTTGGGTTTTGAATGGTTTGAAACAGAATATTTTCTAAAGCAACTGTTTATTTAAGGTTTAAGATATTGTGAGACAATGGATCATTTTCAGAATAGAATACAATTCTATTCAGTTCTATTTTCCGAAGCAATTGACTTTTTAGTGTTTTGAAAATGAATGTTTTCTCAAGCAACTGCATGAGGAAGTTGCATAATTTTGAAACACTGCGAAACAATGAATTATTTAAATAGTTTGAAACATGCGTATAATTTATGAATAAGTGTTTATTTAGTGTTTGAAACATTTTGAAAAAAATGGTTTTCTGAAGGATTTATTTCATTTAGTGTTTCACATGTGAAACTGTGACTTTCTGAAGACATTATGTATCATTTATTGTGTGTGTGTGTGTGTGTGTGTGTGTGTGTGTGTGTGTGTGTGTGTGTGTGTGTGTGTGTGTGTGTGTGTGTGTGTGTGTGTGTGCGTGCCTTCCATTGTTGACTCACCATTCCTTCTTTGCATTAACTGTCTTGTGTTCCATTTTAACCTTGCTACTTATTCTGTGTTGCTGTTTGTCTTTGAAACTGTATTTATGAAGCACTTTGCACACTTGGATACATGGGCTCTAAACATTTCTGCCACTTGATGAAAATGGAGCCACAATGATCAAACTGTTTGCTGAAATTAAAGACTGAACTAACGTTCAGTTGTATCGTGCTCGAGTTCTACAACTGGATGTTTTATGGCCGTCAGGATCACTGCTGTGGTGCACTTTGTGCAACCTGCAAGCAGGTTACAGATATGATGAGTGATTGCTTAATTAGTGGGAGTGTGTGTGTGTGTGTGTGTGTGTGTGTGTGTGTGTGTGTGTGTGTGTGTGTGTGTGTGTGTGTGTGTGTGTGTGTGTGTGTGTGTGTGTGTGTGTGTGTGTGTGTGTGTGTCTATTAGCTGAGAGCACTTAAATCAAAAGTGATTATCTTTTGAAGATGATTTATTTTAAACCATGTTTACACTGCAGAATTAGGCATATATTATTAAATTACGTATGGTAATCCCATTGGCTATATTATTTTTTTGGGCAACCGCTGCTTCAGAAAGTCTTTTGTTGTATAATTACCCAGACAGTGTTTGTCTAAATCAAATAAAATGACTCATTTTATGCTGCCTTACCAATGTGCTCCTGTATGTGTGAGCGCTGCTGAGCCTGGACCTCCGCCTGCTGATGCTGGTGCTGATGCTGGTGCTCCTGCAGACTCTGGCTGTCCACAGAGATGCCGCTGTCACTGTGCAGCTTCTCTCCTTCTGGCGTCACCATCTGGTTGCTTGTAGCCACGCGGTTGTTTGCTGCCTGCTTGTTCTGCTTGCAGCTATTCCATCTGCAGAGGAGGATGACAGATGTAGATCAGAATATGGCAGTGATGTATCCATCTGATTTCCAGGTATTTGGGTTTCACAGCAAATATCGTGTAAAACAGCATGTGATCGCTGTAGCAGAATAAGTGCTCTATTTTTAGTGCTGCACCGGATGTATGCTTGTACTCTGGATTCTTGCAAGATATCTTAAGAACACCTCATCCAAATTTAATCAAATTTGCCAAGTACACTGAGCCTAAAAAAGGAAAGAAGTTATTTAACTTTGGGCCAGTTAGGTCAATAATCAAAGTCAGAGGTCAGGGACAAATTTCCAGCTCCATGCAAATGTTGAAGAAAACTGCTCCATGTGTTCTGGGTATGAAGTCAGATGTTTTATTGGTACTGAACGTGACTGTTTAAAAGCCCAGATAATATTTGCTCCACATGCTTGATGCTTTCCATCATAATGCAAATGCTTTGTTGTTCACATGTAACATAAAGTTACAGTATCTCATTGATTGGATAATCTAAGGAATTAAACACACCGTCGTTACAACGTCGTTACAACGAAGTTGGAGAAGGTTATGTTTTCGCCCCATTTGTCTGTTTATGAACACCCTGGAGCCCACAATTTTTCTTAAATCGTTATTAATTTTTTTTTTTTACAGAGGATTCATATCTTGATAGGTCAAAGCCAGGAAAAATCTTGGAAAATTGGAAAAAAATCCCGATCTTTAACATTGAATGAATTTTCAAATATTCTGTCAAAAAGATAACATTTCTTTCATATTTGAGAGCATTATGTAGGATGGTATCCTGATCCAGATTACAGATTTTGTGGCCATTTAAATTTATCATTGAAAATCCAATTTAATCTATATTTTACATTATATCTTAATCAAATATGCCCCAATCACTCTCATATTTGAAAGGGAGGTGCAGACTGGTACTCACTATCACCTGACACAGTTTGATCCAGATTGTGGATTTTGTGGACATTTGAATTTAATATTAAAAAGTCAATTTTGGTGTACATTTTGCATTAATATCTCAATCAAAAGTGCCTCAATCACTCTCATTTTTCTGTTATGGATTTACCTACACCACCAAAATTGGATGGAGGTTCCAATTTTATGTCTGTTTGTCTTCCAGTTATCAATCGGAAACCAAGTGTCAAAAAGCAACGCAGAGATTACCAATATTCTGTGAAAATTATCTGGAAAAGAATTCCGAAACTGAAAAGTTGAAGAAGAAAAAAAAAAAACACCACAAAAACACTTTGATTCAAGTGCATGAACTAAATACATGCTCATGTCATTTATCACATCTAATTTAGCTCATGAAAAGTCACTTCTAACGGGACTTTGACCTTGAAAGTTTTTCCAAGGTAGAATTTAGTGTAATTGGGAAGTTTGTGCTCTGTGAGTGCGGTGCTGTAGTTTTACTTTGGATTAACCAAAGAGAAATGGGGGGAAAACAATAATTTACCAAACCAAAAAATGCAATATGTGTGTGCAGGCATTTCCATGGGTTGCAGGGTGGTGACCCTTTCTTATATACAAATTGGGGGGCTCCAAGAAAACACTGGGGTTCCACTGCCAAAATATATGGTTCTGTGTCCTTGACATTTGACCAATTTGCACAAAATTGAGCCACTTCATTATTGATGCACATGCAACCCTTCAACTATGTTTAAGCCATATTGTGCCCAAAATGTTTTAGTTGAACACGTTTGTCCTTTCCCAATGTCATAGGTTCATGTGACCAATAGAAAGGTGATATATATGACTTCACATCCATGTTTTGAAGTAATCACTGGTATATCTTTAGTAATGGCCATTGTAAACAACACCCATGTAAGTAATGGACCCAAACTTTGGTCTTGGCCCATGAGCTTGACTTTGAACTCCATGAGCTTGACTTTGAACTCCATGAGCTTGACTTTGAACTCCATGAGCTTGACTTTGAACTCCATGAGCTTGACTTTGAACTGATTATTCTGTATTTAGCTGATGCTCAGTCATTCCATTAAGTTTGGTCCGACCTCAAAAAGCACTCTTGACTCGAACCTCAGTCCATGTCATGGTTGTCCAGCTCCACTGTTTGGATTTGACAGTTTCCTCTTTGTAATCTCTGCGGTGCTTCCCCTCCCCGTGCGTGTCTGTGTGTCTGGTCAGTCTTAGGCTGGGCATGGCTGATCACCTGTAATCAATCATCTACTCCAGTGCCGGCTGCGCCCAGCCTCGTCACTGGCGTTGCCCACGCTGAGCCTTCAGACACACTGACTCTACGCCCACGTCTGATACACTTTGGACTGTTTTGACAGATCCCAAGCTTTTCATCTCTAACTCTTCTTTTTCTTAATAAAATGACTTATTTCATGTCTGTGTTTGGTTGTCTGCATGTTGGGTCCAATTTATTCATCTGCTTAACACACAGCCATCTGCTCTTTTTTTTTTTTTTTTTTTTTACAGACAAATAGACACATGTTGCTAAAAACAATACCCCTGCATGCTCTAGTGGTGCATGAGAGTGTAAAAATGCACAGCGCTGTTAACAGGCACTTGTTTGACTGGCTGTTTAATTTGCAGTCTTCTAATCAATCCACTAATAAATACATCCTCTGGTCTGCATTCTCAATCAATGTTTTAGCTGAGTTTAATACTGGAGCTATGTTACATCTGGGACTTTGGCTGTGTGTCCTCCAAAATGCATTTGTGGATTTCTGACCTCTACAATAAAATAAACATGATGAAATGTGAGTGATGCTCTAGAAATGGGTCAAAACCCCTCAGTCTGCAGTTAGACCCTGAATATTTCTTTAGCTACCATCTTGTCTTCTCTGTGGGCCCGAGGTGATGGTATGGCCCATAAGCTCGCCCATTAAGATCGGTTCCATCACCGCTCGCTGCTGTTGACCTTGGATAGCAAACAGAAGTTAATGTTCCTTAAATCTGCGTCCAGCCTCACCCCTTAAAAATGATGTAGGCCACCAGGGCGACCACTACAGCAGCTAGGATGGAGCAGGAGATGGGGATGACGTTTTCATTGAGGCCGTGTCCCAGAAAGCGAGGTGAGCCGGCACTGGACGTGGTTGTCTCTCCCGGCGGTGGGCTGTCGGAGCCGTCGGGGAGTAAGTCTTCGCTGAAGGAGGGTGGGGGCAGAGCCAGGTCAGAGGTGGTCGGAGGATAGTTCGGGAAGAGAGGATCTGCAGAGAAGACAATGGAGACGATATAGTTAGGAAGGAAATGATCAAAACAAGGGAGTCTTTCATGTCTTCACTGTGAGTTTATTTACTGGGGTACAGTTGCCAGATCAGTTTGTTTAGTGGGGTGCAATTGCCAGATCGTGCTGCACACATGGCAGCTGTTTCAGAAAAACACATGGGTTCAGGCTGACATGATGTGTGCAGAAAGAGGAGGAATGTGCCACGACAAGGGAGGTAAATATCTGTTTCCCCCGCCCCCCATCCAGGCCTGGAACCCTGCACGCCAGGTCTCATCTCATCACTTGTTCTTGTGTGTGATCTCCGCTCATTGCGTGACACGCTGGCCATATGGACCCATGTGCAACAAAGTCTAGGCCTTCAAGGGCGGCATCGGATTTGATGCTACTAGATGGGTCTGGTTTCTGTCATAACAAGAGTCCATTTTTATAAATTGTCCCTTGGGAACTTCATCAGTGATCCAGCAGAAACACCATTCAGGGCTTCTCCTTCTTTGCTGTTTTATCCAAACAGCCTGTGCTGGTGCTGTGGAGCTCCTTTCATATCTCACTGCTGTTCTGAAAAGAATCCTAATGATTCTGTCAGAATGTAGAGAGGCCCACAGGAGCCCTCAGGGTAGAGCAAAGCAAGCAGAGGAGAGCGCCGGTCCAGCAAAACCAGAACTCCTTTGAGCTTAGCAACCTGATGGGAATGAATAGCAATGTGCAGACGGGTTCAGATCTGGACCTGTAATTCCCAGAAAAACCTCAGGCTGCTCCTCATTATCAAAGTGCACATGCAGGCTGAACCCTGCAGAACCGGCCGAGGTTCCTTCAAGGCTACAACTGCTGCTTTTGTCGGGAAAGCTCGATTACAACGATGGTAAGGGAACAAATACTGTAAAAAGTAAATAAATATAATAAAAAAAAATCTAAATTGTGGGAAGAAAACTGGCAGCTGTGGTTGCCAGAATAATTCTGCAAAATAAATAAGTAAATAAAATCCAGCAAAAATATATAAATACAGGAAATACAGTACATTTTACAGTATGAAAATAATTTTGGGAGAATAGGATGAAGGCAGATTTGAACCGAGGATATTGGTGTCTGAGAAACAAAGTCATTAACTGTTGTGGCAACAGTTTTTCTGAATTAGTCTAAAAATATAATAAACTGCAGAATCCCTTTTATCATATTGATATTCAGCACACTCAGCATGAATTTTTTTTCAGAACTCATCAACGTATTTTGTGAAAATATTTCGTAAAAATATCTCAAAATGGCAATAGGATGTACAATTTCTAACATTGTTTTTTGAAAATAAATAAACTTTCTTTTTGTCTATAATATTTACTTATTGATTATGGGTTATTGTTTGGTTTTAAAGAACAATTACAGCATTCTGTATATTAAAATCCAGCTGTTGGATATAGTTTTTTTTTTTTTTTTGTCTGTGTTCACATTACCTCCAACAAGGAGATGATGTTCTAGGAAATAAATTTTGGACATGATCCAGAATATGTTCTGGAAATGAAATCTAGAGGAATATTTTCTGCGATAGCAACATTAAACACAAAATGTTGTGAGAGCATGTTCACTGATTTTATGCTGAATTTGTTCCAGAACATAATTTGTTATCCAGGATGCTGAAGATGTTTAAATCACTCAGGGCCACGTGGCCTTGGCGGAGGTGTACACTCTCTGAGTGCGCTCTAATTTAACCACTTTTCCTTGAATATGAATGCAGAAAATTTCACCAAACGAGTGCCGCAACCTTCTCAAAGAAAACACAGCAGACCATCACAACCAAATGGTGGCTGCATGTGTTTGACCTTCATTGACGATGAAGATAGTCAAATTTCTGCACATTGATTTGTTGAATAATTTACACACACTTCATACGCTTAATAGTCCAAAGGGACCCCGATGAGGAGCTCAGTGTGGATGTATTTAAATAACTTCTTCTGATGATTAAGAGTCCAGCGTTGGCCTGACTGATTGTCTGTTGGCATGGTGATGACAGGGCAGATGGGAGGGATTAGTTTACCGACATGGCAGAAAATATCGTTCACGTGTGTGCCATACTTAGAAATGCAGAAATAACGCAGGGCCTATTTTTAGCGGCGTTATTGATGTAGATGCATCTTAAAGGAGGGTACGTTTGCAGCAGAGCCTCGCAAGTGTCTGTGTTACATACGGTTCTTGACCTTTCCTGCGACGTAGTCAGGTTTCCTCATCTCCACCATACATCATCCTTTACCCCAGCTTGCTAATGTAAGTTGGGCTAACGGCATTAGCGATGCAACACAAGCTCCAAAGTAGAATAGATGGTGAATGTGAAGTGTGTGCAGACTGTGATATACAGTATGCCGGAGAACATGTGCAAGAAACAAGATGCACTGCATTCCCAAGTGCTTTTCTTTGTAGAATGAAGGTTCCTTCAGCGATCCGAGTGCATGACTCACACCTCGAGTGACTACAAGTTATGTTTCACGATGTGAGCTAAGATGACAGCTCAAACGGGAGTCTGAATCGGCACAGTGAGATATGCTATTTTACAGTCAGGACCACGAGTATTTGGACAGTGAGATCATTTTTATAGATTTTCTTCTATTTACCACCACAGGGGAGTTGAGGAGAAACAATCAAGATGCGCTTCTAGTGAACAATTTTAGCGTGAAATGGGTTTCAAAAAAATATTATGAATGCACTGAGGAATTGGAGCCGGTGTTGTTTTTTTTGTTTTGGTTTGTTTTCCACATCTGTTAAAGCTCTACTTCCCAGGAGAAATTATGTCCTTCCGTACACTATTCAGGCAAAATTTCACACCTTTAAAACTCAAAAACCGTAAAACTCTTAAATGTTTTATGTTTTAATACTGGGAGGTCAAAAGCTCTGAGTGTCGAAAACATCATGCATTTTTGACATTTGTAAATGCTGTTTATTCATTTGAGAAGTTAACTTTGATGAAAATAAGACAGACAGACAGTCGTGGCCCTTCTCCTTATGTGCAACTTACTTGTAAATACACAGTCCTCACACTTTCAGAGTTCATAAGCAAATGGACAAACTAGATACAAGGACTATTGTTAATACAAATCATCACTTTTACAGCTGGTTTTCTTTAGACAAGTCACTCTGTATGTCAATCTGGTCTCCGTTTGTATTTTGTCTTTCACTGACATGTTTGTATATCTATTTTTTTTTTCATTCCACTGGCATGGTTTATATATGAGATGAGATGAGATATACTTTATTGATCTCACAGTGGAGAAATTATGTTTACACTCCAGTTACCTCAGACAGCAATTAGTCCACAATTATTACTTGTTTACCATAATAATGGCACACATCAGAATTAAGAACAGCACATACACATTTGACATTGTTTATGCGTACTAAATTTGAAGAAGTCCATTATCCGAATTGAGGCAAGTGGGTGAAAGTCACGCAGCAACCTTGAGTTGCGCCACAGTTTATTGTCTTTGTGGGTTGAGATAAGAAAGAAAGGAGCCAAATAATCACCAAGGCCAGAAGACATTCCTCTGGAGGAAAACAGTCGGGCAATTTGTCCTTCAGGCTGATAAGCCTGCTGTGTTGTGGTTTGAGCAGTGAAAAACACATTTTACAGCTTCACTTGAACAACCAAATCCCAATTATGAATTAAGAATATTCCTAATTATGAATCAAGAATATTCCCCTCGGCCTCCGGAATCTTCAACTTCATCTTCAAGGCACGCATCTGCTCCAGGTGTCATCCAATTTGCGTCTGAGTTCAAGAGTCATCGCAGTCTGACAATGCGCTGCCTTGCCCACCTCGTTAATCATGACGGACAAGCGAGGGGCCGTGGTTCTTGATGCCACCGTCTTGCCAATTTTCCGATAGATCAGGGTAGCACATAAGCCAGAAAGTGCCGGCCCTGCTACCATAAGACCAAATATGAATGAATTCTTGACGTCCTCAACGGAGAAAGGTGCCAAGCATGCAATACACCAAGACCCCCAGGAGTTGAGAACATAGCCCGCAGGTAGGATCCCCCAGTCCTGATCTTCTTGTAGAAAAGATGGTGTCAGTAGCGTTCAGAGACCAGCTGATCAATTCCATGGTTAATCCAATAATAGTCCAATAGAACCAGTATCCAATATAATTTGAGGAATTCACAGTCTGATGAAGTAGGGACTTGAAGGTTAAAGCAGAGAGCAGAGATAAGGGAGCGTGGAGGAGATGCGACCACCCTCGTCGGAGTCCCAAGCTGAATATATTTACATATTTGTTATTTTATTCTATTTTAGTTTATTTTATTCATTCTATTGTAGAAATGTCTTATTTGTGTACTGGAGGGGAGATGCTTTCTCTAATTCTGTTGTATGCCCAGTTGTATAATGACAATAAACAGCTATTCTATTCTGTTCTATTCTGTTTCCAATTTCTGACCCCAATTGACAGCTCAAATACAAACATGATTGTCCACAAGAGCATTCTAAAGCTGATTATAAACCAGGTTAGTGTGGAATACAAGCAGCATAGAATGCAACATGACACAGGAGCTTCTGGGTATGCTCACTGTGGTACTTATTACAATCTACATGGTAATGTCTGTGGTGATAGCAAGACGTTACTACAAAGCTGAAATGTTTTTGTTAACACTTGAAAACTGTCTTCTGCTGAAGAGTGTGGTAGACCTTTACATATATATTTCCAGCGGTGATTTAGAGAATGGTCAAAAGTGAGTCTTTGAATGTACCATCCTGCAAACACATTGACCGCTCTACTCCACTGCTCACTAAAATCTCTGTGCTCCAGAACAGGAAACAATCTGCATTGTATTTTAATTTTAATGTGGCATGAAGGTGACTGTGCAGCCAAATCCACATTGAAGGAGTAATTTATTCTAAGATGGACTAATGAAATATAAACCAAAGCCACCTGTAAAATTAAACTAACTGCTATCTGCACAAATTACAATCTGAATATTCACTTTTGTGGATCACAATGTGTCACAAATTATTTGAATATGTGAAAGTGAAAGTGTTTTCATAACTGATCACAACATTCTGCATCGCCACTGTAATCCTCAACTCGACTGGGTATATAATTTTATTTGTTTTTATCTCCCCCAAAAACTAACAGAATCTGATGTCAGAAATCAGCAATGGGAGACTCGTTTCTTCAACTTCTTTTCTATTACTCATTAAGAAATGCAACCAGTGTAGTTGGTACTCCATGGTAAATCTATATGTAGTAGGCAGTTCTCAAAAACTGGGCACCAGCGCCAGAAGGAGACTCATGTGGGAAGTCACCAGGACACCTACGACAGCTATGAAGGAATTAGAAGCCTCTGTGGAAAACCGAGGATGGTGCAACTTTTGGCCTGTTGCATCACCAGTTATTTGGAACATTGGTCTTGATGGTCTTGGTCTTGGTCTTGGTGGCTGCCCTCGCAAGTCTTCTTCCAGCATGGTCATTCAGACATATTCCATGATTTCATGCGTCCATCCCCTGACTTGTCTGCAGTAATCCTTTCATTTAGTTTGTCCAGTTACTTATGTCCTTTGGGGAAAAAAGAGGGACTGTCCATATAAATGGCTGTAATTTCTGCAGTACTGAAGCAAATTCTTTTTAAAATTGTGACTGTGTAATTGCTTATGGACCCGCATGTGCATATTTATCATTCCTCCTATCTCTTGCGCTCTCTCTCTCTCTCTCTCTCTCTCTCTCTCTCTCTTCTCCTGCAGGCTGAAATAGCAAACACGGCTGGCTGCAAACCAAAAGGATAAACCCTGGGCTCCGGACGTCTGCATACCTCAGCTGGAACCAAACACAACTCAAAAGGTGGCGGCAGCGGTGGAGTTTTAACAATTTCATCCAAAACGCTCATGAAACAAAATTAATCGAGGCCGCTATTTTATGAGCACGGGGCTGCGTGCACTTGGAGATGTGTTTATTAGCGAGGTGTGGACGAGAGCAGGGGGAGGGGAGCCTTTTTTTTATGAGCCACTGAGGTCTTTATGGTGACGTTAACCCCGGGGTCTAGTGTGGAGGTTGATGCCTTGGCTGGTGCCACTTCAGGGTGGAGATGAGCAACTGTCAGGCACAGCACATGCACAATGATCTCTTTATCAGCCGGCGAACACTCTCCCTCTGTCTCAGATGGGCGTCCATCTCAATCTTCCTGCGTGTCAGTCGCTTGACATGTCCTGCACATTACTCAAGTGAGCGCTCTGTGCTGTGTGCAGAGAGGGGTAATGCGGGGGGGGGGGTACCGAATGCACGTCAGAGAGCGGTGGGGGTGCAGGAACAGAGACGCTGCTGTAAAACACTCTGATTAGCATTGGCAAGACTAATTGTCCTGCAGCGGTGAAGGCGTTGAATGCACACTGGCTGCCTTCCATCGCTTGACTCGCACAACCACCTGAGGGGTCACAACGGGAAGAGGGAGAGTGCAACTGAAAGTGCTGCATAGTGTGCGTGACTATCAGTTTTTTTAATCTCAGTCGTACTTGAGAACAAACACTTCATGTTTAGGGCAAATCCACTCATCTGGAGGCTCCACAGCACCTTCGTACGTGGGGGAGGGGGGACGGGGGGGGAGTCAGAGACCTTCAATAAAAAACAGCACAAAAAACACCAGAGGTGTTTTCAATTTCACATCAAAGAGGGTTACACATGTGAGGTGACCGGAATTTAATGAAAAACGGCGGCGCGGCGTTGGAAAGTGTTTGGCAGGCGGAGTGCACGTGCAGGATGTATTATTCAGCTATCGCGTTCATTCATTTAGCACATTCATCCAGACGAGCAGTGTGCATCTAAATGGCAACAAAGCTAAGCTCGTGCACACTCACAGAGGTCACAGAGCTGAAGATATCCCAGCTCTGGTATCGACCCGTCAGCACACGCTGCGTCTCTCGCTTTCAGTTTTTAATCTCCTCTCATTGTGGCGAGTAATTGGCATTCACTGGATATGAAGCAGGAGTTTGTGGATTTTAAACATCGCCTTTCATTTCTGCTTTACAGTGGGAGTGAAAATTCCCAAATATCTGAGGATGAGGCTTGTATCCTGTTTGTTGTGGCGTATGTGCGTCCTTCATAGACGTGGAATCATTGTAATGGTCACATGACCATTACGCACAAGGCTCGCCTTTCAAACGAACACCCCATGGATGTTGCTTACGTAGTCCCCAGCAGGCTGCGGCTGCAGCCATCACTCAGGACCAGGCAGGTCAAAGGTGAAAGCGTCTACATGGGTGGTCGCGAAGTGTGTGACACAAGGCTGCATTTACTGTGCTGTCAGATCTGAATGATAGTTGTGCGTGTTTTGATCGCTGACAGTCCCAGTGGATGCCATATGGTTTCCACTGTGCTCTCTGAGGAACATTGATATTACCTTTGTTGTTATACCACATTGTTCCTAATAGAAGACAACCCTGATTATAAGATGACCCCCCCCCCCACCCCCTTCAGACATACTTAAAAAAAAATCCTTACTAAAGCACTTTCCAAAAGCTAAATGGCAAAAAGATTCTTCAGAGATTCCCCCATGCAGTGGCAATAGAAGAGACTATGGATATTGTAATGACTGCAGCTTCCACAGTCATGTGTGTATTAAACAGCTCAGGCTGAGACGTTTATGGTGTTCACTGGTATCTCTTTACTGGGTACTCACACACTGCATAATACAGGCGTCTATCACGTGATCACGTGTTCCAGTCTGTCTACGTCATCTAAGTCCTCACGCTCTGTGCGTTGATCATCACATCACTCCTTTTTTTTTTGGAACGAAGTTCCACACATTACCATTAACATACTCAGATAGCAGAGTCTAGTATGAATATCTACTCTTATGTATTATCACTTCACTCTTACTTTACTTTAGGCTATCAATTGCAGGGAAATTCACTTATACTACAGAATGCAAATGCACCTCATTAACTCATAAAATGTCTAAGTAACTAAAGATATAATGTCAACAGAACCTTTCATTAAATTCAATTTAACCATACTTTAATGGGAAGTCTGAACAGTCCCCTAGTGACCTAAGGTCAATCTCAGTTCTTTAGTTATAGTCACGTAAATAGGCAGGAGGCTGCCTGTGCTGTCTGAAAGGATATCGATGTGGCAGGGGTGCTGGTTCTGCGCTGACACCATCTTCCAGATCTGGTGCTGGTTCTGCAGCGTCACCATCATCTTGATCCAGATCTGGGCCTGAATCAAGGAGCGCCAGCGGATCCTGCAGTGCATCTGGTTGGATCTTCTTGCAGGATGAACTGTTTCTGGTGATGGAGTGGCCGTTCCGTCCTGCAGTCACCATTGGGCCTTTCACTTGTGTGACTGTGAGTGGCTCTTTGCTGTAAGGTGACGACAGAGCACAATGTCGCCTGGCTTGATGTTGGATGGCGTGGCATGTCGTCGGACGTCGGAATGAGCTTTCATTTTGGCTTTTGCCTTGGTGTCTTTCTGGCGTACATCACTGTCAGCATGAATGGTAACAGGACTGGCTGATGGTATTTTAATGTTCATCTTTCTTTGAAAGATCAGTTCAGCAGGTGGTCTTCCTGTTGTGCTATGAGGTGTTGCTCTGTACTCACGCAGAAAGATGCTGCTTCCAGGAAGTTCCAAGCATTTGTGCAATGCGCACTGTTTTCCCTATGGTTCGCATGAACCTTTCAGCAGTCGCGTTTGCTTGTGGCCACAGAGGTGTTATCTTTCTCATTGAAGACAACTTTGGATGCTGTAGCTCCTCTGAAAAAGAGAGCTTTAAATCAGAAGTGCCTGACTCCGTGGTATAACTCACAAACTCGCAGCTTAAAGCAGATAACCCGTAAGTTGGAGAGGAAATGGCGTCTCACTAATTTAGAAGATCTTCTCTTAGCCTGGAAAAAGAGTCTGTTGCTCTATAAAAAAAAGCCCTCCGTAAAGCTAGGACATCTTACTACTCATCACTAATTGAAGAAAATAAGAACAACCCCAGGTTTCTTTTCATCACTGTAGCCAGGCTGACAAAGAGTCAGAGCTCTATTGAGCCAAGTATTCCTTTAACTTTAACTAGTAATGGCTTCATGACTTTCTTTGCTAATAAAATTTTAACTATTAGAGAAAAAATTACTCATAACCATCCCAAAGACGTATCGTTATATTTGGCTGCTTTCAGTGATGCCGGTATTTGGTTAGACCCTTTCTCTCCGATTGTTCTGTCTGAGTTATTTTCATTAGTTACTTCCTCCAAACCATCAACATATCTATTAGACCCCATTCCTACCAGGCTGCTCAAGGAAGCCCTACCATTAATTAATGCTTCGATCTTAAATATGATCAATCTATCTTTATTAGTTGGCTATGTACCACAGGCTTTTAAGGTGGCAGTAATTAAACCATTACTTAAAAAGCCATCACTTGACCCAGCTATCTTAGCTAATTATAGGCCAATCTCCAACCTTCCTTTTCTCTCAAAAATTCTTGAAAGGGTAGTTGTAAAACAGCTAACTGATCATCTGCAGAGGAATGGTCTATTTGAAGAGTTTCAGTCAGGTTTTAGAATTCATCATAGTACAGAAACAGCATTAGTGAAGGTTACAAATGATCTTCTTATGGCCTCAGACAGTGGACTCATCTCTGTGCTTGTTCTGTTAGACCTCAGTGCTGCTTTTGATACTGTTGACCATAAAATTTTATTACAGAGATTAGAGCATGCCATAGGTATTAAAGGCACTGTGCTGCGGTGGTTTGAATCATGTTTATCTAATAGATTACAATTTGTTCATGTAAATGGGGAATCTTCTTCACAGACTAAAGTTAATTATGGAGTTCCACAAGGTTCTGTGCTAGGACCAATTTTATTCACTTTATACATGTTTCCCTTAGGCAGTATTATTAGACGGCATTGCTTAAATTTTCATTGTTACGCAGATGACACCCAGCTTTATCTATCCATGAAGCCAGAGGACACACACCAATTAGCTAAACTGGAGGATTGTCTTACAGACATAAAGACATGGATGACCTCTAATTTCCTGCTTTTAAACTCAGATAAAACTGAAGTTATTGTACTTGGCCCCACAGATCTTAGAAACATGGTGTCTAACCAGATCCTTACTCTGGATGGCATTACCCTGACCTCTAGTAATACTGTGAGAAATCTTGGAGTCATTTTTGATCAGGATATGTCATTCAATGCGCATATTAAACAAATATGTAGGACTGCTTTTTTGCATTTGCGCAATATCTCTAAAATTAGAAAGGTCTTGTCTCAGAGTGATGCTGAAAAACTAATTCATGCATTTATTTCCTCTAGGCTGGACTATTGTAATTCATTATTATCAGGTTGTCCTAAAAGTTCCCTGAAAAGCCTTCAGTTAATTCAAAATGCTGCAGCTAGAGTACTGACAGGGACAAGGAGAGTGCATATTTCACCCATATTGGCCTCTCTTCATTGGCTCCCTGTTAATTCTAGAATAGAATTTAAAATTCTTCTTCTTACTGATAAGGTTTTGAATAATCAGGTCCCATCTTATCTTAGGGACCTCATAGTACCATATCACCCCAATAGAGCGCTTCGCTTTCAGACTGCAGGCTTACTTGTAGTTCCTAGGGTTTGTAAGAGTAGAATGGGAGGCAGAGCCTTCAGCTTTCAGGCTCCTCTCCTGTGGAACCAGCTCCCAATTCAAATCAGGGAGACAGACACCCTCTCTACTTTTAAGATTAGGCTTAAAACTTTCCTTTTTGCTAAAGTTTATAGTTAGGGCTGGATCAGGTGACCCTGAACCATCCCTTAGTTATGCTGCTATAGACTTGGACTGCTGGGGGGTTCCCATGATGCACTGAGTGTTTCTTTCTCTTTTTGCTCTGTATGCACCACTCTGCATTTAATCATTAGTGATTGATCTCTGCTCCCCTCCACAGCATGTCTTTTTCCTGGTTCTCTCCCTCAGCCCCAACCAGTCCCAGCAAAAGACTGCCCCTCCCTGAGCCTGGTTCTGCTGGAGGTTTCTTCCTGTTAAAAGGGAGTTTTTCCTTCCCACTGTTGCCAAGTGCTTGCTCACAGGGGGTTGTTTTGACCGTTGGGGTTTTTCCGTAATTATTGTATGGCCTTGCCATGCAATGTGAAGCGCCTTGGGGCGACTGTTTTTTGTGATTTGGCGCTATATAAATAAAATTGATTTGATTTTGATTTGATTTCTGTGTTTGAATCCCATGTAGCTAGAAAACTGGGAAAACTGTGTGCCGTTGAAAGGAGGTCCATTGTCAGTCTTGACGACTTGCAGAATGCCGAACATGGAGAAGACAGCATCCAGACAGGGTATCACTGCGTTTGCTGAGATGCAGCGAAGGACGTCAACAATGGGGTATCTTGTGTAGTCATCGACTATGACTAACAAGTACTCTCCTGACGGAAGCGGGCCATAGAAATCTGCACTGACAGAGTGCCATGGTGCCTCAGGCAACTCAGTCATTCTGAGCAGCTCGGTCTTGGTGACAGGGGTATTAACTTGGCAGGCTAAGCAGTTTCGAATGAGAGCCTCGGCCTGTTGATCAATATTAGGAAACCACACTTTCTCACGGAGGAGCACTTTGGTCTTGGCTATGCCCTGATGGCTTTCATGGGCAAGTGCTAATACTCGCTGCTGTAAGGATAGTGGTATGACAATCCTACAGCCTCGGAGTATGATTTCTCCATCCGCAGACAGTGTGAGTTCTCTGCTAGCATGTCTGAATTGCTGCAACACAGCTGCATTTGGCATGTCACTTGTGATGGTGTGCCAGGTGTTGTTCTTGATGCATTCACCGACCTGTTGCAGAGTGGTGTCTTTTAGCGTTTCAGCTTTAATCTCTCCCAGCGTCATTGCCTTCGGAGTTGCCTGGAGTGAGATGAAGTTCACATACTCCTCTGCAACCTTGCAGGCTCTTGTCTCAGATGCCTGCGTTGTACTTGGGTGTCTGGACATATAGTCGGCGGGGTTGTCAGCTCCCTTTCTGTAGACAACACGGTAATTGTAGGGCTGCAGCCTGAGACCCCGTCGCTCTATTCGGGGAGGTGGCTTTGATCTTGGGTTGTTCCAGATCAGCTCGAGTGGCATGTGGTCAGTGACCAGGGTGAATGGGTGCCCGTAGATGTAGAGGTGAAAATGCTCGCAGCTCCATACAATTGCCAGGGCTTCGCATTCAGTCTGTGAGTATCTTCTCTCAGCGTCAGTGAGCGCACAGCTGGCATACGCTATGACGTGTTTCTCTCCCTTTTCTTTCTGAGTGAGAATGGCACCCAGTCCCACAGGACTTGCATCAACAATCAATTCTGTCTCCTTGTTCGGGTCAAAGTATGACATGGTGGTATTGCATGTCAGTCTCTCCTTGAGCAGTTCAAGTGCAGCTGACTGCTCCTCACCCCACTGCCAGGGTGTGCCTTTCTTGGTGAGCTCTCTGAGGGGTGCAGTGATGGTAGAGAAATCCTTGATAAACCGGGAACAGTAATTGGCCATGCCTAGGAGGCTTCGTATTTCGGCCGGGTCTTTGGGTGCAGAGGCCTGGTGAATGGCCGCCACCTTCTGTGGATCAGCTGAGATGCCGTCGGCTGAGAAGATAAAGCCAAAACATTCAAGACGTTGCTTGTTGAATTCACATTTGTTGCGGTTGAGTGTCAGACCACACTGTCAAGGCATCGTCATGTGCTTTTTGAGAGGCACCATAGATGATGATGTCATCACTGAGATTCTTGACACCTTGAATACTGTGTAGAGCTTGACATATGGCATTTTGGAAAACTTCATCAGCCGATGATATGCCAAAGTTCAATTGCTTGTATCTCCTGAGCCCCCGGTGAGTAGTGAAGGTGGAGATGTAGCGGCTATCTGGATGTAGCTCAAGCTGGTGGTATCCTACATTCAAATCCAACTTGGAGAACACCCTCGCACCGTTGAGTTCATGAATCACATCATCCATCGTTGGCGTGATATGTCGCGCTCGCTGTATGGCCATATTTGCTTGGCGCATGTCGACACAAATTCTGACTTTATCAGGGTCTTTTGGTTTCGGGGGCGTCACTATTGGAGACACCCAGGGTGTTGGTCCCTTGATCTTCTCGATGATGTTGTCATTTTCTAGCTTTTGTAGCTCAGCTTCAACTTTTTGTCGAATGTGGAACGGCACTCGTCGATGTGGTTGGCACGTTGATTGCACATCAGGATCAGTGGGAAGTCTTTGAGCTTGCCTATTCCAGTGAACAGCTCCGGGTGACTGTCGACGAGTTGTTCTGCTACACTTGGTCTGATGAGGTTGACAGCGTTGATGATTTGAATCAGTCCGAGGACTTTGGCTGTTTACATCTGAGAAATGAATGTCCATTCCCTTTCAGCACGTAGAACATTGCTTCTGTGCTTTTGCCCTTGGCTTGAATACAGCATGTGAACATGCCAATGATGGGCAGAGCAGTCTTGGAGCCATATGCGAATATTTTGATCTCGGCTGGATTGAGCTTTGGAGCAGGCTTGAGAGTGTTGACTACTGTCTCACTGATTATGTTGACAGAAGCCCCAGAGTCAATCAGGACGTTTATCTTGACACCATTTATCATGACATGTGTCTGTGGATGTTTTGAGCATACCTCACTGTTGACCATGAATGCATATTCATCACTGCTAGATGAACCTTTGCATGTGCCGCACTCTGAGCACGATGCAGTTACTTGGTTTACCTTCTTGGTGCTCACTTGCTTTCTCTCAGTAGGATCTGTGGTCTTGTTTTCATGTGGTTTTCTTTGCCAGGACCTACACACCTTGGCGAAATGATTGGGTTTCCCACAGGCATTACAGTCCTATCCTTTGGCTGGGCATTCTGCTTCATGAGGCTATATTCCACCACAATTCCTGCATTTTGTGCTTGTTTTATTTTTATCTTTGCGCTGATATTTCTTTTGTGCTTTGTTTTTGTGTTCCAGCATGTTAACTGCAGTGGCTGTTCCTTTCTCTATGCCCTCTGCTTACTCTTCGGAGATTTCCATTGTCCTGCCATATTCTAACAGCTTGTCTAATTTCGTTTCAGGTTCTCTGAGCACCCTCCTGCGGAGCCTTTGCGACGTGCAGCTCTGGATTAGCTGTGCTTTGATCTCACTATCAACATCGGCGAATTCACAGTTTTTGGCTAGAGTGCGAAGCTTTGTGTGATAAGTGTCTAGAGACTCGCCGGGCAGCTGCATCGCTTTTCTGAACTTGTGCACAAGATACTGAGTGTTTTTCATTGGTGTGAAGTTGCCATCCAACTTCGTTTTTGTTTCAGCATAATCATCCTCTTCCTCAATGAGAGTATCATATATATCATGCACTCATTCTCCAGCTAAGTGCAGAAGCACTGCCCTCTTCCTAGCGTCATCCACAACGTTCATTGCCACGAGAAAGTTTTCAAAGCGTTGTGTCCACTTACTCCATCTCGTGCCTACAGAGCTCGGATCTGTCTCCATGTCGAACAGTTGGAGAGAGTGGCTTGCCAAAGCTGAATTAAACATTTTACTTAGCTTCAGTAGTCAGGCATTTGCTGCGCTAGCTGGCTAGTTGTTTGTCATGGACGTTAGCACTCGCGCTTCAAAGCCCCGATACTCCGGTCTCTCTCTCCTCTCCAAAATTTGACAAAAGCGTTTTCCGTTTTGAATCCTCGTCGCCACTGCAGCTTCCACAGTCATGTGTGTATTAAACAACTCAGGCTGAGACATTTATGGAGTTTGCTGGTATCTCTTTACTGGGTACTCACACACTGCATAATACAGGCGTCTATCACATGATCACGTGTTCCACTCTGTCTACGTCATCTAAGTCCTCACGCTCTGTGCGTTGATCATCACAGATATCTTAATTGAATTTTTGAGAGAGAATTTTTCAGAGAAATCGAAAAAGGCACAGACAAAATGTGCACAACGTGGTGTGTTTCTGCTGCTTTCTTTATGTAGATCAAGTCTCTTGATGCAGACTGAGCAGTGAACATAGAATAATATGTGTTCTGGGACAACAGGAGCTGCTTTGTGTGCATTTTGATTCTGAGGGGCAGACTTGTTCCAAGCCTTATCTGGCTCTGCCTACTTTTGTGGATACATGTTACATGAAAAAGTCTCAACCCTGAATATAATTGGACCCCTTTTTTTTTTCTTTTTTTTTTCTTTTTTTGCATGCATTTACAAAACAATAGCAGTCCCTTATATTCAGACAAATACAGTACATAGTATGTTGAAATACTCACATGCAACAAAAACTGTGCAATTTCTACAAAGCAGTGGTGGGAAATAGAAAAGAATTTGCATCTTCTTGCCACATGTGACATTTGGTATGCACACTTTTTTCCTGCAAAGCTCAGTCAGATTTGTGCTGTGTAACTCAGGAAACTTGACAACTCTGTTCTCTGTAATGCAAAACAAGACTCAACACTGGATATAAGCACACCAGTTGGTGCAACGCCAGTTTGCACATGCTGAAAAACAGAAACAGATTAATTAAATGAGGGGCTTTTTTTGTCCTTCCTCATTGCTCAATACTGCAATTTGCCAGAAGTACTTCACCCTCGCCCTACATTGTGGCTTGAAATAATCTCCCTGTCCTAAAACGATGAAGCTGATTTCCTGCAGAACCATCTGCGCTGCAATAAATCTTTCATGCACAGTCTGACCTGGTGCAGCACAAATTAATGGTGTAATGACTTAATGGTCATAAAACGCTAAAATATGGCAACTTTAATACTTTGTGACTGAGGTTGGGACTCTGTGAAGGAAAGGTGATAAAATACTGTTTTCTTTTTTGGCTCTGTCATTTTCACTAATCTCTTCCTGAGCTGCAGCTGTGAAAGTGTGCACGTGGCAGAGCGGGTGGCCCATTATTAGCCTTATTTTCACCTCAGGTTTTCTGATCTTACCTTAAAGCTACAGTATGTAGAATTTAGGAGCATTTATTAGCAGAAGTGGAATAGACAGCTGCATTAAGGGCATCCGGCATAAAACCTGTGCCAGTTCAACACGCAGATCTACCTCGGATTTGCTGTGGCGACCCCGAGTGCAAACAAGGGAGCAGCCGAAGGGTCTTACTTTCTTTTACATGAGCTGAGAATGAACCCTTCATATCCACAGAGGAATGGGGCCCCTCGTGGAGGCTGCCACGTTGAACCATCTTGCTAATCCAGTCATCATATAGGAGTGTACTCTTCACTCCCCCTTTTGGTGCAAAATGCATTTTTGTGAAATATAGGCTCAAACTGGACTGCAGGTACTGCAGATGTAAATTGGCTTTAAGCTAACTCTGGTACAATGCATCAAATGGAAACATTTATGTTTTTATTGTACATGGTCCCCTTATAAATAAATAAGAAAAAAAAATGTTGCTTATCACAAGAGAATCCAAGGGAGCATGACTCCCCATCCCCAAAGAGGCGGCAATGTGAGGCAAAACAAAATATTGACCAGGATGTCATAATGCAATCTGCAACTTCACCACTAGATGATGCTACATCCTACACACTGTAGCTTTAACCTTGGTGCATTTTGTGTGTAAATAAAGGAAGAATTTACACCCTGCATGTGGCCTTTGTGCAACCAAGTACTGCAACAATAAGTCAACAGATTTTTTTTAAATCCAGTATTGTGGTTAAACCAAAAGTCTGTTAGTAACTGAGGACATGGAATCCTGAAAATAAATATTTCAGCAGCACATTTCTAAAGATATGTGCACAGAAAGAATAATGCAAATAAGTACAATTGCAACACTTTTGGAAGCAAATTATATGCAATATATCATATTTTCAAACATTCACACATTCATTGTTAATAATAATTATGATGACAGTTTATGTGGGACTTTAACTAGGAATCAAAGTACGAAACAAAATGAACTCTAATAATAAAACATTAAATGCTAATAAATAACAACACATGACAATAATGCACAAAAATCCCAAATTAAAGAGCCAATAAGACAGAAAAAAGGGTGTGATTAGTACAACAGTGCACTTATACTCTGGTGCAATTTATACACTATATATAACTCAACATGCAGATCCACCTTGGATTTGCTGTGGCGACCCCAAGTGCAAACAAGGAGCAGCCGAAGGGACTTACTATATATATATATATATATATATATATATATATATATATATATATATATATATATATATATATATAAAAAGGTGCTTTGCCCTCTTCAGGTTGGTGGAGTGTCCTTGCCTCAAGTGGAGGAGTTTAAGTATCTCGGGGTCTTGTTCACGAGTGAGGGACGGATGGAGCGTGAGATCGATAGAGGCATCGGTGCAGCGTCTGCAGTGATGCGGTCGCTGTATTGGACCGTCGTGGTGAAGAAAGAGCTGAGTAGGGGGGTAAAGTTCTCGATTTACCGATCGATCTACGTTCCGATCCTCACCTATGGTCATGAGATTTGGCTCATGACCGAAAGAACGAGATCATGGGTACAAGCGGCCTAGATGAGTTTCCTCCGCAGGGTGGCTGGGCGCTCCCTTAGAGATAGGGTGAGGAGCTCGGTCACTCGGGAGGAGCTCGGAGTCGAGCCGCTGCTCCTCCATGTCGAAAGGAGTCAGTTGAGGTGGCTTGGGCATCTTTTCCGGATGCCCCCTGGATGCCTCGCTGGAGAGGTGTTCCGGGCACATCGCATTGGGAGGAGGCCCCGGGGAAGACCCAGGACATGCTGGAGGGATTACATCTCTCGGTTGGCTTGGGAACGCCTTGGGGTTCCCCCGGAGGAGCAAGGGGAGGTGTGTGTGGATCAGGAGGTCTGGGCGGCTTTGCTTGAGCTGCTGCCCCCACGACCCGACTCCGGATAAAGCAGAAGAAAATGGATGGATGGATATATATATATATATATATATATATATATATATATATATATATATATATATATATATATATATATATATATATATATATATATATATATATACACTCAACAAAAATATAAACGCAACACTTTTGGTTTTGCTCCCATTTTGTATGAGATGAACTCAAAGATCTAAAACTTTTTCCACATACACAATATCACCATTTCCCTCAAATATTGTTCACAAACCAGTCTAAATCTGTGATAGTGAGCACTTCTCCTTTGCTGAGATAATCCATCCCACCTCACAGGTGTGCCATATCAAGATGCTGATTAGACACCATGATTAGTGCACAGGTGTGCCTTAGACTGCCCACAATAAAAGGTTACTCTGAAAGGTGCAGTTTTATCACAGCGCAATGCCACAGATGTCGCAAGATTTGAGGGAGCGTGCAATTGGCATGCTGATAGCAGGAATCAATCAACTTCAACTTTTCTTTTATATAGCGCCAAATCACAACAAACAGTTGCCCCAAGGCGCTTTATATTGTAAGGCAAGGCATTCTATTCTAGAATTAACAGGAAGCCAATGAAGAGAGGCCAACACGGGTGAGATATGCTCTCTCCTGCTAGTCCCCGTCAGTACTCTAGCTGCAGCATTTTGAATTAACTGAAGGCTTTTTAGGGAACTTTTAGGACAACCTGATAATAATGAATTACAATAGTCCACCCTAGAGGAAATAAATGCATGAATTAGTTTTTCAGCATCACTCTGAGACAAGACCTTTCTGATTTTAGAGATATTGCGTAAATGCAAAAAGGCAGTCCTACATATTTGTTTAATATGCGCTTTGAATGACATATCCTGATCAAAAATGACTCCAAGATTTCTCACAGTATTACTAGAGGTCAGGGAAATGCCATCCAGAGTAAAGATCTGGTTAGAGACCATGCTTCTAAGATTTGTGGGGCCAAGTACAATAACTTCAGTTTTATCTGAGTTTAAAAGCAGGAAATTAGAGGTTATCCATGTCTTTATGTCTGTAAGACAATCCTGCAGTTTAGCTAATTGGTGTGTGTCCTCTGGCTTCATGGATAGATAAAGCTGGGTATCATCTGCGTAACAATGAAAATGTAAGCAATACCGTCTAATAATACTGCCTAAGGGAAGCATGTATAAAGTGAATAAAATTGGTCCTAGCACAGAACCTTGTGGAACTCCATAATTAACTTTAGTCCGTGAAGAAGATTCCCCATTTACATGAACAAACTGTAATCTATTAGACAAATATGATTCAAACCACCGCAGCACAGTGCCCTTAATACCTATGACATGCTCTAATCTCTGTAATAGAATTTTATGGTCAACAGTATCAAAAGCAGCACTGAGGTCCAACAGAACAAGCACAGAGATAAGTCCACTGTCCGAAGCCATAAGAAGATCATTTGTAACCTTCACTAATGCTGTTTCTGTACTATGATGAATTCTAAAACCTGACTGAAGCTCTTCAAATAGACCATTCCTCTGCAGGTGATCAGTTAGCTGTTTTACAACTACCCTCTCAAGAATCTTTGAGAGAAAAGGAAGGTTGGAGATTGGCCTATAATTAGCTAAGATAGCTGGGTCAAGTGATGGCTTTTTAAGTAATGGTTTAATTACTGCCACCTTAAAAGCCTGTGGTACATAGCCAACTAACAAAGATAAGTTGATCATATTTAAGATTGAAGCATTAAATAATGGTAGGACTTCCTTGAGCAGCCTGGCAGGAATGGGGTCTAATAAACATGTTGATGGTTTGGATGAAGTAACTAATGAAAATAACTCAGACAGAACAATCGGAGAGAAAGAGTCTAACCAAATACCGGCATCACTGAAAGCAGCCAAAGATAACGATACATCTTTGGGATGATTATGAGTAATTTTTTCTCTAATAGTCAAAATTTTGTTAGCAAAGAAAGTCATGAAGTCATTACTAGTTAAAGTTAATGGAATACTCAGCTCAATAGAGCTCTGACTCTTTGTCAGCCTGGCTACAGTGCTGAAAAGAAACCTGGGGTTGTTCTTATTTTCTTCAATTTAGTGATGAGTAGAAAGATGTCCTAGCTTTACGGGGGCTTTTTTATAGAGCAACAAACTCTTTTTCCAGGCTAAGTGAAGATCTTCTAAATTAGTGAGACGCCATTTCCTCTCCAACTTACGGGTTATCTGCTTTAAGCTAGGAGTTTGTGAGTTATACCACGGAGTCAGACACTTCTGATTTAAGCTCTCTTTTCAGAGGAGCTACAGCATCCAAAGTTGTCTTCAATGAGGATGTAAAACTATTGACGAGATACTCTAACTCCCTTACAGAGTTTAGGTAGCTACTCTGCTCTGTGTTGTATATGACATTAGAGAACATAAAGAAGGAATCATATCCTTAAACCTAGTTACAGCGCTTTCTGAATGGAATGTCAACCAGAGCTGTTGCTCGTGTATTGAATGTTCATTTCTCTACCATAAGCCGTCTCCAAAGGCGTTTCAGAGAATTTGGCAGTACATCCAACCAGCCTCACAACCGCAGACCACGTGTAACCACACCAGCCCAGGACCTCCACATCCAGCATGTTCACCTCCAAGATCGTGTGAGCCACTCCGACAGCTGCTGAAACAATCGGTTTGCATAACCAAAGAATTTCTGCACAAACTGTCAGAAACCGTCTCAGGGAAGCTCATCTGCATGCTCGTCGTCCTTATCGGGGTCTCGACCTGACTCCAGTTCGTTGTCGTAACCGACTTGAGTGGGCAAATGCTCACATTCGCTGGCGTTTGGCACGTTGGAGAGGTGTTCTCTTCACGGATGAATCCCGGTTCACACTGTCCAGGCAGATGGCAGACAGCGTGTGTGGCATCGTGTGGGGTGAGCGGTTTTTCTGATGTCAATGTTGTGGATCGAGTGGCCCATGGTGGCGGTGGGGTTATGGTATGGGCAGGCATCTGTTATGGACGAAGAACACAGGTGCATTTTATTGATGGCATTTTGAATGCACAGAGATACCGTGACGAGATCCTGAGGCCCATTGTTGTGCCATACATCCAAGAACATCACCTCATGTTGCAGCAGGATAATGCACGGCCCCATGTTGCAAGGATCTGTACACAATTCTTGGAAGCTGAAAATGTCCCAGTTCTTGCATGGCCGGCATACTCACTGGACATGTCACCCATTGAGCATGTTTGGGATGCTCTGGACCGGCGTATACGACAGCGTGTACCAGTTCCTGCCAATATCCAGCAACCTTCGCACAGCCATTGAAGAGGAGTGGACCAACATTCCACAGGCCACAATTGACAACCTGATCAACTCTATGCGAAGGAGATGTGTTGCACTGCATGAGGCAAATGGTGGTTACACCAGATACTGACTGGTATCCCCCCAATAAAACAAAACTGCACCTTTCAGAGTGGCCTTTTATTGTGGGCAGTCTAAGGCACACCTGTGCACTAATCATGGTGTCTAATCAGCATCTTGATATGGCACACCTGTGAGGTGGGATGGATTATCTCAGCAAGGAGAAGTGCTCACTATCACAGATTTAGACTGGTTTGTGAACAATATTGAGGGAAATGGTGATATTGTGTATGTGGAAAAAGTTTTAGATCTTTGAGTTCATCTCATACAAAATGGGTTGCAAAACCAAAAGTGTTGCATTTATATTTCTGTGAGTGTGTACGAGTATATATATATATATAATGTGTGTGTGTGTGTGTGTGTGTGTGTGTGTGTGTGTGTGTGTGTGTGTGTATATGTGTGTGTGTGTGTGTGTGTGTGTGTGTTGTGTGTGTGTGTGTGTGTTGTGTTGTGTGTGTGTGTGTTTATTGGCATAACGAAGGGGAAAAATTTCTATGAGCATCTACTAAAATGAAAAGGATATTAAAGGATGGAAATTTAAACTTCATGACCACTTCAGGACAAATTGTACTTTTACAGTATGGGACAGTTTGACCCGGAACTTCAGAGATCAGGAGCCCTGCAGCAGTGATCAGCAAATCTTAGGTAAACTAACATGAATGGAGTTAATCGCTGTACCTGCCGTATGTTTTTTTTTTTTTGATGGGGGGGGGGGGACTGACATAAAAATATTAAAACAAATTATGACACAATCTTCTTCAGCAAAATTTTGTTTTGGATGTAAATGACTTTCATGTTTGATTCATATCTTGCATCAACACATATCAAATGTGTGGGGGGGGTTTTTTGGGTTATTTTTTTTTGGACCACAGTGTGTGCAGTGAGTTCAGGGAGAGGATGACCTGGATGTTAGAGAGATGGGCTTGTGGCCAGAGGATGCTTAGTTCCATTCCCCATCAGACAGGAAATTCAATAAGCTGCCCTTGGAAAGACTTTTGCAACCTCACGTGTGTATATGTGTGTGTGTGTGTGTGTGTGTGTGTGTGTGTGTGTGTGTGTGTGTGTGTGTGTGTGTGTGTGTGTGTGTGTGTGTGTGTGTGTGTGTGTGTGTGTGTGTGTGTGTGTGTGTGTGTGTGTGTGTGTGTGAATGTGAGGTATCACTGTAAAGCTTGTTGAGCATCTGCATCAGATTAAAAGAGTGACATCATCATCATGTCATGTACCAAGTAATTATCTGTAATCTTTGTATCAACTCTCTAAAAACATCTTTAAATGTGTTTTTCTGACGATTATGACATAGTTTCATGACATTTCTGTTACATCACCATCATGCACCTCATGCCATTTCATTACAAATGATTTACTGATTAATATCAGCTTCTTCTGGTGCAATAAGTGATGGAGACTACATTTTTAATGACTCTGGCTTTGACCTTTGGCTGATTTGTTCCAAAGGTTAATCATGTAGAGATGCTTACCAGAGGAATGTTCCTACCATGTTCAGTGAGAATGTGCTCAATCATTTCCAACTTATTTTTCACACAGTAAGACACATGACTGACCACAATCAATTATTTATCTGTCATTAATATGTCATTAATTATTGCCACTATAAAGGCTATATATGTTTTAATGCATCAATGATCAAATTAAAAATGAATGCATGAATGAATGTTTGTCAGCATAAAAAATAACTTCCCAGGAATAATAGATCATGACTATAACCTTCTTTTGAAATTGTGATCAGTTCACATCAATATTTATGCAGATTTTGCCATCTGTCAAAATGATCTCACTTTATCTTGGGCATACAGCACAGCTCCTCGCACTAATGATGAATTGTCCATGATGATTGTTTGTTTTGACTGTGGACTTTTTACACTGTATTGTGTGAAGTGCCTCATGAAAAGGAGAGCCTGATCTCAAAGAAAATACCTGTTTGAATCATACAAATAAATAAATAATCTTTTATCTCTCACTGATTTGACATTGCTGTAACAAGATGAAAGGAAACCAGTAATCGCCCACCTTTCTGCGACACATCCCAAATTTCATTCCATGTGCATCATCAGTGAGTTCACAGCTGAGATAGCTTGCAAGATCCAAAGGCATTGTTGGGGCAATCTAAGATACAATGTTTGCAGTTTGATCCTGATAAACCTCAGGGTGTGCCAGAGAAGCGTCCTTCAAACAAACGTCTGAACAACCTCAACTCTTTCCATCAAAAGCAAATGTGACGGACACCAACAGGAGTCACTCTGCATGTGGTGGTCAATAGGCCTCACTCCCCTGACAGCCAAAACAATACTCTGGCCACTCAGGCCAGAGCCTGGGTTTTGGCCAACTGGTCAGAGCATCTGCCTCCTATGATGGAGATCATGAGTGAATGGGAGGAGTCAACACACAACACAAGGAGAAAGTACAAGCAGCTACACAAAGGTGATCTGGAAGGTCGAGTCCAAGGTTTTTCTGGATTTTGGTTGAAGTATACTCAGATCTTTAAGTTGCCACTTAGAATCGGTTAATTACATCAGCTTTGATCTCTAAATGAGGCAGGTGTTTCCTATGAGTCATCAGTTCTCAAACAATAGGAACTGTGCACATTCCTAAAAGCCTCAGTGATCTCACTCACCTTTCACTGTTTGCAGATCACTGACAAGACCTCCCCTCCTCCACCCCAACACCACCACTTGGTTCCTGCCTTCTGCCTGAGGTCAGACTCCACTTCTGCCTTTTCCATCAGCAGGATTTGCGAGCATCTCAACTCTACACTCTAGACCATAGACTACAACTTTCTCTACATTATCTTGTTGCATTAAAATGATCAACTTTAAAGTCTTTCTGGGAGAACTGCGGTAACATGTATGTACGTGCCTTTGCGTGTGAGAGTGGGAATTTTTCCTGGCACAGTTACAGTATGAGCAGATAAAAGATTTCAGCAACTGTGCTTTGCATCCTTGTTTGACAACTTTGAGGTTAAAAGGAGTTCTGTTATCTTCATATTTATTGTGCTTGAATTCATTTGTGCACAGGGAATGTTTTTGGGGCAGAATTCCAATGCAATTCGGAGTGCACTGAACCACCTGCAGCATGTGGGTGTATGAACATTTGTAAGCACTTACTGTGGCAGACAGAGTCACTGATCGGGGTGCACACCTCCAGCTGTATCTCCGTCTCCTCGTCACAGATGGTGCACGGCAGGCAGGGGTCGAGAGAGCTTTCTCGTTCTGAGTAGGTATCGTCTGAACACACCTCACACACCGTGTCATGATCGTGCTGGCAGTGCACGTACACACCCTGGCCCGCTGGGCAAACCGTGCACGGCTCACATTGCCCAGATATGTCATTAAAGAAGAAACCATAGTTACAAACGCAAATGGCGTCATTGGAGTCGGTGCAGGGCGTCTCCATACGCATCAGGCCGGTGCACTCTGTGCAGGGTTTGCATTCCTCTGTGTGGCTGTAGTTCTCAGAGTAGGTCTCACCTGGCGAAAGGAAGAAACAGGGGCAAAGCATAAGGACAGAAAATAGATAGATCAGGAAATATGAGTGGATAAATAGAGAGTGTAACAATATTAATTCTGTTTACTGCACATTCATTACAAAGGAAGACGCACTGATCCACTGAGTTGTAAGTGATTCATGCTCCCGGACAAGAGAGGCGCTCTTATTAGGGAGGGAGGCATAAGCCTGCTGGGCTCATGACCGTATTGATCTCACAGTGTTTGTGCTGCACTGTGTAAACTGCTTTAATCTCAGTGGGCCACAGAGTGCGTACGGCTGCTCCGCCGCGCTGACCTGGGCAGGGATCATGAAGTGCAGCATGCAGAAGTGATCACGGCGTCACATTCAGATGCTTTACAGGAAATGATGTCATCAGCGAGACAGGCTTTCACTAGAGCTTGAGGCAAAGTTTGTGACTGGATGTAGAGTCCAGTTCAAAGATATAAAGTGCAGGTTCACGGTCTGGCCCTTGAGTATTCGGATAATAACACCAGACCCTGCGACAAAGGATGCCTTAAGCAGATTGTGCGTTTGCTTCCCAAACAAAATATACCTGCTCATTCAATGTTTATGTATTTCTTAAGCAAAATTTAAATTTTAATTCAAATTACAAGTTATTTTATTGTAACAGTTAGGGGTCTCTTCAGAGACGCTTTGGGTACCACTCGAATGACTTTGAGTCAAATGAGTGGTTACTTAGGGAGACTCAGATGAGGAGTATCACTGTCGTCAAGGAAACATTAGCTGTGACACTGTGACTACTATGTGGCACATTTCTCTGGTAGGATGGATGGCGACTGACTGGTTGTCCAAAGGGGTTATTGCCAAAAAAAAAAAAAATGCTTATTTAGGGTCTTCTCCATTCTCTGCCCATGACCAGGGCAGTGTCTCCACATCTGGGCTCAGTCTCCAGGGCAGTCTAATTTAGTTTGGTCAACTAAATTCACGTAATAAACTCATTTTTCACGTTAGTCGTTGCACAAAGGGTTTTGTCAGCTAAGGTTTTGCATTACCTTACTAAAGTTTTCAGCCTGGTACAAAGGAAGCTAATCTTATTTAGTCGACAAAACCTCAGTCTCTTACATCAAAATGGCGGCGATCATGTACCACCACTTGATGGCACACTCAAGATCACCCTTACATCGCTCGTATTGCTCCAAAAGAGCTTTCTTCGCTTTTGGCCGTGGTTTAGCAGACAACTGTCATAATGTGTTTGTGACAGTTCTTACTTTAGCCACTGGGTATCGCTGTTATGCCGAGCAGTGTTGTGTGCACAAAAAGGCTTGATGGAAGTGTAGAAGAACTGCAAGGCTAAGAGCTAAGCACGTTGTTCTAGCTTTCGTATGTGTCCGTAAATGTTAACAAAGCCAGTTAATGAAACAAAGGTTGGATAGTTCATGACAACAGCCAACCCGGAAGTAAACAAAAATCTTGCACAATGGAGGCAATGGCACTCAGGAGGCTGTTATGCCCATGAAAATTGTCAACTAACGTAAGGTAACGTAACTAACGTAACTAATGTCAATGTGAAACGGTGATTAGACTGATAATGTTGGGTGACTACCTGTAATCGACAAAGTTAAATAGAATAAAAACATTCCACTGCTTTATGAAGCCAGGCCCTTAAATTGGTCCCCGTTTGCCAGACTGTGGCTGCCCACTGCTCCTAGTGATTGAATTGTGTTTAACTGTAATTAGGATTGGTCAAATGCAGAGGACAAATTTCATTGTATGTACATACAATGACAATAAAAAGAAATTATTCATTAATATTAAATTATTATTATTGTTATCCAGGACCCAGTGTGAATCTATGGTGTCATGGCTGGAGCAAGCTCATGCTCCCAGACACTGACCAGACCTGATCTGTCTAGAAACCCAATAAGAAAGCTCTGACTTTAATATGTTGACATTAGCCCATTTTCAAATTTCAAATTCGTGATCTGTGACTCTAGCGGATGTCTATACGGGAGGCATATAAAAATCTAAATAAATATTTTAAAATTTTTCCATAGTGTAAGTCACAGTTTTTTTCCCTAGTTTGAGAGGTTCTGCAACTTGTACTGTGGTGGCACTTACATACTGGAAAATCAGATTTTTTTTTTATCACTAATAATAATTATAATGACTACTTATATACGAGTTTCCCTGGATGGAAAGCTGAGCAGTTATTACTTGATCCGCAAGAAAACAAATCAGCACAGATGAATTCCTCGCTTCAGTGATCCTGTTCGGCTTTCTGACATCTTCATCATTTCAGAATCAGTCACTTCAGGAAGTATCAGAACGATAAGGCCGTTTCTTTCTGCTGCACATTTAAAGACATTTGGGTTGGAGATCAAAAGATGAATATGAGAAGACAGTTTAGAATGTCAGCTTTTATTCCTTGACTTTTCCATCAGAACATGCAGTCACCTTTCAGACGGAAGGTATGTCACTGCAGAAACACTGAGGTGAACAATGAACCAGCTCACTGTGGGGATAAAATTGCTTTTTTTTTAGATTTTAAACATATTGAGCAGTCTGTATTATTATTCCTTACTCTTTATGCTTACTTACAGTGATGAAAATAAGTATTTGAACACCCTGTGATTTTGCAAGTTCCACTTAGAAATCATGGAGCATGTCCACTGTGAGAGACATAATCTAAAAAAAAAAAAAAAAAAAAAACCGAAAATCACAATGCATGATTTTTTAATAATTTATTTGTATATTACTGCTGCAAATAAGTATTTGATCACCTACCAACCAGCAAGAATTCTGTCTCTCACAGACCTGTTCATTTTTCTTTAAGAAGCCCTCTTATTCTGTACTCTTTACCTGTATTAATTGCACCTGTTTGAACTTGTTACCTGTATAAAAGACACCTGTTCATACACTCAATCAATCACACTCCAACCTGTCCACCATAGCCAAGACCAAAGAGCTGTCTAAGGACACCAGGGACAAAACTGTAGACCTGCACAAGGCTGGGATGGACTACAGGACAACAGGCAAGCAGCTTGGTAGAAGACAAAAACTGTTATGATTATTTACTAGAAAGTGGATCCCTCGGTCTGGGATTCCATGCAAGATCTCACTTTGTGGGGTAAGGATGATTCTGAGAAAGCTCAGAACTACACAGGAGGACCTGGTCAATGACCTGAAGAGAGCTGGGACCACAGTCAGAAAGATTACATAAGTAACACATGATGCTGTCATGGTTTAAAATCCTGCAGGGCAGCAAAGTCCCCCTGCTCAAGCCAGCACATGTCCAGGCCCGTTTGAAGTTCACCAGTGACCATCTGGATGATCCAGAGGAGGCATGGGAGAAGGTCATGTGGTCAGATGAGACCAGAATAGAGCTTTTTGGAATCAACTCCACTTACCATGTTTAGAGGATGAGAAAACCCCAAGAAAACCATCCCAACCGTGAAGCATGGGGGTGGAAACATCATACTCTGGGGGTGCTGTTCTGTAAAGGGGACAGGACGACTGCACCGTATTGAAGGGAGGATGGATGGGGTCATGTATTTGGAGATTTTGGCAAACAACCTCCTTCCCTCAGTAAGAGCATTGAAGATGGGTCATGGCTGGGTCTTCAGCATGACAATGACCCCAAACACACAGCCAGGGCAACTAAGGAGGGGCTCCGTGAGAAGCATTTCAAGGTCCTGGAGTGGCCTGGCCAGTCTCCAGACCTGAACTCAATAGAAAATCTTTGGAGGAAGATGAAACTCCAAACCTGAAAGATCTAGAGAAGATCTGTATGGAGGAGTGGACCAAAATCCCTGCTGCAGTGTGTGAAAACTTGGTCAAGAACTACAGGAAACATTTGACCTCTGTAATTGCAAACAAAGGCTACTGTACCAAATAATAACATTGATTTTCACAGGTGTTCAAATACTTATTTGCAGCAGTAACATACAAATAAAGTATTAAAAAATCATACATTGTGATTTCCAGATTTGTTTTTTGTTTTTTTTAGATTATGTCTCTCACAGTGGACATGCTCCATGATTTCTAAGTGGGAGAACTTGCAAAACCGCAGGGTGGTCAAATACTTATTTTCCTCACTGTATATAATTCAGAATAAATGATACCAACAGTAGCTTTTTTGGGCAATATAAAATTTATTCCACAAGAATAAAAATCTTGTATCAAGACCTTGTAAGAGTGGAATTGTTTTGACTATGCTGAATGTTTGGTTTCCAAAGTAAAGGTTGACTTTTACTTTGGAAACCAAAACCCATGTCGATGTCCACTGGATTCTATGACATGTGACGTACGAGGGCTGTCAATAAAGTATAGGTCCTTTTTATTTTTTTCAAAAACTATATGGATTTCATTCATATGTTTTTACGTCAGACATGCTTGAACCCTCGTGCGCATGCGTGAGTTTTTCCACGCCTGTCGTTGACGTCATTCGCCTGTGAGCACTCCTTGTGGGAGGAGTCGTCCAGCCCCTCGTCGGAATTCCTTTGTCTGAGAAGTTGCTGAGAGACTGGCGCGTTGTTTGATCAAAATTTTTTCTAAACCTGTGAGACACATCGAAGTGGACACAGTTCGAAAAATTAAGCTGGTTTTCAGTGAAAATTTTAACGGCTGATGAGAGATTTTGAGGTGACACTGTCGCTTTAAGGACTTTTCACGGTGCGAGACGTCGCTCAGCGCTCTCAGCCGCCGTCGTCAGCCTGTTCAAGCTGAAAACCTCCACATTTCAGGCTCTATTGATCCAGGACGTCGTGAGAGAACAGAGAAGTGTCAGAAGAAGTCGGTTTCAGCATTTTATCCGGATATTCCACTGTTAAAGGAGATTTTTTTTAATGAAAGACGTGCGGACAGGTCCGCGCGTCGGGACGCAGCCGACGCGGTGCGGCGGCACAGGAAAAACACCTCCGTGTTGATAACCATTTGTAAAATCCAGGCGGCTTTTGATGGCTTTCAGTGGAGTGAGTATATGAGAAATTGTTTAACAGCTGGACATGTTCCAACTTGTCCTTAAGGCTTCCAATAGAGGTGTTTTTCCTGTGGCGGAGCGTCGCGGCGGCTGCGAGCCGACGCTGCAATCCGCCCGCACGTCTTTCATTAAAAAAATCTCCTTTAACAGTGGAATATCCGGATAAAATGCTGAAACCGACTTCTTCTGAAACTTCTCTGTTCTCTCACGACGTCCTGGATCAATAGAGCCTGAAATGTGGAGGTTTTCAGCTTGAAACAGGCTGACGACAGCGCCTGAGAGCGCTGCACGACGTCTCGCTCCGTGGGAAGTCCTTAAAGCGACAGTATCACCTCAAAAGCTCTCATCAGCCGTTAAAATTTTCACTGAAAACCAGCTTAATTTTTCGAACCGTGTCCACTTCGATGTGTCTCACAGGTTTAGAAAAAATTTTGATCAAACAAAGCGCCAGTCTCTCAGCAACTTCTCAGACAAAGGAATTCCGACGAGGGGCTGGACGACTCCTCCCACAAGGAGTGCTCACAGGCGAATGACGTCACCGACAGGCGTGGAAAAACTCACGCATGCGCACGAGGGTTCAAGCATGTCTGACGTAAAAACATATGAATGAAATCCATATAGTTTTTGAAAAAAATAAAAAGGACCGTTACTTTATTGACAGACCTCGTATGTTACCCTTTAACATGATAACTAAGCATGACACATGGTGCAAACTATTCCTTTTTAAAATCCTACTAACTCAACCAATAATTTGCATCATGTTTTACCATAAATGGAGCAACTTTATCTTTTGACCCCTGTGCAAACTGAAACTGACCTTTGTCACCATTCTTGCTGTTTTTACCCCATAACTCCAGAACATTCAGTCACAGATTGTCCAAACTATACCTTTTTGGAATCTTTGTGATCAGACAAATAATGTGGTATAGTATTCAATATGACTGGAGTACTATATCTTTTCATTTTGACCCCTGTGTAATTCTTCAATTGACCCCTACCTGGCTGCCGATTTAAAATTCAAGTGGACACTCAGCTTTTTCAAAAGAGTAATGCAGTATGTTTTTCGTAAGCAAAGTAAAGATGATGATGATGATGATGATGATTTGTGAAACAAAGTTAAGTAAATTTTAGTCTGTGTCCTAATTATGTTCCCTTTCAGAAAATGTAATGACTGCACCATTCATGACCTTGACCTCCATGACCCTGGCCTTGGTCTCCATGGCAAAAATATTGTGCCTACTAATTAATACTAGTGTGCTGCCCGTGGGGATCCACAAGCTCCAGATTGGGTAGTGTTTATAAAATAGGTAGCTGGTATTTTTCTAGGGTGGTAATAAATTAAACAAAGTTTCTATAATGAGTTGGAATGACATGTGAGTCCAGAATGTTTTTAGAACCTTAGACCTCAACTCAACAGTTTTATTTCCTGTTAAATATGTCATTTTAAATGTTAATTTACTATTTTAATGCATTTATAAATTGTTAGATTGTTGTTATCATATTCACACTGTTATTATCATTATTATTATCAGTATTATTATTATTTTATTTTATTATTACTTCTATTTTGCCATTTGATGTTTAAATGGACCACAAGGGAAATGAGTGGTTTCACTTTCTTGTGTCATCCATGTATTTTTCAAGAATTAAAGGACTATTAACCAAGTGCGACGTCTGTACGGGAAATATCAGACCGAGGTGTAAGTACAGACCTAGTGTTATTGATAAACACCGAGGTCTGATAATCCTGCTGCTGAAGCTGCTGACAGTTTTGGGCTCGTTGTCAGACCTGTTCGCTTCAGCTCCATGAAGAACTTGCTAACAGATCTGTGTGCTTTTTCTGATGCTGTTTAGATATTTATGGAGTACTTTCATGTCTGACTTGGCTTTTCTAATCGTGTTTTTAGCTTTTTGGTTTGTAACAAATGGGATACGTGTTTTGGACCAATTGTCATGGTAACCGGTTGGATATGGCAAAATATCGGACTGGAAATCAACCAATCAGAGCGCATGTAGCGTCACAGCCATATACTAATTACAATTATATTATATACTTACACTGAACTTACTAAATAAAATCATGTATGCATGCACTCATGCTTTTAATATAAAGATGATTTACCGCACCCTGCTGAAATGTCTTGAGTCCAGAACACAGTTAGCAATGTTAGCTAAAATCTGTAGCTTCTCCAAAAATATTAGTCCTATCAACGTTCCTTTGTGGCGGTGTTCATCCTTGACCCAAAATACATAACCATACCAAGTGGTAAATGTCAGCTGTCCGCAATTACTCCATGATCACACACACACACACACACGTGCACCCAGACAGAGCCTTTTGTCTTTTTCTGCATTCTGCTGCAAGCAGATGCTTGTAATTTTAAACATGAAGAAACATAAAAGATGACAGAAGACATCAAATGCAGTACAGATTTCACTCATGGTACCAGTAACATGACACTTAACTACACTGACTAAACCAATTGAACTACAAAAACACAATAAATAATAACACTAACAACACTGATAACCAACATGAACAACAATAACACCATTTAAAACCCCTAAACCCTGAACTGCCATGGTCTATTGCAGCACAAGGTCCATTGTTTACTGGTTAGCTAAAATTGCTAATTTCTCCAAAAATATTAGTCCTATCAAATTTGCATTTTTTGCAGCATTAATTCTTGACCCAAAACATATAAACATACCAAATGGCAATGTCAGCTCTCCTCGGTTTTGATGCGATCAAAGCCATATACACACACGCACAGAGAGAGAGAGAGAGAGGCCACTTGGCTGTTCTGATATAGATGTTTATTTAAAAAGTGTTATTAATTCTGATTTGTGTCACACACCTTCTTAACCTCCACATGTTTTTGATGAATGAGTTGGAAAAATCTGTTTTCAGAACAGGCATTCTCTTATTAGTCCCGCATGGAGAACTTTGCAGTCTCACAGCAGCAGTGGAAATAGTAATTTTGCAACAGTAGCAGAGTAAAATGTGCAAATAGAACACAGGGTCGATCCTTAGGAATGGTAAATCAAGACAATGAAAAATAGAGAAATACTATATGCATTATAAACAGTGTGTAAGTAAACTACTGGTGGCTGCCAGCACAACCCCTCAGCCCGTGTGCCAGTGAATATCTGCAGTGTTAGCAAGACCTTTTGGGTCCTTGAAGCCTGTGACTTTGAGGTCAGGGTCACAGGCCTCAAGGTCCCATCTTCATATGTGTGCAAACTGGAGTGAAAAACAGGAATTTTCATGTTTTGGCCCCAATGACCTTCAGCCCAAAGATGAACTGAATTTGATCTCACCTGGGCAGTTTCAAAGCCAGACTACATTATGTTTGGTGGACATCAAAGTGAAAATTAAACCTTGACATTTGACTTCAGTGACCTTGACCTTTGTCAAAATTAACCTTCAAAGTGCAGTTCTGTGTTTGATCGGCTCCATCCATCCATCCTTTTTCTATACAATGCAAAAACTGGTATCTAAGAAGGTAAAAAAAGGACTTGTTTAAAGAAAATTTGACTTAATTTTTGTCTAAATAGATAAATCATCTTGTCAAGCATGTCTTAATTTGGGAAAATGTATATCACTTTTTCTTAATACGTTTTTCCAGCTAATATCAAGCTGCATTTAACCAGTAACAAGGAAAGGCAATGGATTTCAAATCATCCAAGCAAAGGAACAAGATTGTTTTCCTAATTTTAAGACAGAGGCTAATCCGAAAATAAAAATTCTCTCTAGTTTTAAGGTACATTTTGATTATTCAGTGCCTAGACATTTTGCTAGTTTTGAGAATTCTAAACAAGTGCATTTTTCTTACGCTATTGGCAGCGATGAGACAATCTGGCTACATTTCAGATTAATTGGCTTTTTTGAGAGGGACAGTTTTTGCAGTGTACCAGCTTACTCCAGTTAAGGGTCACAGGGGTTTGACCTGATCCACATCACAAATTTGGTGGAAACATGAAACAGAAAAAAAGACCTGGGAGGATTACGGGGACAATCCGACAGACAGACTTTGCTTGAATTATAGTATGATGATGCACGTTCGCACTCGCTGGGTGTCAGCTCCAGACTTGTCCTGAAACATAGTTGAGTGGGTGCAAAGCCAAATGACCGAGCAGACGTGTGTGACTCTGCAAAATTCTTATCTGCATATGCACGTCTCTCTGTGTGCATGTTTGTTTTTTCCACGAGAACTGCTTAGTGGGAGTTTTCGGTGTGAAAAGACCTGCAGCGATGTCCCAGCACTTGCTTTTTCTTGAAAAGCAGCTCTGGCAAGTAAATACAAGCACAGGCTGCAAACACCTTGTAAAACATCGAAGCAGCTCCGAAGACAACAGTGAAGGCAGAATGGGGCGGGCCGAGGTAATGACGTAGAAGAAAGTAGGGAGTAAAAACCACGCTTCGAAAGGAGCGTCTCCCACCCGCTTACGCATACGAATCTAAGGGCTGTAGTCTGACGCATTGTGGTGGATGTGTGACCGCCCTCTATTTCACACTATGGAGTGAGTCACACTCTTGTTTTACTGACAGAGTCTGGACCAAAACCGGGTCACTGCAAAGTCATCACCAAATTTCTTCGACAAACGGGTCCGCTAGCACAGCATGAAGCTAAAATAGCACAAATGTCAATATCTATGAGTGTAAAGCCCCTCTCAAACAGAAAGCGTGTGCGTGGCATGTTAGTAACCACCGGCGTTCTGTGCTCATTCCCAGGTTGTGTGTGTCATGTTGCCGCTACACATGTGCCAAGTTCAGCAACATTTAACATAAATACATCACCTGCTGCTTCCTGCTCAGTGTTTGATCATAGATTTGGATTTTCTGAATAACCTGGTGCTTTCTAGCTTGTCATACAGACAACGTGTGTGGCGTGTTAGTGGCGTGTAAGAGTGATTGCGCAGCCAGTGATGTTAAGTGGCAAGTGTTTCGACCAAAACTCTCGCCAAGGTGGGTCGAATTGTTTTGTCAGTAACCATGTGGCATTGTGTTGGTGAGTTGGGTGGTGAGTGCAACATGACCCTTGGAATGTCACAAACACACCATCTGTGTGAGTAGCTTAACTTAAATCACCAATAAGGCATAAGTCAAGTGTGTATGAAAACAATCACACTACTTTCAGGTGTTCATAATAGGGAACAAGCTTAGCCCAGGTGTTGTAGTTATTCACAAGTCCAAATAGTTTGGCTAGTTAGCATGTTACTAGAGGGAAAATAAGTGTTGTAAATGATTGCAAGTCATTAATATGCTGCTCTCACTCTTTTTCAACTAGGTTGTTTTCCACTTATGACACAACTGATCCATGGGCCAATTATGTTTTCAGTACCAGTAAGGGGCTAAAAACACTCACAATCCAGCCTCAGTGTGCCATGAGCTAGCAAAATGTATGATGGCCATCCCAGGGCAGTAGCTACAGCCAAACTGGGATCAATGAAAAATTACAGAGGGTCAAAATTTAAAAATGCTCCAGTCATATTGAAAACTATACCACACCATTTACACAATCATAAAGATTCCAAAAAGGTACAGTTTGGACTATCTATGATGAAATGTTATGAGATAAAAACATAGAAAATGGTGATGGTGGTGAGAAGGTCCATTTCAGTTTGTACAGGGGTTAAAAAGTTACAGATGCTGCAATTTTGCTTAACAAAAGTGATGCAAATTATTGGTTGAGTTAATAGAGTTTTTAAAAGAAATAGTTTGTATCACATGTTATGCTTAGTTATTAAGTTACGGGATAACATAAGTCATATGTCATATAATCCATTTGACGTCAACCGTATTTGACTTTACTTTGGAGAATATGGACAAAACTAGTCCATTTAATAATCCTATTAGCTTCTATTAATGAATAATTTTCATCATGTTTTACCAAAACTAAGGGAACTTTAACTTTTTACCCCTGCAACAAATTAATAATTGTCAACATTTTTATTTTTATTTTTACCCCATAACTCCAAATCATTCAGTCATAGATAGCCCAAATTATACCTTTTTGGAATCCTTGCAATTGGACAAATAATGTGGTATAATTTTCAAAATGATTGGACTATTTTTCAATTTTGATTGACCCCTACCTGACTACAGCTACCACTCTGGGATGCCACCATACATTTTTGTGTCGGTCCTGGCACATGAGGCTGGACTGTCAGTGTTGTTTATTCCCCTTAAGTGGCATTGATTAGGTCAAACTTTTCTACTGGCTCCTGGATTAAATACATTAAAGTAACTTTGTATTTATGTTCAGTCTTTCGGTATGATAATAGCAGCAACTTGACCAGGCTGACATAAAGCTTTGACTGCTGCAAGATTTTCTACACAAGGTCTTCCTGACACATCCTCAGACAGTATTTTCCTTTTCCCGAACCATTAGTGTTTGGAGGCAGAGGATGAGCCTTACGCGTAGCCAAGGGTGGGCCTGGATGGGCCTGGGCCCGCCCACTTATCAGCCAGGCCCACCCCATCCAATGAGAAGGCTGAGTCGACATTCGACAGTCACCTGTCGTTGCCTCATTGTATTCCTATGATGTGATATTGTATTAGCACTGAGCGACAATTAATAAATTTTGTCAAAAAAATCTGGTTCATCTTCTGTGATTTTTATTAATTCATTTTCAGAGTACAGTGGTCCCTCGCGATAACGCAGTTCACGTTTCGTGGCCTCGCAGTTTCGCTGATTTTTTTAGTGCAATTTTGCATGCATTTTTTTTTTTAAACGGCGCATTGTGTTCTGCGTCCTTATCAGGCGGGCCGTTCGCGGCACCGGTCGGCATCACCGTGATTGCTCTCACTGCCTCCGATGCGCTTTCTGCAGGCTCAGTAAATGCAGCTGCAGGCCACCTCCTCCTCCACCTCCTCTGCTGTGCGGAATTGCGCCAAATCTGGCAACAGGTCCAGAGATACACTCGCTGTTTTGATCCGGATGTTGAGAGCAGACGCAGAGCTCCGTGGCCACCGAGAGAGGACTTGGAGTCTTTGCGGGTCCCGCATCCGTACCTCCGGAGGCAGTGACCGAAGGGAGAGCTGCGCATTGTGTTCTGCGTGTGTCTGTTTATAATCCTCTCGCACAGAAGAAATAAAGAGAGTGTTTACACAGGAGAGAAAAGTGAGAAAATGTTAATGCCTGTTTGAGAAAAGTGTGTAGTGAGGGGTTTTACAGCCTTAAAACATCTATAATAATTGTAAAAAATAGCGCTGACTACTTTGCGGATTTTGTTTATCGCGGGTTATTTTTGAACGTAACTCCCGCGATAAACGAGGGAGCACATTTTTCCTCAAATAAATAGTCTTCTGCGGGCCTCCATCACAATGCCAATAACAACATGCACCATCGACCGGCTGTTTTCTACTGTTAATGAGATAAAAACATCCACCAGAACATCCACGTTGACTCACAGACTGAATGCACTTTCCCTTGAAAGAAAACTGAGTGAATCGTTGGACTGTGATGACGTGATAAGAGAGTTCAACAAAAACCCCGTCGTCTCCTGCTGGAGCATTAAAAGGATTCATCAAATGTAAGTGTGAGACCATTAATTGCTTTTTCTTCTAAATAGGCCTAATTGTTAATATTATATTGCAACTGCCACGAATCATGTTGGTGTCCGTTCTGATGGTTTTTAATTTGGCCGCTGAGCCAACCTGTTTTCATGTTGCAGATATATTTTGAATTTTTATTTTAAAGGACTTTACATGACTAAGCGTTGCTGCACTGTCCATGGGGTGCTTGTGTCTGACACTTTGCGTCTGTGTAACTGTGCACACAGCATCTGTGCAGTTGGCTGAGATGTGTTCATCATTAAACTTGGAATTCATTTTTGAAACAATGCCTTATTTAAATACCTATTGACGTTTTGGGTTTAGGCCGAGCCAAGTAGGCTACCAGACTTGCACTGAATGTGTGTGTGTGTGTGTGTGGCGCTGCACTGCAGCTTGCGTTATCCATGAAGAGTACTTGTGTCTGACGTGTTGCGTCTGTGTGCTCACTTTGCCAGTGCTGTAGGCTAAGTGATAACGTTGCTTGCGATGTCCAAACAAGGCACACTTTTTCAAACGGTGTATTATAATACCTACACCCCCAAAGGTTGGGCCCGTCTGATTTTTTCTGGGCCCACCCATTTTGTGATTTCTGCCTACGCCCCTGGATGGCGCTGTCTGCACTTGCGGCACCAGAGCCTAGGAAAAATTACAGACCTCTGAGGTCATTATTTGAATTTGTGAGCTTTGGGCATTTGTCATCTCTGCAGACAGGCGTAACCAACAAAGCTCATCTCGTACACACACTGCGCTAGCTTGGTGGCTAATTATATCTTGCATGCATCAGCTGTTTTGCTTGTACATAATGCCACCAAAATGTGACCATATGCAACAAATGTAAATAGAGTACGTCAAATTTATGTGTCAGCACATTTGACTGACTGAACGACTCCAAATGGGGCGGGCGGGGGGGTGGGGGGAGCTGGTCATTAGGAATTCCCCCTCCATAGATTTTCAGAGTGTTTGCTTTAATAAAACATAATCATCTTGATAATTGTCCCCAATAGAGCAATGATGATTGAGGTGCAGTGATTACAACGTATGGGTCTAAAAATCACCGTTGTTGAAAGGATGCGGTTTTACATCAGGGAAAAATTAACGGAAAATGATCCACTCCAGACTGTGACCCCCCCCCCCCCCACACACACACACACACACACTTCAAATGCTGATGTGTTTCAGCTCCATTAGTGCCATCAATAATGCATCTCTGGATGGCTTTGAAACTGGCACATGACCATCCACCATCACCATTTTTTTGTAAAATATTTGGTCAACATAGCCACCATTTGTGAATAAGCAACATTAGAAAAACTGCATCATATTATATTTAGCACATAATTGTTACCCTGTTTCGTTGAGCCATGTAGATTCCCTGCAGAGACGATACAGTGTCTTTTTTTTTAGGACACTGCACTGCAAAATTCTTCATCACCACATTAATTATGAAACTACTGTGTTGGTGCAAATTCAAGTGGCTTGGCTGCGGCCATTAAAAACTGTCATATTGCCACGGCTCCATCAGTTCGCGAACATCAAGAATACAAAAATACAAGATTTCACTCAAAGAAAATGTTGGAGCACAGATTTAGTACAATTAACTACACAGCAAGCCATATTATAGATAGATCAGAAATTTGTAATGAAATGCTCAAAAAAGACAAAGTCAAGTTTAGATCTACAACCCCTGGCAATAATTATGGAATCACCGGCCTCAGAGGATGTTCATTCAGTTGTTTAATTTTGTAACGGTTACAGTAACGGTTACTTTTTTAGACCAAGCAGAGGGAAAAAAAATATGGACTCACTCAATTCTGAGGAATAAATTATGGAATCACCCTGTAAATTTTCATCCCCAAAACTAACACCTGCATCAAATCAGATCTGCTCGTTAGTCTGCATCTAAAAAGGAGTGAACACACCTTGGAGAGCTGTTGCTCCAAGTGGACTCATGGCTCCAACACGAGAGATGTCAATTGAAACAAAGGAGAGGATTATCAAACTCTTAAAAGAGGGTAAATCATCACGCAATGTTGCAAAAGATGTTGGTTGTTCACAGTCAGCTGTGTCTAAACTCTGGACCAAATACAAACAACATGGGAAGGTTGTTAAAGGCAAACATACTGGTAGACCAAGGAAGACATCAAAGCGTCAAGACAGAAAACTTAAAGCAATATGTCTCAAAAATTGAAAATGCACAACAAAACAAATGAGGAACAAATGGGAAGAAACTGGAGTCAACGTCTGTGACTGAACTGTAAGAAACCGCCTAAAGGAAATGGGATTTACATGCAGAAAAGCTAAACGAAAGCCATCATTAACACCTAAACAGAAAAAAAGCAAGGTTACAATGGGCTAAGGAAAAGCAATCGTGGACTGTGGATGACTGGATGAAAGTCATATTCATTGATGAATCTCGAATCTGCATTGGGCAAGGTGATGATGTTGGAACTTCTGTTTGGTGCCTTTCCAATGAGATTTATAAAGATGACTGCCTGAAGAGAACATGTAAATTTCCACAGTCATTGATGATATGGGGCTGCATGTCAGGTAAAGGCACTGGGGAGATGGCTGTCATTACATCATCAATAAGTGCATAAGTTTACGTTGATATTTTGGACACTTTTCTTATCCCATCAATTGAAAGGATGTTTGGGGATGATGAAATCATTTTTCAAGATGATAATGCATCTTGCCATAGAGCAAAAACTGTGAAAACATTCCTTGCAAAAAGACACATAGGGTCAATGTCATGGCCTGCAAATAGTCCGGATCTTAATCCAATTGAAAATCTTTGGTGGAAGTTGAAGAAAATGGTCCATGACAAGGCTCCAACCTGCAAAGCTGATCTGGCAACAGCAATCAGAGAAAGTTGGAGCCAGACTGATGAAGAGTACTGTTTGTCACTCATTAAGTCCATGTCTCAGAGACTGCAAGCTGTTATAAAAGCCAGAGGTGGTGCAACAAAATACTAGTGATGTGTTGGAGCGTTCTTTTGTTTTTCATGATTCCATAATTTTTTCCTCAGAATTGAGTGATTCCATATTTTTTTCCCTCTGCTTGGTCTAAAAAAGTAACCGTTACTGACTGCCACAATTTATTTTCCTGATTTCTTATAGTGTTTCTTAAAGCCAGAAAGTTGCCATTTGAAATGACTTTAGTTTTGTGTCATGTCTGTGATCTGCTTTTTTTTCTACAAAATTAAACAACTGAATGAACATCTTCCGAGGCCGGTGATTCCATAATTTTGCCAGGGGTTGTAGCAGCCACCTGCTAGCTCAAGCTAGCCGCAACTAGCAGTGACCGTCTGAACCTGGCACACACTAGCACTCACTCGAGACTGTGATGCAAACAATGTTTATTTATGCTGTAAAGTTGAACATTTTAGGTGGCATTAGGGAATGATTCTTTTTGCACTTCCATATTGACTTCATTTGTCAGCACTGGAGGTTGCCAATTCGGCGTAAGAGGACCTGACAAAAGTATTATTTAACCTTTGCACTTTTATCTTTACTTTGTCATCTTTTTTAACAGGCGTAACGCTTCGACCAAACAAGGCAAATTTTAGTTTAAGAGATAATCTGGTCTTTTTTAGCTTCTGTTCTGCCTTTGAGCGATTGGCCGCGTGGGACTGGAGCTTCCTCCACCGCTGCAGCTGAAGACCCACCAAAGGAAAATCTCCACTTTCTTTTCCCTTCATCCTCTGTGATCCGTAGTTGGAGGCGATTCTTGATGCTGTTTTAGCTTTCACCAAACGAGGCCGTGATTCTGCTTCCTTAAATCCCCGGTGAGTCCCGGCGTATTTGACCAGCGAGGCTTCTTTTTAAACGCTACACTGACTCCTGAGTTTGTCAGCAAGACGGTTTTTTTTCTGAATGGTTCACTTAGTGAACCATTTCTCCCGCGACAGCAAACAAAAGTAGAAGAGACTGATAAATATTTCAACATCGCTGATGCCGGTGGTCGTCCTGAGGGGGGCGTGTTACGCTGACAGGAAGTGGGGAATTAAGGCAGCAGGGTGGGGGTGGGGTTGGAGGGGCCTCGTGGTAAGTATTCACCGATATTTACCGTGAGACAGGAAGTGGATGTGCCAAATCTTTTTTTTTTTTCATTTCTTCACTTTTAATTATTCATATCTGCACTTTTGAAAGTCGCCGCTGTATTTACAGACTTTCTTTTTTCAGTAAAGTCCGTGTTTTCAGCCTCTCAGGAGCAAACAAATCCATCTCAGCCCGATTCGAGAGCGTGTGTTCCTGGAGGACTTGAGATTTTATCATTGAGAGGGAAGAAAAATTATAATAATAATAATAAACAATACTGAAAGCAATGAAAATGCGCTCGCACCGGAAATTGAGTGCATCCTCCTGAGTGTTTGTGCGTAATTGTGGAGTGTTGTCAGGCGAGAACACCTCGGCTGTGCTGCAGAGCGCGATAAGTGCCCGCTGTTGGAGGCACAATAAGCTTTTCAATACGGTTTAATTAGCTGGATCAAGTGAGTAAAGATGCTCTGATGTAACAGTGCACGTGATGAATGAGCAGATTGTGCCCTTTGGTGCCCCGGCTCTCTAATACCGTTTTATCTGTTAATACAGACGATGAGTCATAGCGAGAAGAGAATGGAGGGAAGGGGGGGGCTGGTTAAAGAAAACAAGTACAAGGTAGAAAATGGAGAGAGAGAGGGAGAGGGAGAGGACAAGAGTCAGTGGGGAAGCGGACAGCGTGAAAAGAGAAATCCTCAATGGAAAAACATTGGAGCAGTTCTGCACAAGTTATTGCAGAAGGGAAAGATGCAGCACCAGTTTGCCATCTGCGCTTCACCCGCTGCTTTTTATGGCATGAGCATAGAACATAGTATAACGCAACACACAAGACAAACCCCTGCATGACATCAAAGTGGAGACACACTCCAGACACGGCTGAAGTGTGGATGCATTCCTCTGCAGACTGCACTCAGCTCGTGGACTCTCTCTACAGACTTCCTGCTACAGTCACTTAGACTATTTGTTGATGACTGTTAATCACATCTAACTCCCTCTGGTGTGTTTGGATTATTCAGAATCTACTCTACTTAGTATATCTCCAAGGATGTGAATACACTGTGTTTCTATCACGCTGTTCCACCTGAAGCTGCCATGCAAAGGTGCTCAAATGCATACCTGGAACACATGGATTGAGGACCTTGCAGAAGTCCAGTCAAGTCCGGGAGCATGCCCTGATCCACAACACCACAGAACCACCCATGTCATGGATGGCAACCCCCCAGGCAGACAACCATCCATTCACCACATCTCTAAAATAACCACCTGCTACAGTCAGGAGAAACATGGACATCCCTTGGTCTTCTCAAGCTACTGGGGTCCTCAACACTTAGGTGCCTGCATGCTGCATCATGCACAGAGAAATGGACCACATGGCCAAAATGTCAAAGCTGTCACTCCCTCACAATGCAAGTGATCCTCCTCATCTTAGTCTGTCTTTGTAACCACTTGTTTGATACAAAGTCATTCCAGTGGTCCTCAAGGATTCTCCAAAGACACCTAGCACCAAAGACAACCAGTCAATGCTTGAGGTCACTGGTTAGCATCCAAGTATCGTAACCATAGAGCAAAATGGGAAGCACCAGCATCCTAAAGACTTGGACCTTTGTTCACCTGCAAACATATCAACATCACCAATAAGCACCTCTGTCCAGTGACCTCATGACTCCATAAGCTCTTCCAAGATAACTCTCAATCTCAAAGGCAGAGTGCCCACAGACATGTACAGTGGCCTCCAAAAGTATCACACATTTTACAATAAAATTCAAAACGTGCAAAAAAATAGCAATTTGTTAAATTACCTCCCTTAAACTCTAACTCAAAGAAAATCTCTACAACTTGATATAAATTAGTTAAAAATATAAAAGCCAAGATGATGGGTTGCATGAGTAATGGAACGCTTTGGTATAATACCTGTAGTTTTATTGCCAGTTTTCTTCAGACAAGTCAGGGGATGGATACATGAACATTTCCAAGTCACTGAATATGTCTTGGACTTTATTTACATTAATTATGAAGGAATACAAACAGTATGACTGTGGTAAATCTGCATGGAGTAGACAGTTCTCAAAACTGAGTGACTGTGCAAGAAGAAGAGTGAGGGAAGCCACCAAGACACCCAGACAACCCAGAAAAAGTTATAGGCTTCTGTGGCTGTGATTGGAGACATTGTGCACAGTGCAAGTTTTGCATTTTCTATCCCCAGTTATACAGCTTCATGATGAAGTGGTATAAAGGAGGATTTTCTTTCACCAAAACATCAAATCCTCGGCTTGCATCTCAGATGTACCTTCTGGCAAATTGTAGCTGAACATTCAAGCCTTCTTTTTAAGAAAACCCCAACTGCAATTTCAGCAGGCCAGTTATTGGTGCGGTAGGTGTGGCTTGAGGACTAGGACATGTGCTTCTGTACTATTCAATTTGAGGATAAACTTCTCACTTGTTGAATGAATAGAGTTTGTCCAAAAAAGACAAGAAAAACTAAATGTGATATTATATTTGGAAGACAATCTGAATATATCCCGGAGATTTAATTTATCTCAGCAGTGATACTTGTGTATCTGCGTCCTCTGCCTTTGAGATCCAGAGACGCCTGTGAAGAGCTGATAGTCGACTTTGGTGATGCCATGTTTTTTGCAGGAGAATGAAGGTCCCAGTTTGTTGGGTCCTGGCACTTCCTGTCTTATTGGATGGTTTTGAGACTTGACTTAATGCAATAACTGGATGTCTTTGGTATGATCAGATGATCTTTGGGTTAACCTGGAATGACTTTGTGTCCAACAGAGCAGTTACTTGTGGAGGCTCGGCACGGAGGTGCCTCAGTGTTGAGGACCCCCGAAGCTGCAGAAGGCCAACTGGACGTGACCATGTTTAAGTGTCTTTTAACAATACAGATTCAAATTTTAAATGCATAGGAAGGACAAACGTCTCTGGAATATTTTTACACACATTTGTCAGTTGCACGACACTCCGATACGACCTTTGACTATGTTCACATGAAACTGATTTACAGCATATTGTACTACAGTTTTACCTCAAGGCACCACACTGTTCTGCACATAGGGAATTGGCTCGCTGCCCCTCTATCGACTTGCGCTGCTCTCAGTTCCTCTTGGCAAAAAAAAAGGTTCAAAGCTGTGAAATCAAGCCGATGTAAGATTCTTAATAAGGCAATGCAAACATTAGCATCTGCTGTGCTAAAGTTCAGAAGTTCAGGGGATAACGAGGGCATCAATTTTCTGTGTGAGGAAACACGTTGCCATTCTGCAAACATTACGATGGAATTTGATCATTTCCCTTTAAATGACACCCGGTTCTTATTGAGGGTCTGTTTTCCATGAATTTCTTTGTTTTGTTTTTCCACTCAACCGTTCTTATTGACATCAACCATAAGCCAGTGTTTACTTTTTCTCTCTCTTTATTTGTAATACGTTTATAACAAGCATTTGATTTCTCCATTGTGCACCATGAAACATCATAACATTTAACATTCAGAGACCGCGGAGACGCGTTACTCTTCACAGCGCGTGATGCCGCGTGACCTATGCTTTGACGTTTACGTAGCGCACTCCGTCGCAGCGTACATACCAGTGTCATAAAGGTCAAAGAGAGACACAATTGCGGTGCCCTGATTGGAGGAGAATGTATTTATTTGTAGAAACAGCTCTTGTCTTCTGCTGCGGTGTTGGCGCAGCTCCCAGACGCGGTCTGCCGAATGAGCTAATGGTTCGCAGCCTGAGCTGAGCTGTAAGCAAACACATTTGGACCCACTTACAAGCATCAGACCAACGAATTCCTGACCTATGTCTCTGGACACTTGTAAAAGCAACGCAGACCCTATGTACAAATGAGCAGATTGGACAATCACTTATTTTGATAGGTTTTTTTTTTTTTTTTTGGTATTCAATCAGACTCTGAACTGACATCAGGATTACATACAACCTGAAGTTCAGCACAAGATTTTACGCTGATGACTGACTGATATAACTGGACAGTTTGAAAGTGGCCAGGACTTTGTGAACTTTTTTCTCGAGGACTAGCATGAACTCCTCCTCCCAGAGCTCCTTCATCTCCAGTGTTGTATAGTAACAAAGTAAAAATACTTCACTACTGTACTTAAGTACGTTTTGGGAGACTTGTACTTTACTTGAGTTTTTTTAATTCAGCTTTTTTCACTTTTACTTCACTACATTTCCAACCTTAATTGCATTCTTCTACTCCAATACATTTTCTATGCGCCATGCCGTTACTCGTTACAAAAAAAAAACCACACACACATGAAGCAGTGCTTCGATCTACGATTGATTCGTGGAGTCATTGTTTTAATTCGCTTTATCCTATTTTTTCCCCGCTAAAACCCTGAAGAGCATATGTCTGTGAGTAATATTTAATATTTTTATGTTAAACCGACCTGTTAATAGATGTATTTTATAACTTAAAAATGGGGCCGATGCTAAAGCGTTAGCATGTCTATGGCGTTTTCAATGTTAAAATTAGCATTAAGCACGTTTGTGTTGATTTGTTTTCTGTATAATTAATGGCTCAGCATTCATTGTCGTAAAACAGTCAAATTGTAATTTTTTTAAATGTATTTTTATTCCTATATTAATAGTAATAGCAACAACAATAATAGTCTACATAATAGTCAATAATAATAGACTAATAATGTTACAATACAATTTTAGTGAAAGAGACAAAAAGAACCTAATGAAACAAAACACAACAGAAAAGATAAAACTATGTAACAATGACATTCATATAGAAATAAATAACTGTTTCCTGTGAACACCTAGTGAGTAGTCTACTCTCATTTAGGTTTGGAAACCTTGTTTCTGAAGTGTTTTTGTGTGATGTGCACAATTTTCAGTACTTTGACTAATACTACCAGTCATTAACAAGCCTAGATAAACTTTGTAATATTAAAAAAATCAGTCCATTTTTGATTATTAACATTTACTTGTACTTTTACTTTCAATACTTGAGTACATTTAGTTGTACATTACTTGTCATACTTAAGTACAATAAATACTAGATACTTGAAGACTTTTACTTGAGTAGCATTTCATTCGGTGACACTGTTCATCCCAGTTGGTTAATCACCAGACTCCATAAGAACAAACATACAGTAGACATTCAATAACTCTTTTTCCCAGCACTTGTAAAATCGTAGGGCTTCAACTGCAGCGTGTCGGCCTTAAGGCCAGCTCCTGTGTCATGACTCGGTCTTGGCTTTGGCCAGCCTTGAAGAATAAGTTGAGGCTGATTCAAGGGATCTTGTTTTTACCTGTTGACCTATTATTTTTAACCTATTACTTTCCACCAAACCAAAATGTGCCCCTTTCACAGTAACTTTATGCATGTGATGGTTTATTAATTAATGTATCATTTTCTCGTCACCACAGTACTACACACACACATAGACAGTGTTGCCACAGTTACTTTGAAAAAGTAATTCAATTATTGATTACTCCTTGAAAAAGCAACTGTTACTTTACTGATTACTCAGTTTTAAAAGTAAGTCAATTAGATTGGTAGTTACTTTATTAGTAACTTTCAGAAGCTGTCGACAACAACCCGCCTGCCGCCTCAACATGAAAATGATAACCAGTTTTGTCAATTCTCACTTTATTGGAAGTGCATTTTGAACAGAAAAGTAAACAATGAAAGTCCCCCCGTGTAGCTGTCATGGACAGGAAATCTATCGACACTAAAATCTTTTTTTTGTTGTTTGTTTGTTTGCTACCAGACGGGAAATGTTTTTCTGCTTTAAAGATGAAGATTTCAACTTTAGCTTCTATCAGAAGTGACTCGTTTTTTTGGGTCCAGCCTCAAGGGGCTGTTCAAGGGACTGCATGTTTTGGTAGTTTTGCGCTAAATTCATTTGTCACCACCGGAGGGTGCCACTTGCTTCTGAAATGCAAAAAAAAAAAAAAAAAAGAATTGGACATGCCTCAAACCCAAGTGTGATTTGTATTTTAGATCGTGAACTATAGATTGTTTAGATGGGGCCACAACTCTTGAGGGGTACAGCTTTAATGAGTGTGGGTATGCTTTGTTGTGCTTGTTGTTAATATATGTATATATTTAATTGATTGAAGACCCAGGACGTGCTTAAGGGATTATATGTCCCAGATGGCTTGGGAATACCTAGGGATCTGCCAGGAAGCACTAAATGACTTGGATGAGGATAGGGAAGTGTGGGATGAGCTGTTTGGTCTACTTCACCATGACCCAGAAAGTGGCAGAAAATGAATGAATGAATAATTGAAAATATTAGTAAAACAAGAATGGCATTCAGAAAACACAAACCACCAATCAAGAGAACAGTAGGTATTACTAGCTCTTTGTGACATCATAAAGTGGGTTATTTTAAAAAAGAGAAAAGGGAAAAACTTTGGGGCAGATCTTAATATTTTTTCATTTTCTGATGCTTATCTGGGTCTGGGTTGCGGTGGCAGCAGACTAAGCAGCTCATCTCATACTTCCCTATCCTTGGTCAAGCCCTGTAACTGTTCCAAGGGTATCCCCGAGATATTTCCAAACCAGCTGGGAAATATAATCCCTCCAGTGTGTCCTGGGTCTTCCCTGGGGCCTCCTCCTAGTTGGATGTGCTTGGAGGACCTCCCTAGGGGGACAACCAGGGGGCATCCTCACCAAGTGCCCAAACCACCTCAACCTGCTCCTTGATGCAAGGAAGCAGTGGTTCTACCACGCTGTGGCAGATCTGGATTGTGATGAACATTGAATCAAGAAAGGACAATCTGCACAACATAATATTAAAATGTAACCTTTTTTTAATAAAATTTGGAATGTTTTTTTGTTGTTGATTTTTGGGCAGTATCTTGGTGACAGACTGGTAAGAAGACATAACCTTCTTCTCCTGCCACGTCATCAAATTTATACCTTTCAAACATGCAGAAAGAGGAAAACTCTACTCACTGTCCAGACACTGGGCGCAGACTGTCTGCATGCTGCCACACTTCTTCACCACTCCCTCTCCGGGCGGGCACTCCATGCAGCATTCGTTATTTTTGGTGTACTTGCCTGAGTCACAGGGGAGGGGCTCCGTCTTTGACGCTGACATGAAGGCCACCTGATACATGGGAATAGACACACGTTAGAGAGGGAGACAAAGGTAACAGCACACACAGTGAGCCGATGTGACTTATACAAATAGTGACTGATGAAAATTGCTGCCAGGTGTCCAACGCGATCCTTAAACCCAAACCGCTATCAGGACTCATCATAAATCATGGTATCTCCACCAGTGAGGCTGCACACTTTGAGAGAAAGGAAAACAACCATAAAATAATTTGTGCCAAACACTGTACACATGCCCGTCCTCATTATCATGTAATGGTGACGGACGTGGAGAACAACCGCCGCTTCCCGGCACTTTCTACACACATATGCACACACTGGTTTTGTATACTTGTGAGGACCTTGCAGAGATAATTCCTTGATGGGAGACGAAGGTGGTGACGGAGCTCCCCCCCCCCCAAACACACACACACACACAAGAGGGTTGATGGTTGTCTCCATCTGTGTGTTCCAACATTAATGCTACAATATCTGCCACCAGTCATCTTCACCTCCCTTTGGGGAATTTCATTCCTTGCTATTATGTTCCTTTTATACAAGTCAATCAATTCAATCAATTTTATTTATATAGCGCCAAATCACAACAAACAGTTGCCCCAAGGCGCTTTATATTGTAAGGCAAGGCCATACAATAATTACGTAAAAACCCCAACGGTCAAAACGACCCCCTGTGAGCAAGCACTTGGCGACAGTGGGAAGGAAAACTCCCTTTTAACAGGAAGAAACCTCCAGCAGAACCAGGCTCAGGGAGGGGCAGTCTTCTGCTGGGACTGGTTGGGGCTGAGGGAGAGAACCAGGAAAAAGACATGCTGTGGCGGGGAGCAGAGATCGATCACTAATGATTAAATGCAGAGTGGTGCATACAGAGCAAAAAGAGAAAGAAACAGTGCATCATGGGAACCCCCCAGCAGTCTAAGTCTATAGCAGCATAACTAAGGGATGGTTCAGGGTCACCTGATCCAGCCCTAACTATAAGCTTTAGCAAAAAGGAAAGTTTTAAGCCTAATCTTAAAAGTAGAGAGGGTGTCTGTCTCCCTGATCTGAATTGGGAGCTGGTTCCACAGGAGAGGAGCCTGAAAGCTGAAGGCTCTGCCTCCCATTCTACTCTTACAAACCCTAGGAACTACAAGTAAGCCTGCAGTCTGAGAGCGAAGCGCTCTATTGGGGTGATATGGTACTACGAGGTCCCTAAGATAAGATGGGACCTGATTATTCAAAACCTTATAAGTAAGAAGAAGAATTTTAAATTCTATTCTAGAATTAACAGGAAGCCAATGAAGAGAGGCCAATATGGGTGAGATATGCTCTCTCCTTCTAGTCCCCGTCAGTACTCTAGCTGCAGCATTTTGAATTAACTGAAGGCTTTTCAGGGAACTTTTAGGACAACCTGATAATAATGAATTACAATAGTCCAGCCTAGAGGAAATAAATGCATGAATTAGTTTTTCAGCATCACTCTGAGACAAGACCTTTCTGATTTTAGAGATATTGCGTAAATGCAAAAAAGCAGTCCTACATATTTGTTTAATATGCGCATTGAATGACATATCCTGATCAAAAATGACTCCAAGATTTCTCACAGTATTACTAGAGGTCAGGATAATGCCATCCAGAGTAAGGATCTGGTTAGACACCATGTTTCTAAGATTTGTGGGGCCAAGTACAATAACTTCAGTTTTATCTGAGTTTAAAAGCAGGAAATTAGAGGTCATGCATGTCTTTATGTCTGTAAGACAATCCTGCAGTTTAGCTAATTGGTGTGTGTCCTCTGGCTTCATGGATAGATAAAGCTGGGTATCATCTGCGTAACAATGAAAATTTAAGCAATGCCGTCTAATAATACAAGTGCAGCAGTTTGAGGAGAAAGAACAAAAATGGCTTCATTTGGACCGAACGCCAATCTCTGACGAGTTGGGTAAGTCTCTTGTGTCACTGTGTGACATGCGGGGAAGTGTTAACTCTAAGCCCCACCCTCAACAAATGTTAACCAGAAAACCAATCCATTGTAACAGGATTTCTCTTGATACGCAAAAAGCAAGTACGTTATTTTGGTTTCCATTGTAGAAAATGGCCACAATGCCACTTTTTCCTGTAAAATTGATGTTATCTGCTCCAATAATGAACGGATTCATTATGCAAAAATACATGAAAAACATATTCTATATATACAGAAATACAGCTGCATTACAGGATTATTAACTGAGCAAGCAAGGTTAATAATTTGTTTATTATGTGGCTGTTCAGAACTGTGTTTTCATCTTGTTGGTCTCCATTTTGCGTGTCCACTTCACGCTCATTTACTGTTAATTCCTCGTTGGTGTAATAAAATTCGCTTGGAGAATGGTCCTCTTCGTCACTCATAATTTCTTTGTTCACTTTTTGTTTTGTTTTATTTTGCACAGTGAAAATTGTAAACGAAGTCGCAAATCTGATAACCGATCCGGACCAATTGTCATGGTAATGGTCTGATAATCAGCCAATCAGAGTGCGTGTATACTGTCGTAGCCATATAATAACAGAGCGCATTGGACCATCTTGGGTAATTTTGTTCAAGCGAACAACCATCTGACATTGCATTGCTCAGCATTTACATAAAATAGGCTTCTAATCTATTTTGACCCCACCTAGCCTCTGCAAAACGCCCACTTCGATTATAAATGAATGGCAAGCCGTTGTTTTGCCTGTCACTTGTAGCTAATGTGACCATAGGGGAAATGGCGTGACAGGGCAACCTAGCTAGTCACATAGTGACGGAATGGGGTAATGAACAACCATAAAATGTGGCGGGTGGGAATGAGAACCTGCTGGAAATGGTGTTGCCTTTGTGGAAGTAATAAAGATCCAAAATATTGGTGGCTATTGTATTAGCTAGCAAGCTAGCCATGTCATGTAAAAAAAAAAAAATGCCTACACTTGAGGACCATGATGCTAAGACAAGACAAGAAAACTGGACAACACAATGGGTTCAGGTTTGTATCCTACAAGTTCTAGTTTGTTCAACCAATAAATGTCAGGAACTTCTGAACATGTGAATGCCAAAGTTTATCTGTGTGTGTGTGTGTGTGTGTTTATGTATGTACGTGCACTGTGTACATGAAAATTCAGTAAGGTATATCTTATATATTATATTCCAATTCTAAGGTAGAACTATGCTAGTATACTAAGGTATATCTAAAAAGGAAGAGTAAAATAGAAATAGAGTAGAAAAGAGTAGAGTCGAGCCACTTTGGTGCCTGAGAACCAGGGATGGTAGGTTGAAAAGCTTTTTTATCCCATAGGAACTCTCCCTACCCACCCAAGCGGTTCAAGAAAAAACTAAATATAATAATAAATAATAAGACATAAGAAAGATAAGACACAATATATAACTTATATTTAAATATTAAGTGTAATAAACAACACATACAATAAATATGGTATTATATAATATACAGGAGTAGGTATTAAAACCTAAATATTAATGCAGGAGAAGATTGTAGTATAGGTAATTTAGTATGTAGACTAGTAGTAAAATTAAATTATAGTTAGTAGGCTAAGCTATAAATCTGATATTTTATTATAGAAAAAGAAACTATGATGTAATGTGTATTGGTATCTATCTATCCATTTTGAAAATTGACCAGCTGCCATTCCAGGTTATCTTCACAAAGAATTTACATATAACCAAATGCAGGAAAAGTGATGACTTCATAGACAAATTGTGATGCTAATCAAAATACAAATGTGCATTTCCAAACGTTAAATGCACATACGTGTGGGAATTTGTAGGAGTATGCACAAAATATCGCGCATCATATCAAATTGTTTTTCACATCAAAAATTATGAAAACGTACTGGTAGACTATCAATTACAAAGTTTGTAATTGATTACATTTTTGTTAATCGCCTAACAGTCCTACTGCAATGTATATTCTCTCCAGGGAAGGATCTGCGGGATACCCCCCCCCCCCCCCCCCCCCCACCACCACCACACACACAAGAAAAAGTATATGAACAAAAAGAAAAAGTTTTAAAAAATGAAAAAGAAAAAAAATTTAAACACGAGATGGTTTTTGTCTGATAACCTAATGTTTGCCACAATTTCTTTTACATATCTCACCATGTTTAACAATATGAAATAATTTTTACACTGTATCATCTGTCTGTCCATAGAAGTCGGAAAAACATCTATGATCTGCATGATAGTATTATGGATTTAAGTGTTTTCCAAGATTCCTGGCAAAAATTCACTGGTCATTACACTTTTTTTCATATTTGATAAAAATGTGCCTGTCTGTTGACTTATCGCTTGTTAACAGTTGCAAAAAGTAACAATATCACATTGTATATTATTGAGTTATATATGGTTTGCAATAAAAATGAATATTTTACTTTGCAAATTTTATGTGAGCCTTCATGATGGAAATAGTTGCTTACTAGTAGTATATATTATTTATATTTTTCATCATTCCATTAATGAGTAGAATGTCCAATTGCAATGAATGAGACCCCCCAACTACCACCAGTAAAAGTTTTTGGATCCACCCCTGATTCTGTCTCACTGGACCAGTAGCTGAGGCGATCCAGATGTTTTAGCATTCAATAATAAGAATTCAAGCCTTTCTATAATCAAATCCAAATTTCAGATTATCACTGCTGCCCTTCATCTTAAGTATATACAGAACTGTACAGTCATACACACATTACAGCTGCTTCTTGGTATTTTTGTGTGTTCATACATCATCTGATGTGAGTTTCTTGCATATGCACAATCTGTGTGTTTGCACTGTTTCCTGTGTACTCTGTTTTATCTCCACTAATTATCCATCTCTCTCTCTTTCTCTGTCTCATATGACTGTCACACAGATTTACATACAGCTTTACGGGTTCAATAACTAAAGCTGGTGTAGCTGGTGCTCATATGACCATGTTCAATAAAAGGAATTCATATCCAGACATTTTTAGAACAAAGAAAATCGTTATACGGGAACACTTTCATGTCCTGTGACTCTGATTATGTAACGGCCGGAGCTCATTTCCACTTAATTCACATTTGCTGAGACATCAATTCAGTCTTTTCTCTCTCTCTCTCTCTCTCTCTCTCTCTCTCTCTCTCTCTCTCTCTCTCTCTCTCTCTCTCTCTCTCTCTCTCTCTCACTCGTCCCCCTTCCCTCCTTCACTGAGGCTGCTTTCATTCAGAAACAGATGCTCAGAAAGGTCTCTCTTCTTCTCTCTGTCTCTTCATGCTCGGCTCTTGTTGCTTGGCTTCTGTTCTATCTCAGCTGCTGCATTTTGCATTCCTGTTATTTCTCCCTGACTTTGTAACTTCACTTTTCTTCTTAGTCTGAGTATGATTTGCCTCTTTTTGTTGTCTTTGTAAATGGGTCGTGAGATGCACGAGGTGGGATTTGTCCCAGATTAACAGCCGGAAACAACCGTGGTCACGCTAACATTCTGCATGTGACATTTCAAAAAATTTCAATTTGTTTGGTTTTAATTTGGACCTCCCCCCCCCCCAACCAGGAGGTAATGTTTTTATTTGAGTAATGTGAGATTGTAATCAGAGTGTGTGTGTGTGTGTGTGTGTGTGTGTGTGTGTGTGTGTGTGTGTGTGTGTGTGTGTGTGTGTGTGTGTGTGTGTGTGTGTGTGTGTGTGTGTGTGTGTGTGTGTGTGTGTGTGTATTTTACATAATACTATACATACATGAGCTGGGGTATGATTTAAGAACGACACTTCTTATAATGGAACGATTAAATATGATGAGATTCAATCCAGTGTGTGATACAATTATTCATTTTATTAACTTTCAAATAAAAAAAAAATGTATCTAATCCAAGGTGTTATTGCCTAACTACAAATACATATCTTGTGAATAACCAGGAACCATCTCCAAGTTTTTTCAAGTGTGTTTAGAACATTGGACCTGCTTCTGCTCACCTTTTATTCACCACTGGGGGGCAGCATTACATACAGTAGCAGAAAGCGTAGGAACAAAGCATCCTAGCATAGCATAGCATTAACAGCATAGCCTAAATTTCCCATTCTGATCTTATTACCGAACTCTGAACGGAACATCATTCAAACATTTTACATTCATCCCTTATAACACTGAAAACTATTCCACATGGGATACATGGGAGGAGTCATCCTGATGCAAACTGGGCCCAGGGCTAAACAGTAGCTTAACCCAACCAACCCTAACCCAGGGCAAGTTCTCCTGTGGACTGAGTTCTCTTGTTACCTTGGACATGTTGATTTTGTTTTTTCTGCCACTTCAGGTAACCGTGTATTGATGTCGTCGTACCGTTTACTTTAAAAACCTATCCCAAGTCCTTTTCTAAGAGAGCATGGCATTTTCAACACAACATTTCTAAACACCTTCGGTTGTTTTATGCTTACATTATTTTATACATAGAAACAAAATTATTTCACATCCAAAAATGTGACAAGGGTGGGGTTTGAACTGGGAACCATCTGTGCTAACCACTTGGCCATTATTTCTAATAATTTTGTCCTCACACACACCATTTTACATAATTAATTTTTAAAAATGCTTCTCCACCACAGTAAACTGTTTCAAAGCAAGACATGGTAAAAAGTACAAGAACGAGTTTGAGATACAAGAATCGCATGCCAAGTGGTTGTGGCTGCAGGTACGATACATTTCGGCACAGCAGACACTCTGAGTGGCTGCACCAGAAGCCAGTCATGTTCACAGTATAAAAACAGTGTAATACTGCAGTTTTCTAATACAGCCGCTGCTAAACCAGGAGCACCATGCAGTCATCATCCACATCGGAACCTCATTTTTATTTATTTATTTATTATGTTCTAATTGTTACGGCACAGTGAGATTTTTGCCAAAATTCTGAATACCGACAGTTCCAAAGTAAAAAGCTCAAAAATTTTAAATTGTTATAGATTTTAATCAAAGCCATAAATGTCATAATTGAAGACAACAAACAACAGCCGGCTTCCAACACAGATTAATGAGATATGTGGTCACCAGCAGCAGAAGCACACAAACACACACACACATCAATGATCTGTTTCCCAGCTGTGATAAACTCAGCTTGTACTCTCCCCAATTTAATGGTCAATTAAAGAATTTAGCTCTATTTTTAATTCAGCTTCAGTCTGTTGAGCCGTCTCCAGCCTTTAAGCCAGCTGTCATAACAGAATGTCTGTTCACGTCCACCGAGCTACAATTAGACCAGCGTGGCGTGGCCGTAGCAGGACTGCGAGAGTATCTGCCATCTGACGTCAGCTGGATCAGCAACGTTTTCCACATTATCAGAGTGCACACACGCATGCAGCTGCACCACACTGTTTTACATTTTAGGCTTTAATGAGGCAACTGCAGCACACTCAGAGAGCAGAACCCTCAACTGAAGAGTTTTAGTAGCAATAGTGCCACCTTGTGGCAGTTGGATTGAACTGTAAATGCACAGAGCAGCTCCAGAAGGTGGCTTGGGTACCCAGTGGCCCCCACTTCTAATTTCATGGGAGACCAAATTCATCTTTCAGCATCACAGGCAAAAGTGTTGAGTCTTTAAAGGTGTCATTGCTTCTTTTGTAGGACCGTTTCAGTATCTTAAGCCTCACCCCCCCCCCCCCCCCCCCCCACACACACACACACACTTTTTTTTTAAAAATAACTTGTCCTGCTAATTACACTGTTTACAAAAAAAAAAAAAAAAAAAAATCCTCATTGACAGTGAACAACCAGTGTGACAAACCAACCAAAGGGGCCACCTTCATATAACCTGCAGCCTCACCTTGACCACCCCATCTGGAATATTCTAGAGCCGCCCCTCCACTGTCCACCCACCCACACTGGGTGTGGACATAAACTCAGCATGTTTTAACCTGCAAAATGAACTTCTAATCACACTCTGACACAGCGAAAACAACTGGAACCCCTGAATATGTGAATGCCAAAATCTATAAATCTGTGTGTGTTTATATATATATATATATATATATATATATATATATATATATATATATATATATATATATATATATATATATATATATATATATATACACCTAAGTTACGTCAGATGTTCAACAAAATGTGGTTGTTTAAATGGGAGAAAAATCATTCAATTAATTGTTACTTAAAGTGCAATAACATTTTTTTTTTAAAGTGCTTGTATAACAAGTGGGAAAACCCATCAAATTAGAAATTTCAGAATGCATCCTTATCCAAAAGCAGCCTTTTAAAACACTGCACAAGAAACTCATTTTAGGAATAGTATCACAATATCGTGAAGATAGCAGATGCTTTTTTAAAAGTCACAACTGTAAAATCTTCTTTTTTTAAGTCCGTGAGTTCACCAAACTTACAAAAACAAAACAAAAAAAAAAAACAAGTTATTTGAATAAACCTGACTGAAATGTGTACATCAGTCCCACATGACCAGAATGTGTCCAACTGACATCATTTTCATTAACTCATAAAACTGTGTGACTTGAACACTTTCTGGTCATGTGGAACTAATGTACACATTTCAATCAAGTTCATTCTTTTTCAGTGTATCAACTCTGTTGGCACAGATGGAGCGCGCACCCCAGCCTCCTGAGAAGACTCACCAAAGTGCACCAAAGCAGCAGCAGCAGCAGGAGGAGCGGCGGCGGCGAAGTGGTGTTCATCCTGCGGCGTGTGGAAGCAAGACAGTGAGGAGAGATGGGAGCTACGTGGAGGAGGACAACTGCTCAGCAGGAGGGTTCATTGCAAAGTCCGCAGGCGAGATTGTGTCAGGCTGCGTCTCCCATCCCCGTGCGTCCGGGACCTTTGCACTGGAGTCGTCGGTTACCCTGCTCCTCCTCCTACTGCTACTCCTTGACACTCACATCCATGCAGGAGAAGCACGCGTGCTGTCCGGAGCGCTGCTCATCTGCAAGTGCACTGCAGAGGAGTGAAGACACAAGAGGAGGAGAAGAGGGAGCACGTCCAGCCTCCACTTTATTAGTCCTGATACTTCTGCAGTAACACTATACGACCTGCTCCTCTCTCTCTCTCTCTCTCTCTCTCTCTGTCTCACTCACACACACACACACCCCTCCTTCCACCCTCTTTTGTTTCGACAGGTGACAAACTAAAGCGGAAATTCATGTAGAGAAAAAGTGTGCAGATTTTCTGGTTAGTGTTGCTGCAGGATTGCGGTCTGTTCTTGCCATTCATATGTGGAACTTCTTTTTTTTCGTAGAAAAAGTTGTCATCAGCTTTTGTGCTTGTAGTTTTGGAAACACCTCGACATGTACCCTGTAAATTGCAGTGAGTGCATGAAGGTGAGTCTACCGTTTGTTCACAATAACTTAAAAACTGCCAGCATCCAGAGACACAGCCACATGGGTGCCACAATTACACATGAATTGTGCCCAACACTGAACTTTGTCCAGTGCTGACTGGTCTTCATGAGGTGACCTTATGTACCAAGTTTCACCTGGATGCGCAAAGTCTTTGCCAAGATATAGCCTACACAAGGTTTCACAGACATGCTACCCAGTGGCCACAGTTGGAATTGAATTGCACACAACATGAAATTTCTTATTTTGACTGGTCTTTGTGAGGTGACCTTATGTACCGAGTTTCACCTTGATGCACAATGTCTTTGCCAAGATATAGCCTACACAAGGTTTCAGAGATATGCCACCCAGTGGCCACTGTTGGAATTGAATTCCACAACAACATGAAATTTCTTATTTTGTCTGGTCTTCGTGAGGTGACCTTATGTACCGAGTTTCACCTTGCTGCACAACGTCTTTGCTAAGATATAGCCTACACAATGTTTCAGAGACATGCCACCTGAAACACGAAACAAAAACATTGCTTCAGTAAATGATTCACTCAAGTCACTAAACATACCAATTGCTTCAAGAAATCACTCACTTTTACAACATATTATGAAACAACAAATTAAACCATTAGTAATTAAAGGTTATTTGTATAACACCTTTCAAGATAAAAATCACAAAGTGCTTTACTGTTAAAAGATAATACAGAAACAGAAATTAAAAGCAGTGTAGCATAAAACTATTTAAAAGCCTCAGCATCTCTTTAAAAGTTCCAACAGTGTCCACAGAATGTAGATGCAGTGGCACTGCATTCCACAGTTTAGGAGCCACAACCTCAAATGTTCCTTGGGTCTTCAGTCTTGACCTTGGCACAACCAACAGGTTCTGGTCCGAAGACCTCAGAGATCTGTATAGGGGTGTAAGAGTTCACTGAAGTAGAGGCATTTGACAGTGCAGAGCTCGAAAAGTCATCACCAATATTTTAAGCTGCAGTTTGAAATGGATGGGGAGCCAATGCAAAAAGGACAGAATGGGTGTTACATGAGACCTCTTAGAGGACCTTGTAAGGACCTTTGTAAGCGATCCAGAGAAGACTTACTGAAGCTAGAGAACAAATTACAAGACTTGATGAAATAAAAGCATGGATGATCTGTTCCAGCTCAGGTTGAGACACAATGTTTCTAAGGCAGGTGATGTTTCATATAAGTGGAAGAAGCAAGATTGCACAAGTCAGGTAACGTGTGTTAAAATTGAGAGCATGTTCAAATGTAACACCCAGATTTCTGACTGCTGAGTGAACACAGTAGGACAGAGAGCCAAGGTTCTTAATCACTGAGGGAACAAACTCCTCAGGGGCAAACAAGGTTTTCAGTGACAGATAGTTAGCAGCCATCTAGTTTTTGACATTAACACAGTTTTGAAGGACAGATACCTTAGTAACATTTGGAGGAGTAAAGGAGATGTACAGCTGTACATCATCTGCATAACAATGATATGAGACATCATCAAAAGAACTCCAAATGTGTCCAAGTGAGCACAAATACAATGCAGATAAAATAGGTCCCAGAATAGAACCTTGGGGCACAGCAAAAGACAAAATGGCAGAAGAGGGCATATAATTAGCTGCAGCAACTGAGAAAGTCCTGTCAAAGAGACTGACCCAGAGATGTCCACCCATGTCCTTAGTCTCTCAATTAAAACATCATGATCAACAGTGTCAAACACTGCAGACAGATCTAAAAGTACAAGTACCGAATAAAAAATAATGGCAAAATAATATGGGGGGTGACCCAGTACAATTTCTTTTCATGGGGCCCAAATTCCCTGGTGGCGTCCCAGTGAGTCAGATTAAAAGATTCCATCAGACTGAAGAATTTAAACAGCAGATGTATCTGACGCATCATCAACGTGCAAATTAAAATCTCCAACAAGTAAAAGTCTCAACAGCTTCAGAGTGGCAGACAAAAAGTCACTAAACTCCTTCCAGAAGCAGGTGCATGGACCAGATGGACGGTATATTAAAACACAATAAAAAGGATCAATTATGCCAATGTTTAAGATTTGAGATTCAAATAATGAGAGAGTCTCTGTGTTCACCCATCAAATTGCTCTTAAAAACCACAGCAGGTCCTCCACCACATCCCGAAGAACGCAGCGAGCTGAAGAATCTGTCATTTTTGGAGTTCAATAAAGGGGACGTGGTCCATTTCCCTCTGCCAAGTTTCACTCAGAAAAAAAATTCCAAATCCTTGGACAGAATATAATCATTGAGGACAACAGTCTTATTTGTGATGGTCTATAGATGGCTCATGTGATGACTTTGCATATGACTGACCTTGACAAAGTTCAAGGTCACAGGTCAGCTAAGGCCAAACTGCAGCAAATGTTTATTTCTTAGAAATGAACAAGACACTAAACAGAACAAACTCTACTGGAAAAAAAAAATCACTTTGTAATGATTTAAACAATTCTCAGAAAGCGCATGAGGTATGCCCTCTTCCTTGGAAAAAATGAATCATGGTAATATAAGCATTTCATTAACTGGTTAGCATGCTGTGACTGATCATTAGGCAGTAAAACAGGCTGAGGTTAGTAGGTTTATCCAGTGCTGTACCCACAAATCAAATAATGCCTGAAGTAAACAAGGTTTATCAAGAATTTGCTTAGCTGACCTGTGACCTTGAAAAGTTGTCAAGGTCAGCCATATGCAAACTCATGCAAGGTCATCACCTGACCCATCTATGTAACAAATTTGGTGAACCTCCTGTTATTTGTTTTGATGTTATCATTACCCAGAATTTCCTAAACTGATCTCTGTGACCTTGAAAAGCAGGTCAGGGCAGCTCATATGCAAACCCATCTGAGGTCCTCAATAGAAGTACCTATGTACCAAGTTTAGTGGGTCTGCTGTAATTTGTGTTAAAGTTATCGTGTTCACAAGCTGCAGGACGGATGGACAGAAGACCAATCACTATATGCCTTCCTCCCTGGAGGAGGCCATAGTAATTACTGCAAAAGTGACTACAATAAAACTCACCTAAACTGCCATCGTATAAACCAGATATTCACACTCACTGGATAAAAGCAAACATCCCAATGTTTTTGTTTGGTTTTCCATCTAATAAACACCATATATAACAGATTTTGTATAACGGATTTTTGCTCACATTGGACAAAATGTCCCATCCCATTGTGAAGTATTCCATTAAAAACCTCTCACACACTCACAGAAATATTTAACCCTAACTTTTAAGATTTATGTAATTTTATTACATGACAAATTCCCATTTACTTTCTTTAGATAATTTTAATACAAACCTACCAAATAAACCTTACATGATGCATATTCATTACTGTAATAAATCCTATTTATTTGAAATGCATAATCCTCAGCTTTATGTATTTAGTATTAATAAAATATAATTACTCTAAATCAATAATAATGACAGTATTTATTTAAAATACATAAAGTATATTGTTTGAATATTTAACCCTAACTTTTAAGATTTATGTAATTTTATTACATGACAAATTCCCATTTATTTTCTTTAGATCATTTTAATACAAACCTACCAAATAAACCTTACATGATGCATATTCATTACTGTAATAAAACCTATTTATTTGAAATGCATAATCCTCAGCTTTATGTATTTAGTATTAATAAAATATAATTACTCTAAATCAATAATAATGACAGTATTTATTTAAAATACATAAAGTATATTGTTTGAATTGCATAATAATTATGTTACCTATACAAGATAAATGACATAAGTAACATAATTATTATGCAATTCATGTATTATTATGCATCATGTAAGTCATGTCAAGTTCAGCATAACTCAGAAAGAATGAAGGAAGTCTCATTTGGGGGGAAAACAGTGTTGGTTGATTGTAGTTTTTTTGTCTGTATTACATTTGGAAAGAGGTGTCATTTCATTTAAAACAGCGATTTGCTTTGAAGTTATTGATTTCAGAACCCAAATTAAAGGAAAATGTGCTCTCAAATGATCCTTGCCAGAGAAAAAGGAAAATGTGCACACATTTTATGAATTCAAGGACTCAATGAAAGGAAAATGTGCGCACAAATTATCACAGCCAGAAAAAAATATCACTTTAAGTGACCTCTCCCGGGTTTCATACTGTTGTAAAACACAACTCAAAAGCAAAATATTTGCTTCAGAAAATGACTGCATGCTTCAAAACTCTCAAAATTACCAAGTGCTTCAGAAAATGATTCGCCATTTCTTCAAAACTCTCAAAACTAATAAGTAATTCAGAAAATTATTCAGTGTTTCAAAACATTCAAATCTATTAGCAAGTGCTTCAGAAAATGATTTGCTGTTCCTTCAAAACTCTCAAAACTAATAATTGCTTCAGAAAATGACTGGGTGCTTCAAAACACTTCAGTGCTTCAGAACAATATTCAGTGTTTCAAAACATTCAAAAGTATTAGCGCTTCGGAAAATGATTTATCATTGTAAAATATTCAAAACTATCACTGCATCAGAAGCTTATTCACCATTACAAAAGACAAAATGCTAAATAAAATTGTTGCTTCATAACATTGTTCTTGAAACACTCAAAACACTAAACTGGCAAGTTCATTCAAAACTCTTTCTTTTGAAAAACCTGCAAAACACAAACTTAACCAGTTGCATCATTGGTTCATTCAGTCTTTCTTAATGCCATAAATAGCAAAAGCTCTCAGACAATCCGATGAATTTGTGGCTCCGCCCCCCGGGTGTGATGTGTTAGTTTTCTGGTGATTCATTTCATAAAAGGTCACTGCAGGTGAGTGACATCTGGTGTTTTGATGTAAAGCTGCCGTTTTTGTTTTTCAACATGTTGTGGATGGAAAAGTATTTTTGCAAAACTTGTGCAAAACTGGTAACATCCATAATTATTTCAAGAATTAATGTGAAAGAAATCAGCTAGAATTGTGCAAATAAGGTTTTTGAAAATTGCTCAGTGTAGAACCAACTTCCCCGCCTCAACAAAAATAGCTCCACAAGAGTTATTAAGCTCTTTGCTGTGTTTTTTTCCCCAATTTGCACACGTCCTTTAATCCTTTAGTTATCTAACAAGGCTGCAAAATCAGTTGACAAAATTGGACCATTTATTTAACATTTAGCGAGGAAATTGCAGCTGGTTGATGTAAGCACATTCATTCTCACCAACAGGGCAGTGGCACTAAAATATCCCTTTTGAAACCTAAAGGTCACTGTGACCTCAGGGTGGTATATTTGTGTAATTTTCTTTTTTTTTTTTAAGATTTAACGTCACAGCAGCATTTATCATCTGCAAGGGTCAAGTTGCTTTTGAGGGTCAAGTCGAATTACAATAATCACAGGACTGGAGTTTTTCTGGTGCGTGTGTGTGTGTGTGTGTGTGTGTGTGTGTGTGTGTGTGTGTGTGTGTGTGTGTGTGTGTGTGTGTGTGTGTGTGTGTGTGTGTGTGTGTGTGTGTGTGTGTGTGTGTGTGTGTGTGTGAGAGAGAGAGAGAGATGAGTTTTTCACAGATTACAGGTGCACTTATTGGTGCTTCTTTTGAATGCAAGCAGCACTCATGTGCGCACTGTGCAGAAAAGCCTGCACACTTTTCACTACTGTATCATCACTGACCACAAGAGGGCGACCGAGCTGAACCTCGGGGCAACAGCTGTTCACACATCTGTAGGATCATCAACTTAACAGATTTATTTTATTCACATTTTCTGCTCAGAAGCATCTGTTGGACTCACTGGTTGTCATTCTGGTGTCATTACTGCAAATATCCTCAAAATTAAAACATTTTCCTGTTACTTTTTTAATCAGGCTTTGCTTTGAAGATTTGAAATAAATCTGCTGCATGTGTTGACATTTTGTTCACATCAATCCATTAAAACACTCCTGTATCCTTTTTGTATTTTGGTTTGTTTTCCTTCTCCAGATTTGGCGAAGCCACTTGAAAACCGCTAATGCACATCTAAGTATTGCCATCATGTTTAATGCTCATTGAGGTTCTTAGCCTTTACACTTAATGAAAACCAGCGCTGATGGATATCGACCGGAGACAATGAAGCCGCCGTAGTTGCCTTTAAAAAATGCTTTGTTTCCACATTTAAAGCTGTCCTTGTGTCCCTGTCTTTTACCCGTCTGCAGCAGTCCGCAGCTGAGAGGACGATGTCCCCAGAAGCTTCAGCAGCAGTGGCAGGAGGGTGATTTAGTTTCACTGTTGAGATCTGAATCCTCTCCAGTATTGATCTTGAGACACATCCATTTTCCCACTTCCTCCGTCCTCCTTTGAGACGGCCCCCGCTGCACCTCTGGCTCTAACCCTGTTCGATGTCTCTGATGGCTGCTTGTCATCATCACTACTGTCTTATCTGATTTTCAAACACAAGGATGAATCCCTATCATGGAGTATTTACTGCTCATCATCCCTTAGCAACTCCACAGGAGCACTTCAACCAGTGCTAATAATGATTCTTAACACTATGCAGGAGTGGTGTTGGTACACATGTACCAGATGTACTACAACCTACTGAAAGGTACCCGCTGGACCGTCAAAAATAGAAGCTGGAGCTCTGGAAGTTTTGTTATGGATATATGGATATGTGCTGATGGGGGGTTTTTGTGAGGATACATATATTTTTCTCTGTATATAGATCATATTTCCGGCCATATGACCGGTCAGCAAAAAGGAAAGGTCAAGTCAGTCGGCAAGGTCACTGATAAAATACAATCTGGATGAAGGCGACTTGGTTCTGCATCGGAAGTCGTCAGCGAGGCAGTAAAACATGAAGGCGCCACATATTCATGACCGCATTTAGTTTTTAAGGCGGTGCTCTGAGATAGCCAGCGTACATTTAATTACATTTCATCAGAGCGGTGATACATTTCGCTCGCTGACACGTCTCATAGAGGATTAAAGCAATTTGAAAGTGAAATTGTTGAATTCTGACAAATCTGAACGTCTTGTCAAGGAATAACTTTTGAACTTGTCTCAATCGGTGTAGGATTTGCCTTTTTCAGGGGGACAAGAAGATCAATTCAGTTGGTTTTGCTCCACATGAAGACATTTGAGTTTAAGGTCAGAGCAGAAATATGGAAACACAACATGGAACAAAGCAACTTTTATATTAGACAGCCCAGTTTTTTTTGCTGAGCAAAAATATTAGAACATATACTAATAATAACAATAATAATAAAATTATTATTATTATTATTACAACCCCGATTCCACTGAAGTTGGGACATTGTGTAAAATGTAAATAAAAACAGAATACAATGATTTGCAAATCCTCCAACCTATATTCAATTGAATACACCACATAGACAAGATATGTAATGTTCAAACTGATAGACTTTTTTGTTTTTTGTGCAAATATTTGCTCGTTTTGAAATGGATGCCTGCAACACATTTCAAAAAAAGTTGGGACAGGGCAACAAAAGACTGGGAAAGTTGATGAATGCTCAAAGAACACCTGTTTGGAACATTTCACAGGTGAACTGGTTAATTGGAAACAGGTGAGTGTCATGACTGGGTATAAAAGGAGCATCCCCAAAAGGCTCAGCTGTTCACAAGCAAAGATGGGGCAAGGATCACTTTGTGAACAACTGCATGAAAAAATAGTCCAGCAGTTTAAGAACAATGTTTCTCAATGTTCAATTGCAAGGAATTTACAGATTCCATCATCTACAGTCTATAATATAATCATGACAATGATAACAACAACAGTAATAATAAAGATTATTATTATCAGATCCACATTGGGATTTGGTGCACATTTGGTGCCCATTGGTGTGAAAAATCTAAATGTTGACCATTGTCCCCACTAGGGATGTAACTAGGGATTTGACTATGTTATATCTTAAAATGGTCAATATTCAGAGCTGTAAGTTGTGCTTGTCAAGCAAAATTGCTGTCCTTCTGTCCATCCTTCCATCCATCCATAGGGCAACAATTTCCATGTCCTTAAACTAAACAACCACTAAAGTCTAATTTTTGAATTTTTGCATGAGGAATACTGTATGCGTAAAGGCCTTTGTGCTAAATTTTCATTCATTTCTGAATATTCTCAGTCACATTTTTGGTGTTTTATTAAAAACATCACAGCATTTCCTATACTGTTGCTAGCATATGAACTGAACAGCCACTCGGTTGCTCGGTTGCTTGTTTTAGTATGGCTTAAGAGCTGACAGTCAATATATCAACATACAGTTATGTATATTGCCCTGTCAGGCAACTTACTTGTATTACTTTGAACTTGGTGAAAGTACTTCAGTTTGTGTATCAGTGCTTCTTGAACATTCTGAACACATTTTATTATTACCGCAATAATGCCAATGATTTTGGTTGCTATAATCGTAATGTAAACTTTACATACTGTGGCATCTTTAGATCCCTCTGACTTTTAATGTTGCCAAAATAAACCTTTGAAGGGAAACTCTGTGGTTGATCATCATCCATAGTTCAAATGTGGTGGAACTTGGACAAAGGACCTGGTAGGACCTCAATTTTGACTTTTGACAGCAACAACCTTGAACACAAATCTGTTAAGGGCAATTCTGGGGTCAACCAGCATGCACACAGCAGGTTTGGTGGAAACTGACCCAAGCACTTCAGCCGTAGTGGAACAAACAAAACTTTCCTCAAATTACAGTATGATGTCACTGTCTCCCAGGACCAAAAACAATCACATCAGACTTCTCAGAGTTCAAAAGTGTGAAACTAACACTTAATATTCAGTTCCATGTCTCTTGCTTGCAATAAGTGCGTCGACCTTCTGACTCCCTGACATCACCAAATTCTTCATTGCTTATTTCTTAAGAGGTGAAATTCATGCTGAGTTGGGTTCGAGGTCTGCTGGATGACTTTACCAACCGAGTCACTTTTTCCCCCCGATGAAGTCCACTGTTGAGTTTGAGGTGTTTTGGATCAGTGTCTCACTCCATGATGAATTTCGACACGATTAATTTGAATGTACATGTCAGTAAACTGGCAGACGAAACATTCCTTGTGATCTCATTCTGCTCCTACTTGTATAATCAGGGCTTACATCATCAGTAAAGACCAGTGAGCCAGTTCCAGAACAGCTATGAGAGTCCAAAATCGTGAAATGACCCACACCATGTTTCACACCAGCTTCTCCACTGGCATTTAAATGTGTGGAAACCCTGAGACTAGCTTCTCTGCAAGAGTGGACCACGAACAATACAATAATGGCAGTTGTTATCATTGGTGGTGCTTCCTGAAGATACAAATACAATGCTTCATCAAAGTAACTCTTTATTTGACACAAAGTAGTTTCAGCAATACCCAAGAATCACCTGGAGAGTCATGATACTCAAGACATCCAGTCATCACCTTGGGTCACTGGTTGGAGTCTACGTTTTCCGAGCATACATTAAGGCAGGAAGCACTACGACCCTGAAGACTTGGGCTGTTGTTCTCTGACAAAGAAATCATCGCCAATCAGCTCTGTCCAGTGACGTCATCAGCATTTCCAAGGTGTCTGTGAGTCTGACACACCGAAGTCCCAGAGACACGACTGTCCCTGCTGAAAATTTCATTTCATGCAGATACACGTCTGGAGTTCAAGATGTAACTTTAAGCCTAGATCTTAGTCTGGATCCAGGACAATTGCAAGCCCAGTTACTCCAACTCATCATTTCTCAGGTGCTGCAATCAGGATATTCATCAATCACACAATGACCACAGCAAGTCAAAGCTACTGAAACGTTCCTCACCAACCTTTCTTGTCTGAGGATCCACCAAACCTTCCATGTTTCTCTGATTTAAACCCATCCATGTTAATGAAGACCAAACATCTTGCCCGCCACCATTTGGTGGAATATGGACACATACCTGTAAGTTGACACGATTATTAACCTTTTTCTTGTGTCTCTGTATGTGTTTGGTAACAGGTTTGAGGACAGGTGTGTTGAAGTTTGACCACAGATGCACCAGTCAGACCTTATAAACAATCAAGACCCTCACAAAAACTCACCTGTGACCTTTCACTCTGCCAGATGATCGACTTTACACTACTTTGTTGGCTCTGACTTTTATCTCTGTCTCCTGCTCAGCCTGAAAAAGTGTCTTCATATGAACCTAATCCTTCCCACCTGCACTGCGTGCTTCCCAGCTCTGGAAACCTGCACACCTCAGCTACCTTGGCTTCCCAAACTATTCCAACAGTTCAAGCATTAAACTTCCCTGTGAGCTTCAACCTGCGCTTTGTGTTGTTGTTTGCACATGGATTCATCACATCAGCTGCCATGTAACATATTCAGCTCTACTAGGCATATTTTGTTTGAGGTCCTCACTAAATTTTGACACATTAATCACAAACACAAACTTAAAAAAGATAGAAAAGATACTGAATCCTAACAAAGGCTTCCCAGCTACACCTGGGAAAAATGTTGCAATACAATTTGAAATTATTAACTTTTGGCCAAAGCATTGCACAGAATTTATGGCTCATTTGCACCGAGGTCCACCAGACTCTGCAGGACTCAGTTGGACAACGCTGATGTTAATCATGGTCCCGGGAAAAAAAATTGTCAATATCCTTAAAATCTTTGACATTCATGAAAATTCAGTAAGGTATATCTTATATATTATATTCCAATTTTAAGGTGGAACTATGCTAGTATACTAAGGTATATCTAAATATCTAAAAGGGATAGTAAAATACAAGAGTAGAAAAGAGTAGAGTAGAGCCACTTAGGTGCCTGGTCTTGAGAACCAGGGATGGTAGGTCATGTTAAAATGCTGGCAAGAGTTGAGCTCTGTTACTGCTAAGTCATCTCTGCTAATATGCCATTACAGCTCATCCGCTAGCCAACATCAGAGGCTTGACTGGATGCACCACCTCCTCTGGGTCCCTTGGGAATGAAGAAATATGAATAAGATAAAATACAATAAGATCAACTTTATTCATCCTGAGATCTCCTGTGGCATTCTCTGGTGCACCTCGGTGTCTCAGTCTATGACTGAAGGTGCTCTGACAGGATGTCAGTGTGGCACACAGGGGGTGGGAGGTGTTATCCAGGATGCTGAGCAGGTTCCTCAGCATCCTCCTCTCTGACACCTCCACCACAGACTCCAGGACAAAGCCAGGTCTCCTGATGAGCTTGTTGAAAGAGAAATGCAGAGGAATATGTCAAACTTGTCTTGGCGATGGACTAGTACCAGGTGATGCAATCGCAGAGTTACGTTGAGTTCATATATGTTACGTCACATGACGTTTCAAATGCTGAGTCGGTAATCAGCTATACTACTGCTCTGAAGAATGCGCTACCAAAAAGTTGAACTATGTCCCATAGTAAGTCAGTGGATTGTTACTAAATGGCATCCACTGCTGGGTTGGATGGACCTGCACTGAAGACAGGAAATTTGGACCCCTGGAGCGAGCCTTCTCCAGCGTTTCACAGAGATTCATAATGTGAATGGACCCTTAGTTTTTGGTCCAAATAGCATTTCAACAAATCTTTCTGAACTGACGCAGACTGATCCAGCCCTTTATTTTCAAAGAGAGTGGCTATACGCCCAACCATTGGGTCAATAAAGTAAATTCGTGAGCATATACGCCCAACCACAACCGACCAATGAGCGCGCTTGTAAGCTCACTTCCGGTTTCAACGCAGGAGGGAAAAAAGGCAGATATTTTCTCACCGGCTGCGGGAGGGTTCGCAGCCCGTGGAGGAGCTGTGATCTAAAGCGGTTTTGTTTGGGTTATCACACCCAGGGAACAGTGTCAAACTAACACCATCTTACAGGCAACAAGCATTTTGTTCAAAAACTGTTTTGTCGTTGTTAACAGGCTTCCATTCAAAATGCTTATGACGTTTGTCTGTTTTCATCCATTGCAGTGTTTTCGCAGTAATTAAAGACAGCGCCATTAAATGTGTCAAACATACGCCGCAATAGAGCCTTAAAAAGTGATGTACAAAACGTAGTTTAGATGCACAAAACATGTCAAATACATGATCACGGTTGGGCAAATAAGATAAGACATTATATTTATCTGCCCAACGGTTGTGCATTTAACGTTCAATGTATGACTTATCTGTCCAACGGTTGGGCGAATAAGGTAGGACATTATATTTATTTGCCCAATGATTGGGCGTATAGCCTTTGCCATTTTCAATAGTGTCTTAGAAACAGTGATGCTGCGCTTTGCTTCGTCATCAATTCTCCCAAACTTGACTTACCAATTATAAAGGAGCATTTTTACATACATAGTTAAATACATGTTTCTGCAGGTGCTGAAATGTTTGCAGATGTGCAATGCTGACTATAACTAATACCTTCACTCACTGGATTTGAGCCGTATTTAGAACATTTTTCTGATATTTCCTCCACTTATTGGAGAGCATGGTGGGATAATAACAGGGCTACAACATTCATTCAATCTTGAGTTAAAAGTGTGCACATGAGCTTCCTGCTGGTTTTGAATCCATTACAGTGAAAAATGACCTAAATGACAGAAAATGTCTCATTAAGTGCACACTGTATGAAGCCTTAAAACCCCGTCCTTATTACACCAATAGTAAAAACGAGCAAGATGTTGGGATGAAACACACGTTATCAGTCATTTTTTCCCCTTGTTCACATCCTGATTTCAATAAGAAGCTGGTCAGAAAAGAAGCTTGCAATCTGAAGAGGAGACCTGGTAAGAATTGAGTGTATATGAGATGCAGATGTTGGACTCTTTAGACAAAACTAAGTCCAGTCAAAATAAGAAACATCTCCTACTGCAGTCTGAAGACTTTGTGTGACCATGTTGTCATGTTACAGGAAGGCTCTTATTCCTTAGTTTGCACCATCAGGATGATCCAGTATGTGCTGAACTAAAGGCTGCGTGGTCACCACCGTATAATGTTATGGCCCAGAATGCCCCGAGGGATCAGTTGGAGCGTGCAAAGTGTTGAGAGGGTGGACACCATATGTTCTGAAGAGGTTGCCAAGTCTGAAGTAGGACATCACCTGTGACTGGTTACACACAATCCAACATCTGAACACAAGAAATATAGTTCTCATTGAAAATGAAGAAGCAGATGCATTCAGGCTTCACAAATCACTTGCAAATAAAAACCACACAAAATAGAAAGTCGCAGCTGGAGACGAGCCAAAGCTGCAGGGGAGCGTGGACATTCCTCCATGGATAAGTTCATTAATGCTCGCTCTCTCTCTCTCTCTCTAGTTAACTGTGACTTTGAGAAATTGCTCAACTCAAGAATATTGAGCTCAAATATCAGAGGTTCAAAGGAAGAAATAAAAATTATTTTCTAAGCAGATGATCCCATCAGGGCTCCTTAAGAGACCTTGTTACAGCATCATTATGGAAACCAGAGACGTTCTCCTGCAAACATGTCATCATTTATCATTTGAACGTAACTGCCAGCTCAGCATTTTGAACTCTTTCAGTTCAACAAAACGGAACACTGATAGGACTAATAGTTTTGGAGAAAGTACAGATATCTAACAACATTGAACAATGGATGTTGATAATTACATTCTGGACTCACACGCCACTCCAGCATGGGGCAGTAATTCATCTATATATTAAAAGTGAAAATGGTATGTGTATGCATGCGTACATGATTTTATTTAATAAATTTAATGTAAGTACATACGTTAAAAATACATGGATGATACAAGAAAGTGAAAACAATTATTTCATTGTGGTCCATGACAAAACAGAAGTAAAAGTAAAATATTAATATAATAATTTATAATAATTTATTAGACACCCATGGATAACAGAAATTCACTCATATGACCAAACTCATAACAGAAAAGTCAAAGACGGAAAGAAATATAAGAAAATAAACCAAATACATGGTGCCTAAAGGTGTAGGCAGAAGCAAGTGTAAGTGCAAGAAGTGTAGCGTATCAATAATTTCTCCACAGGATTAATAATGATAATAATAATCGGAATAATGTTGTGTATATGATAACAACAACTCAACAATTTACAAATGCATTAAGACAGTAAATTAACAGGAAATAAAAGTGTGAAATTCTTCCTCTAAAAACTGTTGAGGTCTAAGGTTCTAAAAACATTCCAACTCATAGAAACTTTGCATAATTTAACACCCTTGAAAAGTGTCAGCTACCTATTTTATAAATGCTACCCATTCTAGAGACCTTGAATCTCCACAGGCAGCACGCTGTTGTTCTTGTTTTTATTTCCCCATTCTGTTGCATATTTAGTCTTGTATTTGTCCACTGAATGAGATCTTCCAATGTTTGAAACAGGTTTCAAAATATTCGGTTTTGAGTTAGCCATCGCTAATTTGTAGATCCAATGACAAATTCTGGTACTATCCCCAGCCAAACATTCTGTCTACTGTTTAATTACAGTTATTTGTTTCCAGTTCTGTTGTGTATTTTGTCTAGTGTTTGTAGTGGACATAGTGTTCAGAATAATAGTAGTGCAATGTGACTAAAAAGATTAATCCAGGTTTTGAGTATATTTCTTATTGTTACATGGGAAACAAGGTACCAGTAGATTCAGTAGATTCCCACAAATCCAACAAGACCAAGCATTCATGATATGCACACTCTTAAGGCTATGAAATTGGGCTATTAGTAAAAAAAAAAAGTAGAAAAGGGGCTGTTCACGTGGCATTCAGTCAGTGAGTTCGCCAATTTTGTGGAACAAACAGGTGTGAATCAGGTGTCCCCCTAAGTAAGGATGAAGCCAGCACCTGTTGAACATGCTTTTCTCTTTGAAAGCCTGAGGAAAATGGGACGTTCAAGACATTGTTCAGAAGAACAGCGTAGTTTGATTAAAAAGTTGATTGGAGAGGGGAAAACTTATATGCAGGTGCAAAACATTATAGGCTGTTCATCTACGATGATCTCCAATGCTTTAAAATGGACCAAAAAAAACAAGAATCCCCTGCAAAGTCCCTCTGTTAAATAAAAGACATGTGCAGAAGAGGTTACAATTTGCCAAAGAACACATCAACTGGCCTAAAGAGAAATGGAGGAATATTTTGTGGACTGATGAGAGTAAAATTGTTATTTTTGGGTCCAAGGGCCGCAGACAGTTTGTGAGATGACCCCCAAACTCTGAATTCAAGCCACAGTTCACAGTGAAGACAGTGAAGCATGGTGGTGCAGGCATCATGATATGGGCATGTTTCTCCTACTATGGTGTTGGACCTATATATCGCATACCAGGTATCATGGATCAGTTTGGATATGTCAAAATACTTGAAGAGGTCATGTTGCCTTATGCTGAAGAGGACATGCCCTTGAAATGGGTGTTTCAACAAGACAATGACCCCAAGCACACTAGTAAATGAGCAAAATCTTGGTTCCAAACCAACAAAATTAATGCCTCGCAGATGTGAAGAAATCATAAAAAAAAACTGTGGTTATACAACTAAATACTAGTTTAGTGATTTACAGGATTGCTAAAAAATCAGTTTGAACATAATAGTTTTGAGTTTGTAACATCAACAGCAGATTATTGTGAACACCCCCTTTTCTACTTTTTTTACTAATAGCCCAATTTCATAGCCTTAAGAGTGTGCATATCATGAATGCTTGGTCTTGTTGGATTTGTGAGAATCTACTGAATCTACTGGTACCTTGTTTCCCATGTAACAATAAGAAATATACTCAAAACCTGGATTAATCTTTTTAGTCACATAGCACTACTATTATTCTGAACACTACTGTAATGTTTCTCCACACAGTTGCTAGTTTGTTAGCTTGTGCAGACCACAGCAATGAAACACAGCATGTCCAGTAACTTGTTAACTGACAGTCATTAATACAGGTGGCTCCACTCCACTACCATCATTCTGATGCATCCAAGTAAACCGGATACAATCAGGTTTACATTAATTTTATCTTCTTTTAACCTGGCAGGCTAGGTGATGATGACATTTATTGTTTTGGAGTTGCTGTCTACATAATCTGGTTGGGATGAACTCAACTACTCACCTGTATTTTCATTCTATGACCCCTACATTGTCATCAGTGCAGGGAAAACTCTTGGTCAAGTGTTGATCCAAGGCTGGTTCTGGCCAGTGATGTGATGGTAGCAGTTTCTACTACAGATTCCACACAGTGGCTTGATGAGGATGACAATCGTTGCAAGTGGTTAGGGAAACATTCAGCCTTAATTCCTCGGTCTGCTCCCTGGATTATAGGGGATCCTTGTTGATGTTCTGAACTCCCTGTGACAGAGGTTTTTAGTTGCATGAGATAAGCATAAATTAAATCCTCTGCTAATTAGAGAGGTTGGAGAATTAATGACCCTCTGCTGCGTTTTCAGCTTCCCAGCAGGATTAAGCCTGATAAAGGATGCCTAATCTCTCCTTCTGTGATTTACATGAATGCACGTTCTCTGAATGTCCCCAATGGCTGTTTTGCTGAATCATGTTTATTGTGCATTTTTACACCAGATACCACAGTATGAGTTTGAAACTCAGCACAAAAATAACTCGAGATTTTTGTGATGTGGTTTAGCCGTCATCTGTTACAGAAAATTATATTCAACCACATACCTCCACTTTGCATTTGCATATATATAAAAAACCATGAGGATGGAAAATTGATCATAGAACATAGACACATAGAACCACAGGTTCTATGTATCTGCAAATCCAATGAAATTTGGATTAAATGTTCTCAGAGTGTACTAAGATACAAACATAGTTATGTGTGGCATCATTCAAAATGTAGCGTATTAATAATTTCTCCACATCATTTGAATGCTGTTTTTGTGTGTGTGTGTGTGTGTGTGTGTGTGTGTGTGTGTGTGTGTTCGTTCTGTGTCCTTCAGAAAAACTGGAAGAGACCGTAAAGCACGTGGGTCAAACAGCAAAGTCAGATCTTCTGAGAGGTGTCACACTGTTAACACTGACCCGACACACAACCTTTAAACATGTGTGCATTTTCAGACAGACTAACACAGCGAGCAGGTGCAGCGTCACATTCCTGTACAGCTGTAAAACAAAGACCTCAGCTCTCTTCCTGTTTCTGTCTCGGGTGGTCGGGCCGGGTTCGCCTGCAGGTTCACCCCGAGAGCCCCTGCTGTCACTGTTTGGTGGAGGCGGTGACACGAGAAGCGCTGGGTTGTAAAACGTGACCCTGCAGAACAGAAAAGCGTCTGACGTACCTGTGCACATGTGCTGGAAAGCTGCAGGAGAACGAGGAAGACAGATTTTATTTACACAGGTGATGCTCAGAACGCCATGTGTTGGTTTAAAATCGAGAATTAAAGGAAGACATTTGATCCACCCCACCTCGCTCAAAGAATGTAACCATCCATCTGATGCAGCCAGGTGAAACGTGGGCGTGGCCTTGGCCTTCTCCAGCTGGTTATGATGTGCTGGATCATAACCAGAGAAAAATACCACATGGACTAAAATATTGCAGGTCCTCAACTGTTCTCAGCTTAACCAGTTCCAATTCTCAATATTTCAGTGCTCACGTTATTACTTTAAGTCACTTTAACACTAAGTTACAGTTGCACTTCAGTTTGTTGCCTTTGATCAACAATCAAAGCCCCTTGATCCAAATGGACAGTAAATTTTGAACACCTCTTCCTTGGCGCACGATCTGTCTCTGCATCACCTCTCACTGAAAGTACTTTATGTCGTTCTGAGATATCACAAACACAATCAGACAAACAAACCAAGAGAAACATCACAATGAAAACTTAACCTCAAATTCCACTTTGAATGTGTTTCGGAGCTCTTTAATGGATTAAATGGACTGTATTTCTGTAGCGCCTTTCTGTCTGAAGCACTTGATGATGCCACACACACACACACACACACACAGCTGCTCACTAGAAGCAACTTGGGGGTTAAGGATCTTTCCCTTCATGATTTTGCAGCCTGACGGGGATTTGAACTGAGAATCCTCTGTTCTCAAACCCACCGCTTTAACCTAACATCATCTCTCCCTTAAAACTGAGCTGAATGTGATGCAGGATTACAAATCGAAATGCACCGACGATTCCAGAAACCAACATTTTAATAGTTTTGACAGAAGTCTTTTGCAGAAGAAGATCTGTTTTCTTGTTTATCATCCACATCCTGTCCTTTAAGTGCACAGAAGACAAGTTTCAGATAATCCAGTTTGACCTGCACATGATGATTTGTCTAACTGCTCTAATCAAACCTACAGTACAATTATAGTATGAGTTTTAACTTTGTGTTTAGCAAGACACTATTCCACTATTTTTTTTTTTTCAATCAAAAATTATTGTGCAAAATTGTGATGTACTCTAGCTGCAGCATTTTGAATTAACTGAAGTCTTTTCAGGGAACTTTTAGGACAATTCAAGTCAGTGCAAAAGGTCATCGGCTGCCCCCTCCCCTCACTGGAAGACATTTCCTACTCCCGCTACCTATCCAGAGCAAACAACATAATCAAGGACAAATCCCACCCTGGCCACTCCTTTTTTGACTTTTTGTCCTCAGGCAGATGATATAGGTCACTAAACTCCAAAAAAAAACAGACTCTTAAAGAACTTTTAAACCCCAGGCCATACAAAGTCTGAACAAAAATTGATGCAGTGGGCGTGACGTTACACATGATGTCATTTCTAGACGGCATCTTTGTTTGGGGGAAATGTGAGTACGTCTGCAAAGTTTGTTGTCTCTCTATTTCCAAGTTTGTTTTTTGATAATGTATCAGTATGAAGAGAATTTGCCACCTGAGGCACGGAATCGATACAGAACAAAGCTGAAGTTGGCAGGAATCCGAAAATGCCTTTATAAGAATTTTGCAGACGACTGGTTAGACAATCCTAAACAATGGCCAGAGATTGATTACAAAGATGTCTACACACACTTGATCAAGAGTCTTCTTTTTATATATAAGAATATATTAATAATTGTGTCAGTTAAGTCCCGGTTACACGGCACTAACGAAGCACACCGAAGCCAAAACGAAACAAGAAATCTGGACTTACGTTGACTTTTGAAGACATTGTTTAACCGTCGCCAGCTTCGTTTCTGTAGCTGGCACTTTGTCAGAATTTTCAAACTGTTGAATAATCAATCAATCAATCAATCAATTTTTTTTATATAGCGCCAAATCACAACAAACAGTTGCCCCAAGGCGCCTTATACTGCAAGGCAAGGCCATACAATAATTATGTAAAACCCCAACGGTCAAAACGACCCCCTGTGAGCAAGCACTTGGCTACAGTGGGAAGGAAAAACTCCTTTTAACAGGAAGAAACCTCCAGCAGAACCAGGCTCAGGGAGGGGCAGTCTTCTGCTGGGACTGGTTGGGGCTGAGGGAGAGAACCAGGAAAAAGACATGCTGTGGAGGGGAGCAGAGATCGATCACTAATGATTAAATGCAGAGTGGTGCATACAGAGCAAAAAAGAGAAAGAAAACAGTGGCATCGTGGGAACCCCCAGCAGTCTACGTCTATAGCAGCATAACTAAGGGATGGTTCAGGGTCACCTGATCCAGCCCTAACTATAAGCTTTAGCAAAAGGAAAGTTTTAAGCCTAATCTTAAAAGTAGAGAGGCTGTCTGTCTCCCTGATCTGAATTGGGAGCTGGTTCCACAGGAGAGGAGCCTGAAAGCTGAAGGCTCTGCCTCCCATTCTACTCTTACAAACCCTAGGAACTACAAGTAAGCCTGCAGTCTGAGAGCGAAGTGCTCTATTGGGGTGATATGGTACTATGAGGTCCCTAAGATAAGATGGGACCTGATTATTCAAAACCTTATAAGTAAGAAGAAGATTTTAAATTCTATTCTAGAGTTAACAGGAAGCCAATGAAGAGAGGCCAATATGGGTGAGATATGCTCTCTCCTTCTAGTCCCCGTTAGTACTCTAGCTGCAGCATTTTGAATTAACTGAAGGCTTTTTAGGGAACTTTTAGGACAACCTGATAATAATGAATTACAATAGTCCAGCCTAGAGGAAATAAATGCTGAATTAGTTTTTCAGCATCACTCTGAGACAAAACCTTTCTAATTTTAGAGATATTGCGTAAATGCAAAAAAGCAGTCCTACATATTGTTTAATATGCGCATTGAATGACATATCCTGATCAAAAATGACTCCAAGATTTCTCACAGTATTACTAGAGGTCAGGGTAATGCCATCCAGAGTAAGGATCTGGTTAGACACCATGTTTCTAAGATTTGTGGGGCCAAGTACAATAACTTCAGTTTTATCTGAGTTTAAAAGCAGGAAATTAGAGGTCATCCATGTCTTTATGTCTGTAAGACAATCCTGCAGTTTAGCTAATTGGTGTGTGTCCTCTGGCTTAATGGATAGATAAAGCTGGGTATCATCTGCGTAACAATGAAAATTTAAACAATACCGTCTAATAATACTGCCTAAGGGAAGCATGTATAAAGTGAATAAAATTGGTCCTAGCACAGAACCTTGTGGAACTCCATAATTAACTTTAGTCTGTGAAGAAGATTCCCCATTTACATGAACAAATTGTAATCTATTAGACAAATATGATTCAAACCACCGCAGCGCAGTGCCTTTAATACCTATGGCATGCTCTAATCTCTGTAATAAAATTTTATGGTCAACAGTATCAAAAGCAGCACTGAGGTCTAACAGAACAAGCACAGAGATGAGTCCACTGTCCGAGGCCATAAGAAGATCATTTGTAACCTTCACTAATGCTGTTTCTGTACTATGATGAATTCTAAAACCTGACTGAAACTCTTCAAATAGACCATTCCCCTGCAGATGATCAGTTAGCTGTTTTACAACTACCCTTTCAAGAATTTTTGAGAGAAAAGGAAGGTTGGAGATTGGCCTATAATTAGCTAAGATAGCTGGGTCAAGTGATGGCTTTTTAAGTAATGGTTTAATTACTGCCACCTTAAAAGCCTGTGGTACATAGCCAACTAACCAAGATAGATTGATCATATTTAAGATCGAAGCATTAAATAATGGTAGGGCTTCCTTGAGCAGCCTGGTAGGAATGGGGTCTAATAAACATGTTGATGGTTTGGGATGAAGTAACTAATGAAAATAACTCAGACAGAACAATCGGAGAGAAAGAGTCTAACCAAATACCGGCATCACTGAAGCAGCCAAAGATAACGATACGTCTTTGGATGGTTATGAGTCATTTTTCTCTAATAGTTAAAATTTTGTTAGCAAAGAAAGTCATGAAGTCATTACTAGTTAAAGTTAATGGAATACTCAGCTCAATAGAGCTCTGACTCTTTGTCAGCCTGGCTACAGTGCTGAAAAGAAACCTGGGGTTGTTCTTATTTTCTTCAATTAGTGATGAGTAGAAAGATGTCCTAGCTTTACGGAGGGCTTTTTTATAGAGCAACAGACTCTTTTTCCAGGCTAAGTGAAGATCTTCTAAATTAGTGAGACGTCATTTCCTCTCCAACTTATGGGTTATCTGCTTTAAGCTACGAGTTTGTGAGTTATACCACGGAGTCAGGCACTTCTGATTTAAAGCTCTCTTTTTCAGAGGAGCTACAGCATCCAAAGTTGTCTTCAATGAGGATGTAAAACTATTGACGAGATACTCTATCTCACTTACAGAGTTTAGGTAGCTACTCTGCACTGCAATGTGAAGGACTCCTGACAATAAACTCAAATCATAAATATTAACACAAAAACTACTTACCAGTGATGAAATGGGCAGAATACACATAGCAGTGACCAGACTTGGGACTCCATCGTTTCTTTTTGTTGATACTCCCATCGGCGTTTACAACGGCCCTGTTGATTGCAGCAAGCCATTTCTCACGCCTGCATTTCTCAGATGGTATCATAGTACTGCTGTTCGGCAGAACTCTTTTTGTTGGCTGTACAACCCGGAACACAACAACTTTGGGCATTTCATGCTGCTTACGATGTTACCGAAGTCCCCCAAACAAAGATGGCAGCTCACTTCCAGCTAGGACGTTCCTGGATGATCGACTGCAAGAATCTCAAGTAACTTTAAAACACTGTAGCTAACTACCTGCAAGTGGTCCAGCTACAATCAGCTACAACACCTTGGCTATGTGTAACATTTATTTGAGAAGGATCCAACACACAGGTAACACAGTGTTGAGGACTCCAGCAACTGGAGAAGGTCAAGCAGACCTACAGTGTATCCAGAAAGTATTCACCGTGCTGCACTTTTTCCACATTTTTATGTAACATTCTTTTTCCAAAATGGATGACATTCTTTTTTTTTCACAATTCTACACTAATGACAATACAAAAAAAATGTTGAGATTTTTGCAGATTTATTAAAAATAGAAAAAACTAAGAAATCACATGGGCAAGTGATGGTCTAATGGTTAAGCGTAGCTTGAGACCTGAGGATCCTTGGTTCAAATCCCAGCCTGACCTGAAAATTACTAAGGCCCTTGGGGAAGGTCCTTATCCCTAGTTGCTCGCCGGTGTGTATTGAGCACCTTGTATGGCAGCACTCTGACGTCAGAGTGAATGTTGAGGCATTAATATAAGTGCTTTGAGTGTCTGATGCAGATGGAAAAGCACTATATAATGCAGTCCATTTACGATTTTACATTTACATAAGTATTCACTGCCTTTGCCATGAAGCTCATAATTGAGCTCAGATGTGTCCTGTTTCCACTGATCATCTTTGAGATGTTTCTACAGCTTGATTGGAGCCCACCTGGGGTAAATTCAGCTGATTGGACATGATTTGGAAAAGCACACCTCAGAGACAGGATTGTCTCAAGGCACAAATCTGGAGAAGGGTACAGAAACATTTCTGCTGCTAATCACCCTCTGCAGTCTCTTCCTGTCAGCCACTGTGCAGCCACCGTACCACATAGGGATTAGTAGCAGGTGTGGTTGTCAGTGGTAACTGTTTTACACCAGATGTGTTGCGTCCACATGGTGGCTGAGCTGCTCAACTACTGCAGTTCACACAGGTGTGAATTTAGTGTTTTAGGAAGTTTCACAGTTGCATGTCACTAGGACAGTCAGCTCAGTCCTTCTACCTCATTGACTTGATCATGGCTTTCCTCCACAGCAACACTTCTACTAAGTGTTTTCTGGAAGTGACTTTACAGGGCACTAATCAGCTGGGGGGTTGTGTTGGTGTGTGTGTTTGGACTTACCATCTGAACCAGCAACTTTTCCTTTCTTAGATTAATGCTGGATACTTTTGACTTTCATTGAGGTTTGTAAAATTGGATACCAGAAAGTATTTTGTAACAAAATAGTTATGATTTTGCAATCGCTAAAATGGTTTAAAAAATTTTAATCGTATTTTCATGTGTCACCTCTTCTCCAAACATAGAAACTCCAATCTATTTTGAGCTGCTCATGTCATACGTGAAAATATGCACCTGCCGGAGTGTAAGGTACATTTGTTAACAAGGTTGATAAAGTGAAAATTAACAAGCAACACTAATACCGTGCACCTGTGTGTTTCAGGCCAGAAAACAGACCACTTCCAAACAAGAACCCAATAAATCAGAGAAATAAAGTGATATTTTCTGATTGCGTCACAGTGATTCTATAACTAAAAAAAACCATTAAATTCTTAAAGTCATATTGCAACACACAACCCTGTGGAAAGGATTTTGTAAGATGTTAGACATAACATATGCCACGTAGTCACAGGCAAGGTGTCACAAATGTGATTTTGTTGTTGTTGTTGTTGTTGTGTTTTGTTTTATCAGTGTCAGGATGTTAAACATGAGAGCCTGATGATATGCAACTAAAAAATGAAGATAAAATACATTTTCTACAATATGGGTCCTTTAAGAGCAAAGCAGAGTAGAAAAAGTGAGTTGATGAAGAGCGTCCTCGGAGTGAGTATTGATGAGGAGATCAATGTGATTACTGGTTGGATGGACTGGATTATCAATTCCCATCAACCTGATCTTCTTCATCCTCCTTCCACGAATCATCCTGGAAGCTTCAGATCACCACAAATGCCTCGACTCTTATTAAAGAATCAAAGCTTTAATCCTTTTTTTCTGTGGTAGTCATTCATATGGGCACTTCTTTTTTTATTATTATTATTGCTGTGCAAAGCATCATATGAGGTTTCCTTTTTTCGTGTGTAGTCAGGCATGGCGCAGAGCCATCCCATCATGCTTTTCACCTCATTGGCAGTGTTTTAAGGTCATAAGCTTGTGTGGGCCGGTCATGTTCAGTCAGCCAGCATGGCTGACTGCTAATGTCCTGGAAATCCTTGAAACGCAGACAAAAAAATAAAGCTGTTTGTGATGCATACGCATGCGTGTGTGTGTGTGTGTGTGTGTGTGTGTGTGTGTGTGTGTGTTGTGTGTGTGTGTGTGTTGTGTGTGTGTGTGTGTGTGGTTGCGTGATTAAGTCTTTTGATTCCTGCCAAATTTTGCTCAGAATACAAAACCTGTATCCAGTTGTGTAATGATTTATTTATTTTTATTTTATCTATTCATTTTTATTTTTTTATTTTATTTTTATTTATTTATTTATTGCTGTTCTTGTTGTGATTTATTTATTTATTTGAATGGCCGACAACAACCCTTTGCCATGTTGTTCTTCAAGCTGAAGACCTCCAGCATCTCCACAACATCACACATACATCACGTATCCAGTATGGCCATATTTGGGCTTTTACATATTTAAGTTTTTAATGACAACAAATGAAAAAAAAAAAAAATGAGAGAGAATTTTAACATCCATAAATTTACTCTTAGTAATCCAGAAATGTAAAAAAAAAAAAAAAATTGACAAGGAGTCAATAGACTGCTGTTGTTTCCTTTAAACTCACACTAGGGAGGGGTGTTATTTAAAAAATTGTTGAAATCTATAAAATTTTGCATGGAATATGGAAATATACATGTAATAAACCATAACAGCATAATTTTTTGGTGATTTGGTTCCAAAACTCATATGGACAGAGCGTTTTGAAAATTTCAAGTAACGCGTGTGTCGTATATGTGCTGTTGATGTAGAAAACCGCTCTGTTGCTTATAATTAGTTCATTGTGGCCATGTCATTCTTTACATGTGATGATTATGTTATATTTTACTGTTACTTCAGACACTACACTGTAAATACTAAATACTTGTCCTTATGTCAAATGTCTTGTCCTGTCATCACTGAGGAAGGTGAGAAACGAAATTTCGATTCCTTGTATGTCTAGTACATGTGAAGAATGGACAGTAAAGCTGACTTTGACTTTGAAAATTACACTCAACTGATGTTCCTGAAATAAACCTACATAGATTTTGTTTGTTACAATTGATCGTAACTATGTACTGAAATTAGGTTTTTTTGTCAATTACTCTTAAAACACCAGATAGGCTTATTGTTACTATAGAGGTGAATATAAGTTGGGGTCAAGCAACATTTGGAGCCAAATTTCAAGTCTCTAGGTGCAGCGGTTCTCAAGATACGATATTTTTGTCGATATTTTGGGCGATTTTTGAGCCCGATATCTTCACTGGATACGTCCATATGGGTTTTTGGAACCAAATGACCCAAAATTTATCCTGCTGTGGTTTATTCTGTGTATATTTCTATATTCCATGCAAACATTTATAGATTTCCAAATTTTTTGAAATAACACCCCTCCCTACTCACACTGACTGTCAGGCATGGCACAAACCGAGCAGGACACAAATGCAAAACTCTCACAAACAGACTGGTGTTAAGAAAAAGGTTTAATTACAAGCAGGGATTCCGTACACGGGAGGTCCAGCAGCTATGGCAAAGGTACAGACAGACGTGAGGCTGAGGCTTGGTCCAAAAAACAGGCTGTGGTCAAAAAACACGGCGTGGAGGTAATCAGAGGCAAAGTCAAGTACCAGGTTAAGGGCAAAACAAGGTCAGATACCAGCAGGCTGAATACTAGGCAAAACAAGGCAAGGACGTGAGTGCTGGAAAGTGAAATCATTCAACAATCAAGCGAGGGACTGTGAGACTGTGAGGGCTTAAATAACTGGTGATGTAATTAGTGGAACAAGACACAGGTGTCGGTGAAGGTTCTGGAAGGGGGCGTGACCAGGGAAGACAAAGGTTAAGCATGGGCAAGATAATGGGGAAGGGAGTGCACAAAGAGGAGTGATGTCAGATACAAAGATGCGTGAGCAGGTGCAAGACGGGAGTGAATGAAAATGCAAAACAGACAAAGTGTGGGAGACAAAGACACGAGGGTGCAGGAAGTGGAATGAACACAAACAATGAGGATGATGAGAACAGAGCAAAAACAGAATACGATCTAGGGGACCAGGACAGAGCAAGAATCATGGGAACTAAAAGCAAACCAAGATAATAAGTACAAAAGAAAACTACATGAGAACTGATCAGAAAATCAATACTGAAGCAAAGCTCAACAGGAACTGACTAATTAAGAGAAAGCAAAACCCGATATAAAAGTACAACAGAAATGAGAAAGCAGATAAACAAAAACTGGTGAATACAGATAGTGCAATAATAAAAAGAACTAACTGATGAGCATAAGTGACAACAGAACATAATCAGAAGAAACACTTGAAGATAAATAACCAAAACCTGTGACTAAAGCATAATACAAAAATGTGATAAACAGAAATAAGCTAAGAATACAAGATGCTCAAAAGAAAACTGAACCGGTGACCAAAGCATAATACAAGAAATGAAGTAAACAGAATCAATCTAAGACTGGAGGAACTAAGTGACCAAGCGTGAACAAATACAAGGTTAACTGACAAAACAAAATCAATGATAACATGAACATGAAAACCTGACAAGAACAAGAAACAAGACCAGCTGAACTTGACTATGATACATGGCATGATTAAAAAATACAAAGGCTCAGAGCACAAACGTGGAAAAAGACTTCAAATAATAACCGCCGGGCCCAACAGGGCTGGATCATGACACTGACAATAAATTTCTACAACATGATGAAAATCCAATAAAAAAATATCAAAGCCAAAATTCTGAAAAGCAAAAGTATGGCCATCCTTTGCTGTAACAATTTAATTATCATTTTACAGCCAGTTTTCCTCCGAGAAATCCGGGGGACACATGAACATTAGCAATGATTAAAAAAAATTGTATTTACAATAATGACCTGGTGGATAGGAAAAACAGTTTGGAGTTTATTAACATCATCACCAGGAAACAGAAATACTACAGTACTGCATGGTAGTTTTTGTTATACAGTTTCATGATGAAGAGGATTTTCTTTACATGAACAGGCTAAATTTCAGCTGCAGTTTGCCAGAAGGCACATGGGAAAACCTAGGAGATTTTTCCTGTTTTACAATCCTCCTGTCCTCTACTCCAACATGAAGCTGTGAGTTTGGCTGCAACAGCAAATTTTGCACCATTCACAGATTTTCCATGCACATCCAGAGAAGTCTATCACTCCTTCAGAGTTGTCTGGGAGGTCTTGGTGGCTTCCCTCACTTCCTTCTAGCATGGCCATGCAATCTTTGAGATCTGCTTACTTCACACAGATTTACCACACAGTACTATACTGTTTGTATTTCTTAATAATTGATGTAAATGAAGACATTTTCAATGACTTGGAAATGTTCATGTATCCATCCCCTGTTGTGGATGAATATTACAGTAATAAATATATGAAACAAAGCTGGCCAGACTAGCCCTTTAATATCCTCACATTTTTCAGTAGAATGTAGTAGATAGCAATATGGTCTAAAAAAAAATGGCTGTCGAACATTTAAAGGGCTGAACATGAAACATCTTGGGTTCAAACTGCAATGAAACAGAAGTCAAAGTAAATGTAAGAATCACTTTTTTTTTTTTTTTTTTTTTTTTGCTTTTTGTTTGCTTTTGTTTTGGGGTTTTTTTTGGGTGGGGGGGTTCCCCTACTGTCCCAAATTTGAATGTTTTTTTTTTCCAGTTTTATTTCGATTAAGACTTTATTGCAGAAAAATGCACGTCTCTTTGTGCTACCAAAATGAATACAAAAATTGTAAGGCACTATACACAAAGATTTAAGTAAATATAATTTGTTGTCATTTTAAGTACAATAGCAAATAGCAAGGATCTATTTAGTTGTCATATAAAACAAATAATGAATGTCTTCTATTCATGCAACTAAACAATACAATTAATTCATTGAACAATGGAACATTCTGTTTTCCAACTGCAAATGTTCTCACAATTGCACAGTTAAAGATTAAGTATTTGTAAAGTAAATTAATCAATGGTTACTTAATGTACTGTTTAATTGATATAAAACTCTGCTTATTCTTATGATTGCTGCCAATATCCCCATCAACTCCTCCTTTATTAAGCATATTTTATTAGATTTTTTTTCTTTCTCTGTTTTAATTTTTCTGTTTTGTTTTTTTTTTTGTTTTTGTTTTTGTTTGTTTTTTTTTTTTGTTTTGTTTTGTCCTTTTACCATCTTTGTTAGTGTACACATTGTTGCCACAGACATTGGTTTCCTTTTTGTTTTTGCTTACATCTGTCACAATTATGGTTTCTTTTTTGTGTATTCATAAGAAGTGTGGTGGGGCAGCAAATCATTGGTGCATCACTATAATTGTATGTGACACATGCTGTGACCATACTGGAGTGATATATACATACAAGGATGGGGTTATTTTAATGAAAAAAGAAATTGGTGTAGCATAAACAACCCAGTGTCACGGCAGTTTGTGATGGCATTACAAAAAGTACATTAATCTATTGGTTCGTGATGGGGGCATGAAAATGGGGGGTGATAGGGGGGTCTGGGAGGATATGGTTAGGGTTACGGGAGGGCAGACACTTACGTTAAAGTTATGGTTAGAGTTAGGAGAAGGGGAAATATAAATAGCAAAATTTAAAAAAAAATGTGTAAGGAAAATGGAGCAATCTTCATGCCTCCGTCATGAAAAAAAAACATAAGACTGGGCTCACTGTGTTTTGTACAGTAATACTACCTCTAACCTTAGTGACATGAAATTTGGGGTTCCACAGGGGTCCGTCTTAGGCCCCCTGATTTTCTCCCTTTATATAGCACCCCTTCGGCACATATTGCAGTGTTTTGGGATTACCTTTCACTGCTATGCTGATGATACTCAGTTATACATGCCAGTAACTGTTGGTAATCTCATCCACATAAAATCGTTAGAAGATTGTCTTGCATCAGTGAGAAGTTGAATGTCTAGAAACTTCCTATATTTAAACTCTGATAAGACTGAAATGATGGTTCTTGGTCCAGTGAGACATCAGTTTGACCAGTTAGGCCCTTGGGGTAATTTTTGATCCTACAACTTTGTCCTTTGACCTCCACATTAGAGATATTACGAGGACTGCTTTCTTCCACCTGCAAAATATAGCGAAGATTCATCCCATCCTGTCTATGGCTGATGCTGAGACCCTGATCCATGCATTTTTCTCTTATAGACTGGACTACTGCAATGTTCTATTTTCTGGTTTACCGCAGTCTAGCATTAGGGGTCTCCAGTTGGTTCAAAATGCTGCAGCCAGACTTTTGACAGGAAGCAGAAAGTTCGACCACATTACACCCATTTTGGCATCTCTTCACTGGCTTCTTGTCCCAGTGAGATCAGATTTTAAGGTTCTGCTACTAGCCTATAAAATTGTTCACGGACTGGCACCTCCCTACCTAGCTGACCTAATTAAACCTTATGTACCGGCCCGGGCTTTGCGTTCTCAGGGTGCAGGACTACTTTGTGTCCCTAGGGTGAATAAGAAGTCTGTGGGTCACAGAGTTTTCTCTAATCATGCCCCTGTTCTGTGGAATGATCTCCCTGCATCAATAAAACAGTCAGATTCTGTGGAGACTTTCAAGTCCAGCCTTAAGACGCACTTATTTTCCCTTTCATATGACTAGCATACTGGCATAGTATACGAGGGTAGGCTGAAAAGTTCTAAGGCTGACTATGATGCAGTTGTCGAATTGAACAAATTCAGGGTTATTTTTCTACATAGTCTCCCTGTAACTCCACACACTTCTTCCAGTGGTGCTTGAGTGCTTCGATTCCCTTGGCATAGAAGCTTTCATCTTGAGAGTCAAAATAGTCCTCAGCGGCAGCCGTCACCTCATCATTGCTCCGATAGTGCTTCCCAGCCAAGTTTTTTTCAGGTTTGGGAACAGATGAAAGTCCGAGGGTGCCAAGTAAGGGGAGTATGGTGGGTGATCTACCAGTTCGAATCCACACTCGTGGATAGTGGCCATGGCCACTGTTGACTTGTGAGCTGGGGCATCGTCTTGATGGAACAGCACGCCTTTCGTCAGCTTTCCTGGTCGCTTCTTTTTGATAGCCTCGCGTAACTGTCTCAGTAGTTAGAATAGTACCGTCCATTTATGGTTTGTCCCTTTTCAAGATAGTCCACAAACACAATGCCGTTGGCATCCCAGAAAACTGAAACCATGACCTTCCCCACAGACAAAACGACCTTGGCCTTCTTTGGATGGTGACCTTGGGTGTTTCCACTGCATTGATTGTTTTTTTTGTCTCTGGTTCAAAGTGGTGAACCTAACACTCATCCTGGGTAAGAAAACGTTCCATGTAATTGGCTGGATCCTCTTCAAATTGCGCCAAGTTTGCCTTCGACATGACTAGCCTGGTGCGTTTCTGATCAGGCATCAGAAGATGTGGCATCCACCGAGCTGACACCTTTGACATTCCAAGTTCTTCATGCAGAATGTGTTCAGTTCTCTCAAGGGATATTCCCACAGCATCTGCTAGCTGATTAATCGTCGATCGTCTGTCGTCCATCACCATTTCATGAACAAGGTCAATGTTTTCTGGGTTGTGGCTGTTGCAGGCTGCCCAGACTTTGGGTCGTCTTCAAGGCTCTCTCTGCCCCTCTTAAATTCAGCTGCCCACTTCTGCACTGTAGATATGGAGGGAGCTTCATCCCTAATGTAGCAACCATATCCGCATGAATGTCCTTGGGCTTTAACCCCTTCTTCTTATGCAGGTACTTAATCACACCGCATTGCCAGAGTTTGTCCATTTTTGCCGTTTCCCTCTACCACGAACTTTCAAACTTGGCTATGAACCACAAACTACCTCGCAACCTGGAAGAAAATAACAGTTAGTCATCAGAAGAGTTGAACTTAATGCATGCCAAGTTTTATTAAAATGGCATTTCTCCTTCTTGGTGAGCCTTAGAACTTTTCAGCCTACCCTCGTAGTTCTACACTTTTTACTTTTTAATTCATTTTATTAGTAAACAGAGTGTACCGCGGCCTCAACTTTACCTAAATTCTGGGTCTTTTAGTGAAGCTTAGGGCTAGTGCCCAGCGATCACCTTAGTATTTCCTGTTTTTCTTGTTTATGCTGACAAATTATACTGTATTTGTTGTCTTTCTGATGCCTGATTCTGGTTTTTTTTCTCTCTGTTTAAGAGATGGGTGTGGTATTTGTGCTGGAGACCTTCCTGTCCTTTCCTGTATATTCATTTGTGAAATGTTCTGTAATTTGTGTCTGTATCATGGCCCAAGCAGAGGGTCACCCCTCTGAGTCTGGTCTGCTTGAGGTTTCTTCCTCAGAGGGAGTTTTTCCTTACCACTGTTGCTCTGGGGGTTAGTAAGGTTAGATGTTACTTGTGTGAAGCGCCTTGAGGCAACTTTGTTGTGATTTGGCGTCATATAAATGAAATAAATTGAACTGAATTGTGTGTGTTATTGTGAAAAAAAAATGGTGGAAAAACATTTCTGTCCAACTTATGCCTTGTCTTCGTGTACATTTTCATAAAGCAAATGAAATTACATTTTCAAACACTTGTTCTAGATATATTACAGTTTTGGTTTCATTTTCTGTGTGTAGATTTTTTTGGCACTGTTACATCGTTTCCATGTACATTACTGGGAACTACATCTCTGAATGTGAAATTGATTTCAGGGTCAAACCACAAACCCGGGAACCCCTCCCCTGATTCTCTCATCTCTTTCTGTAACAGCTCTTCTTCTTGTAGAGCAGACAGAGCCTAAATTTTTAACGTACTCCATGTTGCTTTTCCTCTTTTGTGCTCTCTTGTCATTGGGTTAATGATTTAACGAGCTGGACCTTGTGAGAAACAGACATCGAAAATGGAACTGGAATTCTGTTTGCCGGTGTGCCGTCATTTTCCCTTAATTGTTTCCTGAACTTTGCCCTTGAGGGGGGTTTCCCTGACCTCGCATATCCTGACAGAGCACAATGACAAACATGGGTTTGGGAAGATGGATGAGGTGAGTCCTGTATGTGTGTGTGTGTGTGTGGGTGTGTGTGTGTGGTGTGTGGGGTCTGTCCAGGTGCCAGCAAATCCTCATTTATTTCAGTCCTGCTCCTGCTCCAGATGTATTTAGACAATTCCTGAATCATTCCTGAAATTGTTTCCACAGGCCAAATGTGACAGTCTAATGAGCCTCAAGAAGACCAGAAACTCCAACATTAATGACCTGTGATTTTTGATTGATAGCAGTTGGAATCACAGCTACGGACGTGAAACAGTCAAAAGCATCTGGAGGATGATGGGCAGCCTGTGCGCACAGAAACAGTCCGTTCATGATGCCATCACTTTAAAATGATTTACGTTATCAGTTTGTGATACTGTCACACAATGGAGTAGTAGATTTTCTTGATGGTTTCACGAAACAATACATCACGAACCGGATTGTTTTGCAGACCCGCCATGGTACATTTGGGTTGCGGTTATGGTTATGGTTATGGTTAGACAACCCCATCACAAAAATCTACTATATTTCATTACGGTATCACAATGTAATAACCTGAGACTGGACTGGCATGTACACGTCATACTGCACTGGGACAATGGCACCTGTGTAAGGATTCCAATGTCATGTGTTGTTTTTTTCCACCAGATGGCGCACTCAGCCTTGTTTTACACCTAGATTATCTGCGTAACTGATTTCTGAGAGAACACCTGACCATAGTGGGACTGATTTCTGATAGACTATTTAAACCCGGGCTTTCGGTTCATGTTTGCCAGATTCTTGATTGTTTCTCGATGCCATGAAGCCAGATGGTTGGTACATGTCCTGTCCGTGCCATGGTTGATTGTTCTTTGTGGTATCAACCCAGTCAATGCCAGATACTACTGTGGACTCCCATGTCTATTTGTCTTTGCCATGCTTAACCTTTTGCCTCACCAGCCGCCATGTCTTGTCAACGCTCCCGACGGAGATCAGAGAAGTTTTTTCCTGACTGCTGGCTGCACTGTGACCATGAATGTGTCTCCAGCTGTGTGCTCAGACACCGAAGCGCCCTGCTATTATACGATGGTAATGCTGGCCTGGACCCCTGTCTCTGCATTAGAACAAACTGTCTTCTCCTCGTTTCCAGAACTACCAGAACTGCATAAATTTTGATATCAAACAATTGAGAATGCTGCCCAGCTGTATCAAGTCCTGCTTGATTGGGACTGCGCTTCAGCCCACAGTGCTTGACCCTTGACCTTGGAGACCACTTATGAACTATGAACAACTGCTGAACAGTTATTATTTTATGAATTCTGAGAAAATCTGTGTTAAATCCTGTTATGAACAGTGACTGTTTGCGGTACAGCGTAACAAGTGCATTCCACTTACCCAGTGTGTCTTCTTCCATAGTTCCTGGTTGTAAAGGCAAGTGTCCCACCTGGTCCTGGTCCTAGAATCCTTAGTTAACACGTTCCTTCAAGACTGGCCCTGTATCCAGCAGCACCACTGCTAGAAGGCGGGCCAACTCTCTCCTCAGCAGACCAAGTTATTTTCTGGTTTTGTATAATAAATCTCATTTCATTTGCATTCCGTCCTGGTTATTGTTTCCTGCATTTATGTCCATCACCAAGTAATGGTCCAATCCCATCTGGACCCCTAAACCTTAACAACCTGATGGGTTTTGAAGGTGATTTCATGTAATATGAGCCACGAAAACAATTATGATGTCATCTCATTATGTCTTTGTGATGTCATCATAACGTCAAACATACCATTTGATTACAAGTGATTATCCAATTGATAGAGGCTTCATATTATATATATAAGATAAAAGAATGATGAGGATTGTGGTTATGTCAATTTTTCTTTGTCGACAAAATATCTCAAAGTGAAAGTAGTGTAGCAGATGTGTAAGAATCATTCAGTTGATGACAAGCACTAAATCTGGTGTAAATACTTCTGAGAAGTCCTTTCTTAAAAAAAAAAAAAAAGAAATTAAATGAAAAATTAAATTGAAATTAAAATGTTCAATTTGGGGGGTATAATGTTGAAGTCATTATTTCATCTGTGCATCAGTCCACTCTGGCAGTTTCCAGTCTTTATTCACTGGTGTGGGAGCAAAGCAAACTTCAACACAGATAATGTATCTGTGTGCTACTCTTACCTAGGTCAGCCCACAAGGCCATGTGCTTTACTGGGGTGCAGCCATTGCCATGCACAAGCAACTGCTTGGAGCCATAGGTCAGAGTTGGGTAAGTGTTCATCCAAAGGGCATGCCTGACTTTAATAGCAAAAATACTACCTCTACAACTAAACTCTTACACCCCAAACACTATTGCATGTTCTGCAGTGTACATGAAAATTCAGTAAGGTATAGCTTATATATTATTTTGCACTTCTAAGGTGGAACTATGCCAGTATACAAAGGTATATCTAAATATCTAAAAAGGAAGAGTAAAATAGGAGAGTAGAAAAGAGTAGAGTAGAGCCACTTAGGTGCCTGGTCTTGAGAACCAGGGATGGTTTCATGTACACTTATTATAAAACACATACAATCCATTTAAAAAGCATGAAAATACTGCCTGAAGTTAATTTAAAATCCTTCCCTAGTCCACAGTGCAATATAAAACAATATTTAAATAATACAGGATTGTGCAAATATATTGAAAATACACATTTCTGGGCACCATCTTGAAAACTGAAGTGACTAATGGCTTTTTTGCAAAAAGTAGACCACGATTAAAGATTCTAATGAGACGAGGGTAATTAAATTTTAAGCCTGGCCCAGAAAATGTAGGGTGTGGTTCTACATCTTTTGCATTCTGAGAAACCAACATTTCTAAATATTGCACCCAGTGGCTTAAAAGGTCACACATTCTTGAGAAATATTGGTTCCTCAGAATGCAAAAGATGGAGAACTATGCCCTTCTATTTCTGGGTCAGGCTCAAAACTTCTTAATCACCTCTCGTGTATGCATTTATCTACTGCACTAAAAGGATGGGTTTTTTCAAACGTTAGTGAAGAGATTATTTTTGAGTCATTTAAGAGTTGATTAAATTTTGGTGGAATTCCAGATTTTACGAAAAACACAAGTTTTATAGCTGACATTCTTACTCTATGACATCACAAAGACATGACAACAATCCCGACTGCTCCCCGAATTAATAAATCCAGTGACCTCTCTTCTTCACACTGCGGTTACAAAAGGAAACTAATTAGCTGCTGCACAATTGTGGGAACTCAGAGAGCCATTCATTAGTTTCTCATCCAGTCATCGCTGTGCCTGCAAAGGTCAGTGAACGTCAGGTCAAAGGTCATCAAACACACACATGTAATCACTGTCACTGCTCTGAGTTCATTATGAGACGGAGATGGTAAAAATGTTGAGCCGCCCTGCTGAGGTCCACCTGTCAGCGTGCCGTGTCTCAGACATCACCCCGCGGGGGCGTCGTCGGGGCAACACCATCTCATCGCTCTCCTCCTCTTCCTCAATCTTCTAATTCCTGCTTCTACCCTCTGCTTGTCTTTCTGTCCCACCTGAAAAAATAGCAGGCAGTGAAACATGACACGCTTTGGCAGGTGGGGGGGGTGGAGGGGGGGTGGTTGCCACTCCGTCCTGTTAAATGGAGATGGATGCTGGCCCAGAATTTTCTCTGCCTACAACAGAGAGGAGATCCATTTCTCCTCAGCTTCCTCCCCGGCCGCAATACTCCTCTAATGAGAGAGGAGGGCTGAGCGCTCGTGATTTGATTTGAGAAAAGAGAGGAGAGGAGATGGAGGGGGGGGGGGGTGACAGAGAAAAACAAGTGCGGGGAAAGTGAAAGAGAGAATAGGCAGAGAGAAATGAGCAGCATGAGAAGAGGAACGGCACTGTGACAGGAGGAAGGCGGCGGGAGAGAAGCTCTGGACGGGTAATGGTGTGACGCAAACACACAGACTGACTGTGATTACTGTCGATGTGTGTGAGGGAGATTTCTCAGTATCTACACCACAAAATAATACCTCACATACAAGAAAGTACTTTTTGGCTTCTCCCTTCAGGGTCACCAAGCAGATCCAGTTTGGACCTGCCTGTTAATTCGGCACATGTTTTACACCGGATGCCCTTCATCACGCAACTCTATGTAACATGGAGAATGGCCAGAGGTGGTCTTGAACCAGAAACCTCCTGCTTTGGAAACAGATGCACTAACTGCTTGACCACCAGTTCCTCGCTTACTCCACTTGAATATGACAGGGGTCATATTTTGACAGGATACACAGCTTGAGTGCCAGATTATTTCACCTTTTTTCTCCCACAGTGAGTGAGATTTAGGCACCAAATCTTGACAAACATAAAAATATAGCACTATCTACAAATCATCCAATTTGGTTGCTTAAACATTATATAAACTTTATAATAATCCATTTTCTGATGGATGAACTCAGCAGGTAGAGAAGTGGATAAGATGTTGGCCTGTCAACATGTTGACATGGGTTTGAATCCTGCTCATGCGGTCTGTGTCTTGGACCAGAAACTTAATGTACCTTGTCTCAGTCTACATGTGTGCCTTCACACTCTGACAACTAGCCGGTGTTTGCCAACAGAGAGTGAAACATCGCTTAATGTTAACCTGTACCAAAGTCTGCCAGACTCCAAAGGAGCTAAGTCGACACCATGTTTGTTATGGTCCTGAGAAAAATTTTAAACATGCTTAAAACTTTTTGATGTTCATGCTGAAGCATCAGCAAGAGTTGAACTCTACTCCAGATCACCTCCAGAATTTAATGGAGTCCTCCCACACCTAACATCAATGTCTGCTGAAACTTTCATGAAAATCTGTTAAGTCGTTTTGATGACAAAATCTGACAAAGTGAAGTGTACAAATTGAAATCCTGATACAGAATCTGGATCCAGATCACCTCCCCAATTCAGTGGAGTTTTCCATGCCCTCATATCTATCTGTGGTGAAAATTTGGTGAGAATCCATGAAGTAGTTCTGAAGTAATCCTTCAAACCCTATATAAAGGAAAATCTTGATCCAGAATCTGGATCCAGATCTGGATCACTTCCAAAATTTAATGGAGTCTTCCAAGGCCTAACACCAATGTGTGGTGAAAATTGTGGTGAAAATCCAAGTCATTTTGACATAATCCTCAAAATCCAACAAAGTGTATAAATTGTGTAATAACACTACCTCTAACCTTGGTGAAATGAAATTCTGGGTTCCACAGGGATCCATTTTAGGCCCCCTGCTTTTAGGCACTCCTTGGGCATATACTGTGGCATTTTTTGGATTGCTTTTCATTGTTATGCTGATGATACTCAGTTGTATATGCCGATAACTTGTTCCCATAAAATCTCTGGAGGACTGCCTTGCCCTGCAGTGAGAGGCTGGATGTCTAGTAATGTCCTACTTTTAAACTCTGATAAGACTGAAATGATGGTTCTTGGTCCATTGAGACATCTGCATCAATTTGACCAGCTAGCGCTCACCCTGAGCTCATGTGTCATACATCATACGGACAAAATGAGGAACTTTGGGGTAATATTTGATCCCACATTGTCTTTTGACCTCCAGATTAGGGATATTACCAGGACTGCTTTTTTCCATCTGCAAAATATAGCAAGGATTCACCCCATCCTGTCTATGGCTGATGCTGAGACCCTGATTCATGCTTTTGTTTCTTCTAGATTGGATTACTGTAATGTCCTATTTTCAGGGTTACCGCAGTCCAGCATTAGGGGTCTCCAGTTGGTTCAGAATGCTGCTGCCAGACTTTTGACACAAAGCAGAAGGTTTGAACATATCACACCCATTCTGGCATCTTTGCACTGGCTCCCTGTCTCTGTAAGAGCAGATTTTAAGGTCTTGCTGCTAAACTATAGCATTATTCACCAATTGGCCTTCTTACGTGGCTGATTTGGTGAAACCCTACGTACCAGCTCAGGTTTTGAGGTCGCAGGATGCGGGACTACTGTGTGTTCCTAGGGTGGAGAAGTCAGCAGGTCAAAGAGCCTTCTCTTATCGTGCACCCACTCTATGGAACAGTCTCCCCGCAGCGGTGAGGCAGTCAGATTCCGCGGACATTTTTGAGTCAAGACTAAAAACGTATTTTTACTCCCTTTCTTATGAATAGCTTTTTTTTTTTTTTTAGCTGTTTTATTATTTTGCTTATGTCTTTTATTTGTGTATTTGCATCTTTTAATTTACTCACTCATTTTAATTTTGATTTTGAACTGTTTTGTGTGAGGCACCTTGAGGCAACTTTGTTGTGATTTGGCACATTATAAATTGAATAAATTGAAACTGAAAATTAAAGTGAAGTGTACAAATTGAAATCCTGCTCCAGAATCTGGGTCCAGATCACCTCCAAAATTCAGTGGCATCTTCCATGGCCTAATATCTATCTGTGGTGCGAATTTGGTGAGAATCCGTAAAGTAGTTTTGATGTAAGCCTTAAAAGCGTATATAAAGTGAAATCTTTATGCAGAATCCGGTACCGGATCACCTCCAAAATATGGGTTCTTTGATGGCCTAACATCTATCTGTGGTGAAAATTTAATCAAAATCCATGCAGTAGTTTTGTCGTAATCCTGCTAACAGACAGACAAATCAATAAATGCCAGTGATTTTATTACGTCCTTGGCAGATGTAATAATTAATTACATTTTTGTGAGGGGAAAAAATTGATTTTTGGGTTGGGGGCCCTCTTGGAAAATGGGCACAATCTTGGATTTTCAAGTAGCCATTTGACTGGATTTGGTGAGTATTTTCATGGGAATCATCCTGACAAATGTGGTGCTTGTTCCAGCATTTGCATGATTTGAAAGTAAAATTGACATGATCTGCTCCATTATATCTAGAAATGCAACAGACGTTTTACTGATTCCATGTAAGATCACTGATTTATCAAAATACCATTTGTGGGCCGGGTACAGGTGGTTCTGTGCTCAAAACGAGTCACATACTGAAACTACATCCAAACAGCAGCACTCAACAGATGTCATCATTCTGTCAGTTCATCGCACCATCGCACTCGACGCCTCACACCATATCTGTAAACCGAGGAGGAAATTTGTCAAAGCAGTTATCTCACAGTGCCACTGACCTGCCAAGTCTCTCATTTAATAAATGAGAGGAAGAAAAAAGGCTTGTGAGGGATGGAGCAAGACACTATTCCACTATTTTTTTTTTTTCAATCAAAATTATTGTGCAAAATTGTGATGTACTCTAGCTGCAGCATTTGAATTAACTGAAGTCTTTTCAGGGAACTTTTAGGACAATTCAAGTCAGTGCAAAAGGTCATCGGCTGCCCCCTCCCCTCACTGGAAGACATTTCCTACTCCCGCTACCTATCCAGAGCAAACAACATAATCAAGGACAAATCCCACCCTGGCCCTCCTTTTTGACTTTTTGTCCTCAGGCAGATGATATAGGTCACTAAACTCCAAAAAAAAACAGACTCTTAAAGAACTTTTAAACCCCAGGCCATACAAAGTCTGAACAAAAATTGATGCAGTGGGCGTGACGTTACACATGATGTCATTTCTAGACGGCATCTTTGTTTGGGGGAAATGTGAGTACGTCTGCAAAGTTTGTTGTCTCTCTATTTCCAAGTTTGTTTTTGATAATGTATCAGTATGAAGAGAATTTGCCACCTGAGGCACGGAATCGATACAGAACAAAGCTGAAGTTGGCAGGAATCCGAAAATGCCTTTATAAGAATTTTGCAGACTGGTTAGACAATCCTAAACAATGGCCAGAGATTGATTACAAAGATGTCTACACACACTTGATCAAGAGTCTTCTTTTATATATAAGAATATATATAATTGTGTCAGTTAAGTCCCGGTCACACGGCACTAACGAAGCACACCGAAGCCAAAACGAAACAAGAAATCTGGACTTACGTTGACTTTTGAAGACATTGTTTAACCGTCGCCAGCTTCGTTTCTGTAGCTGGCACTTTGTCAGAATTTTCAAACTGTTGAATAATCAATCAATCAATCAATCAATTTTTTTTATATAGCGCCAAATCACAACAAACAGTTGCCCCAAGGCGCCTTATACTGCAAGGCAAGGCCATACAATATTATGTAAAACCCAACGGTCAAAACGACCCCCTGTGAGCAAGCACTTGGCTACAGTGGAAGGAAAAACTCCCTTTTAACAGGAAGAACCTCCAGCAGAACCAGGCTCAGGGAGGGGCAGTCTTCTGCTGGGACTGGTTGGGGTGCGAGGAGAACCAGGAAAAAGACATGCTGTGGAGGGGAGCAGAGATCGATCACTAATGATTAAATGCAGAGTGGTGCATACAGAGCAAAAAGAGAAAGAAACAGTGCATCGTGGGAACCCCCCAGCAGTCTACGTCTATAGCAGCATAACTAAGGGATGGTTCAGGGTCACCTGATCCAGCCCTAACTATAAGCTTTAGCAAAAAGGAAAGTTTAAGCCTAATCTTAAAAGTAGAGAGGCTGTCTGTCTCCCTGATCTGAATTGGGAGCTGGTTCCACAGGAGAGGAGCCTGAAAGCTGAAGGCTCTGCCTCCCATTCTACTCTTACAAACCCTAGGAACTACAAGTAAGCCTGCAGTCTGAGAGCGAAGCGCTCTATTGGGTGATATGGTACTACGAGGTCCCTAAGATAAGATGGGACCTGATATTCAAAACCTTATAAGTAAGAAGAAGAATTTTAAATTCTATTCTAGAGTTAACAGGAAGCCAATGAAGAGAGGCCAATATGGGTGAGATATGCTCTCCTTCTAGTCCCCGTTAGTACTCTAGCTGCAGCATTTTGAATTAACTGAAGGCTTTTTAGGGAACTTTTAGGACAACCTGATAATAATGAATTACAATAGTCCAGCCTAGAGGAAATAAATGCATGAATTAGTTTTTCAGCATCACTCTGAGACAAGACCTTTCTAATTTAGAGATATTGCGTAAATGCAAAAAGCAGTCCTACATATTTGTTTAATATGCGCATTGAATGACATATCCTGATCAAAATGACTCCAAGATTTCTCACAGTATTACTAGAGGTCAGGGTAATGCCATCCAGAGTAAGGATCTGGTTAGACACCATGTTTCTAAGATTTGTGGGGCCAAGTACAATAACTTCAGTTTTATCTGAGTTTAAAAGCAGGAAATTAGAGGTCATCCATGTCTTTATGTCTGTAAGACAATCCTGCAGTTTAGCTAATTGGTGTGTGTCCTCTGGCTTAATGGATAGATAAAGCTGGGTATTCTGCGTAACAATGAAAATTAAACAATACCGTCTAATAATACTGCCTAAGGGAAGCATGTATAAAGTGAATAAAATTGGTCCTAGCACAGAACCTTGTGGAACTCCATAATTAACTTTAGTCTGTGAAGAAGATTCCCCATTTACATGAACAAATTGTAATCTATTAGACAAATATGATTCAAACCACCGCAGCGCAGTGCCTTTAATACCTATGGCATGCTCTAATCTCTGTAATAAAATTTTATGGTCAACAGTATCAAAAGCAGCACTGAGGTCTAACAGAACAAGCACAGAGATGAGTCCACTGTCCGAGGCCAAGAAGATCATTGTAACCTTCACTAATGCTGTTTCTGTACTATGATGAATTCTAAAACCTGACTGAAACTCTTCAAATAGACCATTCCCCTGCAGATGATCAGTTAGCTGTTTTACAACTACCCTTTCAAGAATTTTTGAGAGAAAAGGAAGGTTGGAGATTGGCCTATAATTAGCTAAGATAGCTGGGTCAAGTGATGGCTTTTTAAGTAATGGTTAATTACTGCCACCTTAAAAGCCTGTGGTACATAGCCAACTAACAAAGATAGATTGATCATATTTAAGATCGAAGCATTAAATAATGGTAGGGCTTCCTTGAGCAGCCTGGTAGGAATGGGGTCTAATAAACATGTTGATGGTTTGGATGAAGTAACTAATGAAATAACTCAGACAGAACAATCGGAGAGAAAGAGTCTACCAAATACCGGCATCACTGAAAGCAGCCAAAGATAACGATACGTCTTTGGGATGGTTATGAGTCATTTTCTCTAATAGTTAAAATTTTGGTTAGCAAGAAAGTCATGAAGTCATTACTAGTTAAAGTTAATGGAATACTCAGCTCAATAGAGCTCTGACCTCTTGTCAGCCTGGCTACAGTGCTGAAAGAAACCTGGGTTGTTCTTACTTTTTCTTCAATAGTGATGAGTAGAAAGTGTCCTAGTCTTTACGGAGGGCTTTTTTATAGAGCAACAGACTCTTTTTTCAGGCTAAGTGAAGATCTTCTAAATTGTGAGACGTCATTTCCTCTCCAACTTATGGGTTATCTGCTTAAGCTACGAGTTTGTGAGTTATACCACGGAGTCAGGCACTTCTGATTTAAAGCTCTCTTTTTCAGAGGAGCTACAGCATCCAAAGTTGTCTTCCAATGAGGATGTAAAACTATTGACGAGATACTCTATCTCACTTACAGAGTTTAGGTAGCTACTCTGCACGCAATGTGAAGGACTCCTGACAATAAACTCAAATCATAAATATTAACCAAAAAACTACTTACCAGTGATGAAATGGGCAGAATACACATAGCAGTGACCAGACTTGGGGACTCCATCGTTTCTTTTTGTTGATACTCCATCGGCGTTTACAACGGCCCTGTTGATTGCAGCAAGCCATTTCTCACGCCTGCATTTCTCAGATGGTATCATAGTACTGCTGTTCGGCAGAACTCTTTTTGTTGGCTGTACAACCCGGAACACAACAACTTTTGGGCATTTTCATGCTGCTTACGATGTTACCGAAGTCCCCCAAACAAAGATGGCAGCTCACTTCCAGCTAGGACGTTCCTGGATGATCGACTGCAAGAATCTCAAGTAACTTTAAACACTGTAGCTAACTACCTGCAAGTGGTCAGCTACAATCAGCTACAACACCTTGGCTATGTGTAACATTATTTGAGAAGGATCCAACACACAGGTAACACAGTGTTGAGGACTCCAGCAACTGGAGAAGGTCAAGCAGACCTACAGTGTATCCAGAAAGTATTCACCGTGCTGCACTTTTTCCACATTTTTTATGTAACATTCTTTTTCCAAAATGGATGACATTCTTTTTTTTCACAATTCTACACATAATGACAATACAAAAAAAATGTTGAGATTTTTGCAGATTTATTAAAAATAGAAAAACTAAGAAATCACAGGGGCAAGTGATGGTCTAATGGTTAAGCGTAGGCTTGAGACCTGAGGATCCTTGGTTCAAATCCCAGCCTGACCTGAAAATTACTAAGGGCCCTTGGGGAATGGTCCTTAATTCCCCTAGTTGCTCCCGGTGTGTATTGAGCACCTTGTATGGCAGCACTCTGACGTCAGAGTGAATGTGAGGCATTAATATAAAGTGCTTTGAGTGTCTGATGCAGATGGAAAAGCACTATATAAATGCAGTCCATTTACGATTTTACATTTACATAAGTATTCACTGCCTTTGCCATGAAGCTCATAATTGAGCTCAGATGTGTCCTGTTTCCACTGATCATCTTTGAGATGTTTCTACAGCTTGATTGGAGCCCACCTGGGGTAAATTCAGCTGATTGGACATGATTTGGAAAAGCACACCTCAGAGACAGGATTGTCTCAAGGCACAAATCTGGAGAAGGGTACAGAAACATTTCTGCTGCTAATCACCCTCTGCAGTCTCTTCCTGTCAGCCACTGTGCAGCCACCGTACCACATAGGGATTAGTAGCAGGTGTGGTTGTCAGTGGTAACTGTTTTACACCAGATGTGTTGCGTCCACATGGTGGCTGAGCTGCTCAACTACTGCAGTTCACACAGGTGTGTGAATTTAGTGTTTTAGGAAGTTTCACAGTTGCATGTCACTAGGACAGTCAGCTCAGTCCTTCTACCTCATTTGACTTGATCATGGCTTTCCTCCACAGCAACACTTCTACTAAGTGTTTTCTGGAAGTGACTTTACAGGGCACTAATCAGCTGGGGGGTTGTGTTGGTGTGTGTGTGTTTGGACTTACCATCTGAACCAGCAACTTTTCCTTTCTTAGATTAATGCTGGATACTTTTGACTTTCATTGAGGTTTGTAAAATTGGATACCAGAAAAGTATTTTGTAACAAAATAGTAGTTATGATTTTGCAATCGCTAAAATGGTTTAAAAAATTTTAATCGTATTTTCATGTGTCACCTCTTCTCCAAACATAGAAACTCCAATCTATTTTTGAGCTGCTCATGTCATACGTGAAAAATATGCACCTGCCGGAGTGTAAGGTACAATTTGTTAACAAGGTTGATAAAGTGAAAATTAACAAGCAACACTAATACCGTGCACCTGGTGTGTTTCAGGCCAGAGAAAACAGACCACTTCCAAACAAGAACCCAATAAATCAGAGAAATAAAGTGATATTTTCTGATTGCGTCACAGTGATTCTATAACTAAAAAAAAACCATTAAAATTCTTAAAGTCATATTGCAACACACAACCCTGTGGAAAGGATTTTGTAAGATGTTAGACATAACATATGCCACGTAGTCACAGGCAAGGTGTCACAAATGTGATTTTGTTGTTGTTGTTGTTGTTGTGTTTTGTTTTATCAGTGTCAGGATGTTAAACATGAGAGCCTGATGATATGCAACTAAAAAATGAAGATAAAATACATTTTCTACAATATGGGTCCTTTAAGAGCAAAGCAGAGTAGAAAAAGTGAGTTGATGAAGAGCGTCCTCGGAGTGAGTATTGATGAGGAGATCAATGTGATTAGCTGGTTGGATGGACTGGATTATCAATTCCCATCAACCTGATCTTCTTCATCCTCCTTCCACGAATCATCCTGGAAGCTTCAGATCACCACAAATGCCTCGACTCTTATTAAAGAATCAAAGCTTTAATCCTTTTTTTCTGTGGTAGTCATTCATATGGGCACTTCTTTTTTTATTATTATTATTGCTGTGCAAAGCATCATATGAGGTTTATCCTTTTTCGTGTGTAGTCATGGCGCAGAGCCATCCCATCATGCTTTTCACCTCATTGGCAGTGTTTTAAGGTCATAAGCTTGTGTGGGCCGGTCATGTTCAGTCAGCCAGCATGCATGGCTGACTGCTAATGTCCTGGAAATCCTTGAAACGCAGACAAAAAAATAAAGCTGTTTGTGATGCATACGCATGCGTGTGTGTGTGTGTGTGTGTGTGTGTGTGTGTGTGTGTGTGTGTTGTGTGTGTGTGTTGTGTTGTGTGTGTGTGTGTGTGTGTGTGCGTGATTAAGTCTTTTGATTCCTGCCAAATTTTGCTCAGAATACAAAACCTGTATCCAGTTGTGTAATTGATTTATTTATTTTTTATTTTATCTATTCATTTTTATTTTTTTATTTTATTTTTATTTATTTATTTATTGCTGTTCTTGTTGTGATTTATTTATTTATTTGAATGGCCGACAACAACCCTTTGCCATGTTGTTCTTCAAGCTGAAGACCTCCAGCATCTCCACAACATCACACATACATCACGTATCCAGTATGGCCATATTTGGGCTTTTACATATTTAAGTTTTAATGACAACAAATGAAAAAAAAAAAAAAATGAGAGAGGAATTTAACATCCATAAATTTACTCTTAGTAATCCAGAAATGTAAAAAAAAAAAAAAAAATTGACAAGGAGTCAATAGACTGCTGTTGTTTCCTTTAAACTCACACTAGGGAGGGGTGTTATTTAAAAAATTGTTGAAATCTATAAAATTTTGCATGGAATATGGAAATATACATGTAATAAACCATAACAGCATAATTTTTTGGTGATTTGGTTCCAAAAACTCATATGGACAGAGCGTTTGAAAATTTCAAGTAACGCGTGTGTCGTATATGTGCTGTTGATGTAGAAAACCGCTCTGTTGCTTATAATTAGTTCATTGTGGCCATGTCATTCTTTACATGTGATGATTATGTTATATTTTACTGTTACTTCAGACACTACACTGTAAATACTAAATACTTGTCCTTATTGTCAAAATGTCTTGTCCTGTCATCACTGAGGGAAGGTGAGAAACGAAATTTCGATTCCTTGTATGTCTAGTACATGTGAAGAATTGACAGTAAAGCTGACTTTGACTTTGAAAATTACACTCAACTGATGTTCCTGAAATAAAACCTACATAGATTTTGTTTGTTACAATTGATCGTAACATATGTACTGAAATTAGGTTTTTTTGTCAATTACTCTTAAAAACACCAGATAGGCTTATTGTTACTATAGAGGTTGAATATAAAGTTGGGGTCAAGCCACATTGGAGCCAAATTTCAAGTCTCTAGGTGCAGCGGTTCTCAAGATAACGATATTTTTGTCGATATTTTGGGCGATTTTGAGCCCGATATCTTCACTGGATACGTCCATCTGGGTTTTTGGAACCAAATGACCCAAAATTTATCCTGCTGTGGTTTATTCTGTGTATATTTCTATATTCCATGCAAACATTATAGATTCCAAATTTTTGAAAGAACAACCCCTCCCTACTCACACTGACTGTCAGGCATGGCACAAACCGAGCAGGACACAAATGCAAAAACTCTCACAAACAGACTGGTGTTAAGAAAAAGGGTTTAATTACAAGCAGGGATTCCGTACACGGGAGGTCCATCAGCTATGGCAAAGGTACAGACAGACGTGAGCTGAGGCTTGGTCCAAAAAACAGGCTGTGGTCAAAAAAACACGGCGTGGAGGTAATCAGAGGCAAAGTACAAGTACCAGGTTAAGGGCAAAACAAGGTCAGATACCAGCAGGCTGAATACTAGCAGAACAGGCAAGGACGTGAGTGCTGGAAATTGAAATCTTCACATCAAGCGAGGGACTGTGAGACTGTGAGGGCTTAAAATACTGGTGATGTAATTAGTGGAGACAAGACACAGGTGTCGGTGAAGGTTCTGAAGGGGGCGTGACCAGGGAAGACAAAGGTTAAGCATGGGCAGATAATGGGGAAGGGAGTGGCACAAAGAGGAGTGAGGTCAGATACAAAGATGGCGTGAGCAGGTCAGAGCGGAGTGAATGAAAATGCAAAACAGACAAAGTGTGGGAGACAAAGACACGAGGAGGGTGCAGGAAGTGGAATGAACACAAACAAATGAGGATGATGTGAGAACAGAGCAAAAACAGAATACGATGCTAGGGGACCAGGACAGAGCAAGAATCATGGGAACTAAAAGCAAACCAAGATATAATAGTACAAAAGAAAAACTACATGAGAACTGATCAAAAATCATACTGAAGCAAAGCTCAACAGGAACTGACTAATTAATAGAAAGCAAAACCCGATATAAAAGTACAACAGAAATGAGAACAGCAGATAAACAAAACTGGTGAATACAGAATAGTGCAATAAATAAAAAGAACTAACTGATGAGCAATAAGTGACAAACAGAACATAATCAGAAGAAACACTTGAAGATAAATAATAACCAAAACCTGTGACTAAAGCATAATACAAAAATGTGATAAACAGAAATAAGCTAAGAATACAAGATGCTCAAAAGAAAACTGAACCGGTGACCAAAGCATAATACAAGAAATGAAGTAAACAGAATCAATCTAAGACTGGAGGAACTAAGTGACCAAGCGTGAACAAATACAAGGTTAACTGACAAAAACAAAATCAATGATAACATGAACATGAAAACCTGACAAGAACAAGAAACAAGACCAGCTGAAGCTTGACTATGATACATGGCATGATTAAAAAATACAAAAGGCTCAGAGCACAAACGTGGAAAAAAGACTTCAAAATAATAACCGCCGGGCCCAACAGGGCTGGATCATGACACTGACAATAAATTTCTACAACATGATGAAAATCCAATAAAAAAATATCAAAGCCAAAATTCTGAAAAGCAAAAGTATGGCCATCCTTTGCTGTAACAATTTAATTATCAGTTTTACAGCCAGTTTTCCTCCGAGAAATCCGGGGTGGACACATGAACATTAGCAAGTGATTAAAAAAAATTGTATTTACAATAATGACCTGGTGGATAGGAAAAACAGTTTGGAGTTTATTAACATCAGTCACCAGGAAACAGAAATACTACAGTACTGCATGGTAGTTTTTGTTATACAGTTTCATGATGAAGAGGATTTTCTTTACATGAACAGGCTAAATTTCAGCTGCAGTTTGCCAGAAGGCACATGGGAAAACCTTAGGAGAGATTTTTCCTGTTTTACAATCCTCCTGTCCTCTACTCCAACATGAAGCTGTGAGTTTGGCTGCAACAGGCAAATTTTGCACCATTCACAGATTTTCCATGCACATCCAGAGAAGTCTATCACTCCTTCAGAGTTGTCTGGGAGGTCTTGGTGGCTTTCCCTCACTTCCTTCTAGCATGGCCATGCAATCTTTGAGATCTGCTTACTTCACACAGATTTACCACACAGTACTATACTGTTTGTATTTCTTAATAATTGATGTAAATGAAGACATTTTCAATGACTTGGAAATGTTCATGTATCCATCCCCTGTTGTGGATGAATATTACAGTAATAAATATATGAAACAAAGCTGGCCAGACTAGCCCTTTAATATCCTCACATTTTTCAGTAGAATGTAGTAGATAGCAATATGGTCTAAAAAAAAAATGGCTGTCGAACATTTAAAGGGCTGAACATGAAACATCTTGGGTTCAAACTGCAATGAAACAGAAGTCAAAGTAAATGTAAGAATCACTTTTTTTTTTTTTTTTTTTTTTGCTTTTTGTTTGCTTTTGTTTTGGGGTTTTTTTTGGGTGGGGGGGTTCCCCTACTGTCCCAAATTTGAATGTTTTTTTTTTTTTCCAGTTTTATTTCGATTAAGACTTTATTGCAGAAAAATGCACGTCTCTTGTGCTACCAAAATGAATACCAAAAATTGTAAGGCACTATACACAAAGATTTAAGTAAATATAATTTGTTGTCATTTTAAGTACAATAGCAAATAGCAAGGATCTATTTAGTTGTCATATAAAACAAATAATGAATGTCTTCTATTCATGCAACTAAACAATACAATTAATTCATTGAACAATGGAACATTCTGTTTTCCAACTGCAAATGTTCTCACAATTGCACAGTTAAAGATTAAGTATTTGTAAAGTAAATTAATCAATGGTTACTTAATGTACTGTTTAATTGATATAAAACTCTGCTTATTCTTATGATTGCTGCCAATATCCCCATCAACTCCTCCTTTATTAAGCATATTTTATTAGATTTTTTTTCTTTCTCTGTTTTAATTTTTCTGTTTTGTTTTTTTTTTTGTTTTTGTTTTTGTTTGTTTTTTTTTTTGTTTTGTTTTGTCCTTTTACCATCTTTGTTAGTGTACACATTGTTGCCACAGACATTGGTTTCCTTTTTGTGTTATTTGCTTACATCACTGTCACAATTATGGTTTCTTTTTTGTGTATTCATAAGAAGTGTGGTGGGGCAGCAAATCATTGGTGCATCACTATAATTGTATGTGACACATGCTGTGACCATACTGGAGTGATATATACATACAAGGATGGGGTTATTTTAATGAAAAAAGAAATTGGTGTAGCATAAACAACCCAGTGTCACGGCAGTTTGTGATGGCATTACAAAAAGTACATTAATCTATTGGTTCGTGATGGGGGCATGAAAATGGGGGGTGATAGGGGGGTCTGGGAGGATATGGTTAGGGTTACGGGAGGGCAGACACTTACGTTAAAGTTATGGTTAGAGTTAGGAGAAGGGGAAATATAAATAGCAAAATTTAAAAAAAAATGTGTAAGGAAAATGGAGCAATCTTCATGCCTCCGTCATGAAAAAAAAACATAAGACTGGGCTCACTGTGTTTTGTACAGTAATACTACCTCTAACCTTAGTGACATGAAATTTGGGGTTCCACAGGGGTCCGTCTTAGGCCCCCTGATTTTCTCCCTTTATATAGCACCCCTTCGGCACATATTGCAGTGTTTTGGGATTACCTTTCACTGCTATGCTGATGATACTCAGTTATACATGCCAGTAACTGTTGGTAATCTCATCCACATAAAATCGTTAGAAGATTGTCTTGCATCAGTGAGAAGTTGAATGTCTAGAAACTTCCTATATTTAAACTCTGATAAGACTGAAATGATGGTTCTTGGTCCAGTGAGACATCAGTTTGACCAGTTAGGCCCTTGGGGTAATTTTTGATCCTACAACTTTGTCCTTTGACCTCCACATTAGAGATATTACGAGGACTGCTTTCTTCCACCTGCAAAATATAGCGAAGATTCATCCCATCCTGTCTATGGCTGATGCTGAGACCCTGATCCATGCATTTTTCTCTTATAGACTGGACTACTGCAATGTTCTATTTTCTGGTTTACCGCAGTCTAGCATTAGGGGTCTCCAGTTGGTTCAAAATGCTGCAGCCAGACTTTTGACAGGAAGCAGAAAGTTCGACCACATTACACCCATTTTGGCATCTCTTCACTGGCTTCTTGTCCCAGTGAGATCAGATTTAAGGTTCTGCTACTAGCCTATAAAATTGTTCACGGACTGGCACCTCCCTACATAGCTGACCTAATTAAACCTTATGTACCCCGGCCCGGCTTTGCGTTCTCAGGTGCAGGACTACTTGTGTCCCTAGGGTGAATAAGAAGTCTGTGGGTCACAGAGTTTTCTCTAATCATGCCCCTGTTCTGTGGAATGATCTCCCTGCATCAATAAAACAGTCAGATTCTGTGGAGACTTTCAAGTCCAGCCTTAAGACGCACTTATTTTCCCTTTCATATGACTAGCATACTGGCATAGTATACGAGGGTAGGCTGAAAAGTTCTAAGGCTGACTATGATGCAGTTGTCGAATTGAACAAATTCAGGGTTATTTTTCTACATAGTCTCCCTGTAACTCCACACACTTCTTCCAGTGGTGCTTGAGTGCTTCGATTCCCTTGGCATAGAAGCTTTCATCTTGAGAGTCAAAATAGTCCTCAGCGGCAGCCGTCACCTCATCATTGCTCCGATAGTGCTTCCCAGCCAAGTTTTTTTCAGGTTTGGGAACAGATGAAAGTCCGAGGGTGCCAAGTAAGGGGAGTATGGTGGGTGATCTACCAGTTCGAATCCACACTCGTGGATAGTGGCCATGGCCACTGTTGACTTGTGAGCTGGGGCATCGTCTTGATGGAACAGCACGCCTTTCGTCAGCTTTCCTGGTCGCTTCTTTTTGATAGCCTCGCGTAACTGTCTCAGTAGGTTAGAATAGTACCGTCCATTTATGGTTTGTCCCTTTTCAAGATAGTCCACAAACACAATGCCGTTGGCATCCCAGAAAACTGAAACCATGACCTTCCCCACAGACAAAACGACCTTGGCCTTCTTTGGAGGTGGTGACCTTGGGTGTTTCCACTGCATTGATTGTTTTTTTTTGTCTCTGGTTCAAAGTGGTGAACCTAACACTCATCCTGGGTAAGAAAACGTTCCATGTAATTGGCTGGATCCTCTTCAAATTGCGCCAAGTTTGCCTTCGACATGACTAGCCTGGTGCGTTTCTGATCAGGCATCAGAAGATGTGGCATCCACCGAGCTGACACCTTTGACATTCCAAGTTCTTCATGCAGAATGTGTTCAGTTCTCTCACGGGATATTCCCACAGCATCTGCTAGCTGATTAATCGTCGATCGTCTGTCGTCCATCACCATTTCATGAACAAGGTCAATGTTTTTCTGGGTTGTGGCTGTTGCAGGCTGCCCAGACTTTGGGTCGTCTTCAAGGCTCTCTCTGCCCCTCTTAAATTCAGCTGCCCACTTCTGCACTGTAGATATGGAGGGAGCTTCATCCCCTAATGTAGCAACCATATCCGCATGAATGTCCTTGGGCTTTAACCCCTTCTTCTTATGCAGGTACTTAATCACACCGCATTGCCAGAGTTTGTCCATTTTTGCCGTTTCCCTCTACCACGAACTTTCAAACTTGGCTATGAACCACAAACTACCTCGCAACCTGGAAGAAAATAACACAGTTAGTCATCAGAAGAGTTGAACTTAATGCATGCCAAGTTTTATTAAAATGGCATTTCTCCTTCTTGGTGAGCCTTAGAACTTTTCAGCCTACCCTCGTAGTTCTACACTTTTTACTTTTTAATTCATTTTATTAGTAAACAGAGTGTACCGCGGCCTCAACTTTACCTAAATTCTGGGTCTTTTAGTGAAGCTTAGGGCTAGTGCCCAGCGATCACCTTAGTATTTCCTGTTTTTCTTGTTTATGCTGACAAATTATACTGTATTTGTTGTCTTTCTGATGCCTGATTCTGGTTTTTTTTCTCTCTGTTTAAGAGATGGGTGTGGTATTTGTGCTGGAGACCTTCCTGTCCTTTCCTGTATATTCATTTTGTGAAATGTTCTGTAATTTGTGTCTGTATCATGGCCCAAGCAGAGGGTCACCCCTCTGAGTCTGGTCTGCTTGAGGTTTCTTCCTCAGAGGGAGTTTTTCCTTACCACTGTTGCTCTGGGGGTTAGTAAGGTTAGATGTTACTTGTGTGAAGCACCTTGAGGCAACTTTGTTGTGATTTGGCGTCATATAAATGAAATAAATTGAACTGAATTGTGTGTGTTATTGTGAAAAAAAAATGGTGGAAAAAACATTTCTGTCCAACTTATGCCTTGTCTTCGTGTACATTTTCATAAAGCAAATGAAATTACATTTTCAAACACTTGTTCTAGATATATTACAGTTTTGGTTTCATTTTCTGTGTGTAGATTTTTTTGGCACTGTTACATCGTTTCCATGTACATTACTGGGAACTACATCTCTGAATGTGAAATTGATTTCAGGGTCAAACCACAAACCCGGGAACCCCTCCCCTGATTCTCTCATCTCTTTCTGTAACAGCTCTTCTTCTTGTAGAGCAGACAGAGCCTAAATTTTTAACGTACTCCATGTTGCTTTTCCTCTTTTGTGCTCTCTTGTCATTGGGTTAATGATTTAACGAGCTGGACCTTGTGAGAAACAGACATCGAAAATGGAACTGGAATTCTGTTTGCCGGTGTGCCGTCATTTTCCCTTAATTGTTCCTGAACTTTGCCCTTGAGGGGGTTTCCCTGACCTCGCATATCCTGACAGAGCACAATGACAAACATGGGTTTGGGAAGATGGATGAGGTGAGTCCTGTATGTGTGTGTGTGTGTGTGTGTGTGTGTGTGTGTGTGTGGTGGTGGGGGTCTGTCCAGGTGCCAGCAAATCCTCATTTATTTCAGTCCTGCTCCTGCTCCAGATGTATTTAGACAATTCCTGAATCATTCCTGAAATTGTTTCCACAGGCCAAATGTGACAGTCTAATGAGCCTCAAGAAGGCCAGAAACTCCAACATTAATGACCTGTGATTTTTGATTGATAGCAGTTGGAATCACAGCTACGGACGTGAAACAGTCAAAAGCATCTGGAGGATGATGGGCAGCCTGTGCGCACAGAAACAGTCCGTTCATGATGCCATCACTTTAAAATGATTTACGTTATCAGTTTGTGATACTGTCACACAATGGAGTAGTAGTAGATTTTCTTGATGGTTTCACGAAACAATACATCACGAACCGGATTGTTTTGCAGACCCGCCATGGTACATTTGGGTTGCGGTTATGGTTATGGTTATGGTTAGACAACCCCATCACAAAAATCTACTATATTTCATTACGGTATCACAATGTAATAACCTGAGACTGGACTGGCATGTACACGTCATACTGCACTGGGACAATGGCACCTGTGTAAGGATTCCAATGTCATGTGTTGTTTTTTTCCACCAGATGGCGCACTCAGCCTTGTTTTACACCTAGATTATCTGCGTAACTGATTTCTGAGAGAACACCTGGACCATATGAGTGACTGATTTCTGATAGACTATTTAAACCCGGGCTTTCGGTTCATGTTTGCCAGATTCTTGATTGTTTCTCGATGCCATGAAGCCAGATGGTTGGTACATGTCCTGTCCGTGCCATGGTTGATTGTTCTTTGTGGTATCAACCCAGTCAATGCCAGATACTACTGTGGACTCCCATGTCTATTTGTCTTTGCCATGCTTAACCTTTTGCCTCACCAGCCGCCATGTCTTGTCAACGCTCCCGACGGAGATCAGAGAAGTTTTTTCCTGACTGCTGGCTGCACTGTGACCATGAATGTGTCTCCAGCTGTGTGCTCAGACACCGAAGCGCCCTGCTATTATACGATGGTAATGCTGGCCTGGACCCCTGTCTCTGCATTAGAACAAACTGTCTTCTCCTCGTGTTCCAGAACTACCAGAACTGCATAAATTTTGATATCAAACAATTGAGAATGCTGCCCAGCTGTATCAAGTCCTGCTTGATTGGGACTGCGCTTCAGCCCACAGTGCTTGACCCTTGACCTTGGAGACCACTTATGAACTATGAACAACTGCTGAACAGTTATTATTTTATGAATTCTGAGAAAATCTGTGTTAAATCCTGTTATGAACAGTGACTGTTTGCGGTACAGCGTAACAAGTGCATTCCACTTACCCAGTGTGTCTTCTTCCATAGTTCCTGGTTGTAAAGGCAAGTGTCCCACCTGGTCCTGGTCCTAGAATCCTTAGTTAACACGTTCCTTCAAGACTGGCCCTGTATCCAGCAGCACCACTGCTAGAAGGCGGGCCAACTCTCTCCTCAGCAGACCAAGTTATTTTCTGGTTTTGTATAATAAATCTCATTTCATTTGCATTCCGTCCTGGTTATTGTTTCCTGCATTTATGTCCATCACCAAGTAATGGTCCAATCCCATCTGGACCCCTAAACCTTAACAACCTGATGGGTTTTGAAGGTGATTTCATGTAATATGAGCCACGAAAACAATTATGATGTCATCTCATTATGTCTTTGTGATGTCATCATAACGTCAAACATACCATTTGATTACAAGTGATTATCCAATTGATAGAGGCTTCATATTATATATATAAGATAAAAGAATGATGAGGATTGTGGTTATGTCAATTTTTCTTTGTCGACAAAATATCTCAAAGTGAAAGTAGTGTAGCAGATGAGTGTAAGAATCATTCAGTTGATGATACAAGCACTAAATCTGGTGTAAATACTTCTGAGAAGTCCTTTTCTTAAAAAAAAAAAAAAAAAGAAATTAAATGAAAAATTAAATTGAAATTAAAATGTTCAATTTGGGGGGTATAATGTTGAAGTCATTATTTCATCTGTGCATCAGTCCACTCTGGCAGTTTCCAGTCTTTATTCACTGGTGTGGGAGCAAAGCAAACTTCAACACAGATAATGTATCTGTGTGCTACTCTTACCTAGGTCAGCCCACAAGGCCATGTGCTTTACTGGGGTGCAGCCATTGCCATGCACAAGCAACTGCTTGGAGCCATAGGTCAGAGTTGGGTAAGTGTTCATCCAAAGGGCATGCCTGACTTTAATAGCAAAAATACTACCTCTACAACTAAACTCTTACACCCCAAACACTATTGCATGTTCTGCAGTGTACATGAAAATTCAGTAAGGTATAGCTTATATATTATTTTGCACTTCTAAGGTGGAACTATGCCAGTATACAAAGGTATATCTAAATATCTAAAAAGGAAGAGTAAAATAGGAGAGTAGAAAAGAGTAGAGTAGAGCCACTTAGGTGCCTGGTCTTGAGAACCAGGGATGGTTTCATGTACACTTATTATAAAACACATACAATCCATTTAAAAAGCATGAAAATACTGCCTGAAGTTAATTTAAAATCCTTCCCTAGTCCACAGTGCAATATATAAAAGGTACAATATTTAAATAATACAGGATTGTGCAAATATATGATGAAAATACACATTTCTGGGCACCATCTTGAAAACTGAAGTGACTAATGGCTTTTTTGCAAAAAGTAGACCACGATTAAAGATTCTAATGAGACGAGGGTAATTAAATTTTAAGCCTGGCCCAGAAAATGTAGGGTGTGGTTCTACATCTTTTGCATTCTGAGAAACCAACATTTCTAAATATTGCACCCAGTGGCTTAAAAGGTCACACATTCTTGAGAAATATTGGTTCCTCAGAATGCAAAAGATGGAGAACTATGCCCTTCTATTTCTGGGTCAGGCTCAAAACTTCTTAATCACCTCTCGTGTATGCATTTATCTACTGCACTAAAAGGATGGGTTTTTTCAAACGTTAGTGAAGAGATTATTTTTGAGTCATTTAAGAGTTGATTAAATTTGGTGGAATTCCAGATTTTACGAAAAACACAAGTTTTATAGCTGACATTCTTACTCTATGACATCACAAAGACATGACAGAACAATCCCGACTGCTCCCCGGAATTAATAAATCCAGTGACCTCTCTTCTTCACACTGCGGTTACAAAAGGAAACTAATTAGCTGCTGCACAATTGTGGGAACTCAGAGAGCCATTCATTAGTTTCTCATCCAGTCATCGCTTGTGCCTGCAAAGGTCAGTGAACGTCAGGTCAAAGGTCATCAAACACACACACATGTAATCACTGTCACTGCTCTGAGTTCATTATGAGACGGAGATGGTAAAAATGTTGAGCCGCCCTGCTGAGGTCCACCTGTCAGCGTGCCGTGTCTCAGACATCACCCCGCGGGGGCGTCGTCGGGGCAACACCATCTCATCGCTCTCCTCCTCTTCCTCAATCTTCTAATTCCTGCTTCTACCCTCTGCTTGTCTTTCTGTCCCACCTGAAAAAATAGCAGGCAGTGAAACATGACACGCTTTGGCAGGTGGGGGGGGGGGGGGGGGGGTGGTTGCCACTCCGTCCTGTTAAATGGAGATGGATGCTGGCCCAGAATTTTCTCTGCCTACAACAGAGAGGAGATCCATTTCTCCTCAGCTTCCTCCCCGGCCGCAATACTCCTCTAATGAGAGAGGAGGGCTGAGCGCTCGTGATTTGATTTGAGAAAAGAGAGGAGAGGAGATGGACGGGGGGGGGGGGTGACAGAGAAAAACAAGTGCGGGGAAAGTGAAAGAGAGAATAGGCAGAGAGAAATGAGCAGCATGAGAAGAGGAACGGCACTGTGACAGGAGGAAGGCGGCGGGAGAGAAGCTCTGGACGGGTAATGGTGTGACGCAAAGACACACAGACTGACTGTGATTACTGTCGATGTGTGTGAGGGAGATTTCTCAGTATCTATACACCACAAAATAATACCTCACATACAAGAAAGTACTTTTTGGCTTCTCCCTTCAGGGTCACCAAGCAGATCCAGTTTGGACCTGCCTGTTAATTCGGCACATGTTTTACACCGGATGCCCTTCATCACGCAACTCTATGTAACATGGAGAATGGCCAGAGGTGGTCTTGAACCAGAAACCTCCTGCTTTGGAAACAGATGCACTAACTGCTTGACCACCAGTTCCTCGCTTACTCCACTTGAATATGACAGGGGTCATATTTTGACAGGATACACAGCTTGAGTGCCAGATTATTTCACCTTTTTTCTCCCACAGTGAGTGAGATTTAGGCACCAAATCTTGACAAACATAAAAATATAGCACTATCTACAAATCATCCAATTTGGTTGCTTAAACATTATATAAACTTTATAATAATCCATTTTCTGATGGATGAACTCAGCAGGTAGAGAAGTGGATAAGATGTTGGCCTGTCAACATGTTGACATGGGTTTGAATCCTGCTCATGCGGTCTGTGTCTTGGACCAGAAACTTAATGTACCTTGTCTCAGTCTACATGTGTGCCTTCACACTCTGACAACTAGCCCGGTGTTTGCCAACAGAGAGTGAAACATCGCTTAATGTTAACCTGTACCAAAGTCTGCCAGACTCCAAAGGAGCTAAGTCGACACCATGTTTGTTATGGTCCTGAGAAAAATTTTAAACATGCTTAAAACTTTTTGATGTTCATGCTGAAGCATCAGCAAGAGTTGAACTCTACTCCAGATCACCTCCAGAATTTAATGGAGTCCTCCCACACCTAACATCAATGTCTGCTGAAACTTTCATGAAAATCTGTTAAGTCGTTTTGATGACAAAATCTGACAAAGTGAAGTGTACAAATTGAAATCCTGATACAGAATCTGGATCCAGATCACCTCCCCAATTCAGTGGAGTTTTCCATGCCCTCATATCTATCTGTGGTGAAAATTTGGTGAGAATCCATGAAGTAGTTCTGAAGTAATCCTTCAAACCCTATATAAAGGAAATCTTGATCCAGAATCTGGATCCAGATCTGGATCACTTCCAAAATTTAATGGAGTCTTCCAAGGCCTAACACCAATGTGTGGTGAAAATTGTGGTGAAAATCCAAGTCATTTTGACATAATCCTCAAAATCCAACAAAGTGTATAAATTGTGTAATAACACTACCTCTAACCTTGGTGAAATGAAATTCTGGGTTCCACAGGGATCCATTTTAGGCCCCCTGCTTTTAGGCACTCCTTGGGCATATACTGTGGCATTTTTTGGATTGCTTTTCATTGTTATGCTGATGATACTTAGTTGTATATGCCGATAACTTGTTCCCATAAAATCTCTGGAGGACTGCCTTGCCCTGCAGTGAGAGGCTGGATGTCTAGTAATGTCCTACTTTTAAACTCTGATAAGACTGAAATGATGGTTCTTGGTCCATTGAGACATCTGCATCAATTTGACCAGCTAGCGCTCACCCTGAGCTCATGTGTCATACATCATACGGACAAAATGAGGAACTTTGGGGTAATATTTGATCCCACATTGTCTTTTGACCTCCAGATTAGGGATATTACCAGGACTGCTTTTTTCCATCTGCAAAATATAGCAAGGATTCACCCCATCCTGTCTATGGCTGATGCTGAGACCCTGATTCATGCTTTTGTTTCTTCTAGATTGGATTACTGTAATGTCCTATTTTCAGGGTTACCGCAGTCCAGCATTAGGGGTCTCCAGTTGGTTCAGAATGCTGCTGCCAGACTTTTGACACAAGCAGAAGGTTTGAACATATCACACCCATTCTGGCATCTTTGCACTGGCTCCCTGTCTCTGTAAGAGCAGATTTTAAGGTCTTGCTGCTAAACTATAGCATTATTCACCAATTGGCCTTCTTACGTGGCTGATTTGGTGAAACCCTACGTACCAGCTCAGGTTTTGAGGTCGCAGGATGCGGGACTACTGTGTGTTCCTAGGGTGGAGAAGTCAGCAGGTCAAAGAGCCTTCTCTTATCGTGCACCCACTCTATGGAACAGTCTCCCCGCAGCGGTGAGGCAGTCAGATTCCGCGGACATTTTTGAGTCAAGACTAAAAACGTATTTTTACTCCCTTTCTTATGAATAGCTTTTTTTTTTTTTTTTTAGCTGTTTTATTATTTTGCTTATGTCTTTTATTTGTGTATTTGCATCTTTTAATTTACTCACTCATTTTAATTTTGATTTTGAACTGTTTTGTGTGAGGCACCTTGAGGCAACTTTGTTGTGATTTGGCACATTATAAATTGAATAAATTGAAACTGAAAATTAAAGTGAAGTGTACAAATTGAAATCCTGCTCCAGAATCTGGGTCCAGATCACCTCCAAAATTCAGTGGCATCTTCCATGGCCTAATATCTATCTGTGGTGCGAATTTGGTGAGAATCCGTAAAGTAGTTTTGATGTAAGCCTTAAAAGCGTATATAAAGTGAAATCTTTATGCAGAATCCGGTACCGGATCACCTCCAAAATATAATGGGTTCTTTGATGGCCTAACATCTATCTGTGGTGAAAATTTAATCAAAATCCATGCAGTAGTTTTGTCGTAATCCTGCTAACAGACAGACAAATCAATAAATGCCAGTGATTTTATTACGTCCTTGGCAGATGTAATAATTAATTACATTTTTGTGAGGGGAAAAAATTGATTTTTGGGTTGGGGGCCCTCTTGGAAAATGGGCACAATCTTGGATTTTCAAGTAGCCATTTGACTGGATTTGGTGAGTATTTTCATGGGAATCATCCTGACAAATGTGGTGCTTGTTCCAGCATTTGCATGATTTGAAAGTAAAATTGACATGATCTGCTCCATTATATCTAGAAATGCAACAGACGTTTTACTGATTCCATGTAAGATCACTGATTTATCAAAATACCATTTGTGGGCCGGGTACAGGTGGTTCTGTGCTCAAAACGAGTCACATACTGAAACTACATCCAAACAGCAGCAACTCAAACAGACGTCATCATTCTGTGCAGTTCATCGTCACCGCCTCACACCATATCTGTAAACCGAGGAGGAAATTTGTCAAAGCAGTTATCTCACAGTGCCACTGACCTGCCAAGTCTCTCATTTAATAAATGAGAGGAAGAAAAAAGGCTTGTGAGGGATGGAAACACCAGGGTTTGAGGTGCAGCCCCTGTGAAAACAGAACTGATGCCTTCAGGTTCTTGACACTTGAAATAGGAAGCCTTCCATCAAAACACTTTAATGTCAAAAAAATTGTCTCTTTTTTAATTTCAGATGACTCGAAAATGGCTTTGACAGCAAAGGACTTTTACAACACCCCCACAGTCACGCTCGCCTTTGTGTTTTGGTGCATACCTTCAAAGGATTTCATCAGTTCTGGAAAAGCCTGTGAGCGTGAGACGTACTGACTGTTTCATCGAGAAAAAAAAAACAAAAAACAGAGAACCGCTCAACATTCCTTTTTTAATGCTGTTCCAGTCCCTGGATGTGACAGTATTTACCTGTAAATAAACAAGTGATTTCTATTTTTTAAGCCTTTGATTATTGTGTAGGAAGCTGCAAAGCTTAATGGAATAATTTTGTATAAGAGTATATGAGTGAACTCAAAGTCAATATTTCCAGTCTGTCAAACTCTCCATTGTTGTTTTATTCATTACTCCGGTTAACTTCCATCTCTAACGCCAATGACTTTTTGTTTGTTTGTTTGTTTTGCTATCAAAGATTCCCTTTATAGGGTTCTGCTTTAGGGTACAATAGTGAGCGTTTTGGTACCATTTAAGGCGACTTAAACAACACTTACAATCCAGCCTCAGTGTACCATGACTGTCACAAAATGTGTGGTGGCCACAGGGGTCAAAATTGAAAAATGCTCCTCAAAAATGAAACTGACCTTTGTCACCATTTTTGCTAACTCCATAACATTCAGTCATACAGTAGTGATCAGAATAATAGTAGTGCTATGTGACTAAAAGATTAATCCAGGTTTTGAGTATATTTCTTATTGTTACATGGGAAACAAGGTACCAGTAGATTCAGTAGATTCTCACAAATCCAACAAGACCAAGCATTCATGATATGCACACTCTTAAGGCTATGAAATTGGGCTATTAGTAAAAAAAAAGTAGAAAAGGGGGTGTTCACAATAATAGTAGTGTGGCATTCAGTCAGTGAGTTCGTCAGTTCTGTGCAACAAACAGGTGTGACTCAGGTGTCCCCTATTTAAGGATGAAGCCAGCACCTGTTGAACATGCTTTTCTCTTTGAAAGCCTGAGGAAAATGGGACGTTCAAGACATTGTTCAGAAGAACAGCGTAGTTTGATTCAAAAGTTGATTGGAGAGGGGAAAACTTATACGCAGGTGCAAAAAATTATAGGCTGTTCATCTACAATGATCTCCAATGCTTTAAAATTGACAAAAAAAAAACAGAGACGCGTGGAAGAAAACAGAAAACAACCATCAAAATGGATAGAAGAATAACCAGAATGGCAAAGTCTCACCCACTGATCAGCTCCAGGATGATCAAAGACAGTCTGGAGTTACCTGTAAGTGCTGTGACAGTTAGACGCCTGTGTGAAGCTAATTTATTTACAAGAATCCTCCGCAAAGTCCCTCTGTTAAATAAAAGACATGTGCAGAAGAGGTTACAATTTGCCAAAGAACACATCAACTGGCCTAAAGAGAAATGGAGGAATATTTGTGGACTGATAAAAATTGACTGTAAAATTGTTCTTTTTGGGTCCAAGGGGCCGCAGACAGTTTGTGAGACGACCCCCAAACTCTGAATTCAATGGTGGTGTATCTGTCATTTGTAAATTTGTTTCAGGACTTCTTGTAAAAGTGTTCTGCCATTTGTAAAAGTGTTTTTGCACTTCCCAGCCACCGTACAAAATGGCTGAAGTCATATTATTGTTAAACCACTTGAATTAAAGCTGAAAACCGACACAGCAATCACAAGACAAAATTATAAAAACTGCCATTGTCCAGGTAGTTATGAACCTGACTGTACATTGTGGCATGCAATATATATATATATATATATATATATATATATATATATATATATATATATATATATATATATATATATATATATATTAAATGCACCGTGGATTTTATTCCTGCTCTGATTACTTTCAGTTTTTTTAAGAATCAAAGAGAATAACATCAGTAAGTAGATCAGGAGATGCAGGCACGCCTTACAAAACCTATGCAAGAGCTCCCCCTTGTGGAGAAATAGTGGCACTAAACTCCATCTTTTGAAGTGATGATTTGATCAGTTTTTGCATTTTTTATCATACACATGTGAAAAATGCAAACACATAAATGCACAGTAATGGAACAAGCCGGTGACCCCTCTTCAGTTCTTGCCTCTCTCTGCGTCCTGTTTGCGTTTGCTGTCTTTGAGCTCCTCTTTTACGTTCCAGCTGTGCACCAGACTCCGCCTGAGCTCTGCTAAATCCATCTGGATCTCCTCAAGCAGGTCCAGCTTTGAAAGCTTCCTGTCAATGGATAAAAGCAGCGTGTCTCCAGCCTCCGTGACCTGCTCAGCAGGGGTGCAGCTGGGCTGAGCCGGGTGGAGTGACCCCACGGCCTGTTCCCAAAGCATCTCGAAGTATGAATCGATGAAGGCTTCGAGTTCCTCTAAGCTGCTGTCACCCCACTGCTCAGTGAGACTCCTCAGAGTCCTCTCTGTCAGTGCAGGGTGGCAGGGGGACTGGACACTTGAGTCCTCTCCATCCGTCCCTATCCTGATTTGCATTTGAGGGAATGAGGGGTGTGTGGGTGAGAACGGAGGGACTTGGCTTGTGCCATTCACTCTCAGATTGTGGAGATGATCAGGAGTGGACCAGACGTGGAGGTTTACCACGAGTCTCTGCTGGTCAGTCGGTCTTTCCTTATCAGAAAGCACAGATGTAACACGGGACATCCAAGGTCCATCCAGGATTGTGAGCTGTGGAGGTCTCCGCCTTCTTCCCCTCCCTCCTCGCAGTGGCATCATCTGACCCCTGACATCAGCAACTTGTGAGCAGTGAAGTAAAGAAGAAGCAGTGCAACCAAGTGCTTCAGTCACTGCAAAAGAAATAAGACAAATGTGATCGAAAAACATCCCCACCTACAGACGTGTTCAGAATAATAGTAGTGCTATGTGACTAAAAAGATTAATCCAGGTTTTGAGTATATTTCTTATTGTTACATGGGAAAGAAGGTACAAGTAGATTCAGTAGATTCTCACAAATCCAACAAGACCAAGCATTCATGATATGCACACTCTTAAGGCTATGAAATTGGGATATTAGTAAAAAAAGTAGAAAAGGGGGTGTTCACAATAATAGTAGTGTGGCATTCAGTCAGTGAGTTTGTCAATTTTGTGGAACAAACAGGTGTGAATCAGGTGTCCCCTATTTAAGGATGAAGCCGGCACCTGTTGAACATGCTTTTCTCTTTGAAAGCCTGAGGAAAATGGGACGTTCAAGACATTGTTCAGAAGAACAGCGTAGTTTGATTAAAAAGTTGATTGGAGAGGGGAAAACTTATACACAGGTGCAAAAAATTATAGGCTGTTCATCTACAATGATCTCCAATGCTTTAAAATGGACAAAAAAAAAAAAAAAAACAGAAGCATGGAAGAAAATGGAAAACAACCATCAAAATGGATAGAAGAATAACCAGAATGGCAAAGGCTCACCCATTGATCAGCTCCAGGATGATCAAAGACAGTCTGGAGTTACCTGTAAGTGCTGTGACAGTTAGAAGACGCCTGTGTGAAGCTAATTTATTTACAAGAATCCCCCGCAAAGTCCCTCTGTTAAATAAAAGACATGCAGAAGAGGTTACAATTTGCCAAAGAACACATCAACTGGCCTAAAGAGAAATGGAGGAATATTTTGTGGACTGATGAGAGTAAAATTGTTCTTTTTGGGTCCAAGGGCCACAGACAGTTTGTGAGACGACCCCAAAACTCTGAATTCAAGCCACAGTTCACAGTGAAGACAGTGAAGCATGGTGGTACAAGCATCATGATATGGGCATGTTTCTCCTACTATGGTGTTGGGCCTATATATCACATACCAGGTATCATGGATCAGTTTGGATATGTCAAAATACTTGAAGAGGTCATGTTGCCTTATGCTGAAGAGGTCATGCCCTTGAAATGGGGTGTTTCAACAAGACAATGACCCCAAGCACACTAGTAAACCAGCAAAATCTTGGTTCCAAACCAACAAAATTAATGTCTCGGAGATGTGAAGAAATCATGAAAAACTGTGGTTATACAACTAAATACTATTTTAGCGATTCACAGGATTGCTAAAAAATCAGTTTGAACATAATAGTTTTGAGTTTGTAGCATCAACAGTAGATGCTACTATTATTGTGAACACCCCCTTTTCTACTTTTTTTTTACTAATAGCCCAATTTCATAGCCTTAAGAGTGTGCATATCATGAATGCTTGGTCTTGTTGGATTTGTGAGAATCTACTGAATCTACTGGTACCTTCTTTCCCATGTAACAATCAGAAATATACTCAAAACCTGGATTAATATTTTTAGTCACATAGCACTACTATTATTCTGAACACTACTGTAGATTGTCCAACTACACCTTTTTGGAATCTTTATGATGGGACATATATATATATATATATATATATATATATATATATATATATATATATATATATATATATATATATATA